>NC_136389.1:0-322500 GCF_965140285.1 Lepidochelys kempii | reverse complement strand
CATTCCCCTCTATTCGACATTGGTGAGGCCTCATCTGGAGTACTTTGTCCAGTTTTGGGCCCCACACTACAAGAAGGATGTGGAAAAATTGGAAAGAGTCCAGCGGAGGGCAACAAAAATGATTAGGGGACTGGAACACATGACTTATGAGGAAAGGCTGAGGGAACTGGGGATGTTTAGTCTTCAGAAGAGAAGAATGAGCGGGGATTTGATAGCTGCTTTCAACTACCTGAAAGGGGGTTCCAAAAAGGATGGCTCTAGACTGTTCTCAGTGGTAGCAGATGACAGAACAAGGAATAATGGTGTCAAGTTGTAGTGGGGGAGATTTAGGTTGGATATTAGGAAAAACTTTTTCACTACGAGGGTAGTGAAACACCGAAATGCATTACCTAGGGAGGTGGTGGAATCTCCTTCCTTAGAAGTTTTTAAGGTCAGGCTTGACAAAGCCCTGGCTGGGATGATTTAGTTGGGAATCAGTACTGCTTTGAGCAGGGGGTTGGACTAGATGACCTCCTGAGGTCCCTTTCAACCCTGATATTCTATGATTCTACGAACCCCTACCCCTAAACCCTAAACCTCTAACCCTAATCCTCGATCCTCGACCCAACCCTACATCCTAAACCGTAACCCTATGTTAGGGTTTGGTGTTAGGTTAGGGTTGGGGTTAGAGGGTTAGGGTCAGGAGTAGGATGGGGTTGGGGTTAGGGTTAGGGCAGGAGTTTGCAACCTATGGCATGCGTGCCACAGATGGTACGCGAGCCAATTTTTAATGGCACACTGCTGTCTGCCAGACCCATGCCACTAAAAATGCTGCCCAACCCGGCCCGCTCTTTTCTGCCCCACCTCACCCACCGCTCTCCCTGCAGGGCAAGCAAGCTTCCCCCTACCCCTGCCTCTTCCCCCAGCATGCTAGGTTCCTGCCCCTCCTTCTTTCCCTCCCCGTGGCCAATCAGCTGACAGCCCTTGCTATGGAGTGGGAGAGGTAAAAGTGGAGCCACAGCGGCTCTCTGCTCCGTGGACCTTGGGGAAGTGGGATGGAATCAGGGCATATCCCCTGCCATGAGCCGCTCAGGGCATGGGGCTGGGAGCACCCCCACGACCCCAGCCCACACCCCCAGCCCTCTGCCCTGATCCCTCCTCACACACACCTAGCCCTCTGCCCTCACCCCTGCACCCCCCCCACACCCGAGCCCCCTGCCCTGACCCCTGCACCCCCCCCACAACCCCAGCCCTGACTCCAGCACCCCCCACACATACCCAGCCCCCCCAGCCCCCTGCCCTGACTCCTGCACTCCCCACACATACCCAGCCCCCCTAACACCCCATGCCCTGACTCTTGCACCCCCCACATCCCCACTCCCACCCTGAGCACCAAACGGGAGCTCCTGCACCCCCCTCCCTGCCACACACACATTCCCACCTGCACCCCTCACACCAAATGGGAGCTGCCCAGGTAAGTGCTCCACACCCAAACCTCCTGCCCCAACCCTGAACCCCCTCCCTCATTCTAGCTCCTGGCCCGACCCTGCACCCCAACCCCCAGCCTACTCCTTCACCCCCAGCCCTGTTCTCAGCACACTCCCACCCTCATCTCAGTGCAGAGAGAGGAAAATAATGGCTAGAACCATAGAATCATAGAATATCAGGGTTGGAAGGGACCCCAGAAGGTCATCTAGTCCAACCCCCTGCTCGAAGCAGGACCAATTCCCAGTTAAATCATCCCAGCCAGGGCTTTGTCAAGCCTGACCTTAAAAACCTCTAAGGAAGGAGATTCTACCACCTCCCTAGGTAACGCATTCCAGTGTCTCACCACCCTCATAGTGAAAAAGTTTTTCCTAATATCCAATCTAAACCTCCCCCGCTGCAACTTGAGACCATTACTCCTCGTTCTGTCATCTGCTACCATTGAGAACAGTCTAGAGCCATCCTCTTTGGAACCCCCTTTCAGGTAGTTTAAAGCAGCTATCAAATCCCCCCTCATTCTTCTCTTCTGCAGGCTAAACAATCCCAGCTCCCTCAGCCTCTCCTCATAAGTCATGTGTTCTAGACCCCTAATAATTTTTGTTGCCCTTCGCTGGACTCTCTCCAATTTATCCACATCCTTCTTGTAGTGTGGGGCCCAAAGCTGGACACAATACTCCAGATGAGACCTCACCAATGTCGAATAGAGGGGAACGATGACGTCCCTCGATCTGCTCGCTTGCCCCTACTTATACATCCCAAAATGCCATTGGCCTTCTTGGCAACAAGGGCACACTGCTGACTCATATCCAGCTTCTCAACCACTGTCACCCCTTTCCGCAGAACTGCTGCCTAGCCATTCGGCCCCTAGTCTGTAGCGGTGCATTGGATTCTTCCGTCCTAAGTGCAGGACCCTGCACTTATCCTTATTGAATCTCATCAGATTTCTTTTGGCCCAATCCTCCAATTTGTCAAGGTCCTTCTGTATCCTATCCCTCCCCTCCAGCATATCTTTCACTCCTCCCAGTTTAGTATCATCCGCAAATTTGCTGAGAGTGCAATCCACACCATCCTCCAGATCATTTATGAAGATATTGAACAAAACCGGCCCCAGGACCGACCCCTGGGGCACTCCACTTGACACCGGCTGCCAACTAGACATGGAGCCATTGATCACTAACCGTTGAGCCCGACAATCTAGCCAGCTTTCTACCCACCTTATAGTGCATTCATCCAGCCCATACTTCCTTAACTTGCTGACAAGAATACTGTGGGAGACCGTGTCAAAAGCTTTGCTAAAGTCAAGAAACAATACATCCACTGCTTTCCCTTCATCCACAGAACCAGTAATCTCATCATAAAAGGCGATTAGATTAGTCAGGCATGACCTTCCCTTGGTGAATCCATGCTGGCTGTTCCTGATCACTTTCCTCTCATGCAAGTGCTTCAGGATTGATTCTTTGAGGACCTGCTCCATGATTTTTCCAGGGACTGAGGTGAGGCTGACTGGCCTGTAGTTCCCAGGATCCTCCTTCTTCCCTTTTTTAAAGATTGGCACTACATTAGCCTTTTTCCAGTCATCCGGGACTTCCCCCGTTCGCCACGAGTTTTCAAAGATAATGGCCAATGGCTCTGCAATCACAGCCGCCAATTCCTTCAGCACTCTCAGATGCAACTCGTCCGGCCCCATGGACTTGTGCATGTCCAGCTTTTCTAAATAGTCCCTAACCGCCTCTATCTCCACAGAGGGCTGGCCATCTCGTCCCCATTTTGTGATGCCCAGCACAGCAGTCTGGGAGCTGACCTTGTTAGTGAAGACAGAGGCAAAAAAAGCATTGAGTACATTAGCTTTTTCCACATCCTCTGTCACTAGGTTGCCTCCCTCATTCAGTAAGGGGCCCACACTTTCCTTGGCTTTCTTCTTGTTGCCAACATACCTGAAGAAACTCTTCTTGTTACTCTTGACATCTCTTGCTAGCTGCAGCTCCAGGTGCGATTTGGCCCTCCTGATATCATTCCTACATGCCCGAGCAATATTTTTATACTCTTCCCTGGTCATATGTCCAACCTTCCACTTCTTGTAAGCTTCTTTTTTATGTTTAAGATCCGCTAGGATTTCACCATTAAGCCAAGCTGGTCGCCTGCCATATTTACTATTCTTTCGACTCATCGGGATGATTTGTCCCTGTAGCCTCAACAGGGATTCCTTGAAATACAGCCAGCTCTCCTGGACTCCTTTCCCCTTCATGTTAGTCCCCCAGAGGATCCTGGCCATCCGTTCCCTGAGGGAGTCGAAGTCTGCTTTCCTGAAGTCCAGGGTCCGTATCCTGCTGCTTACCTTTCTTCCCTGCGTCAGGATCCTGAACTCAACCAACTCATGGTCACTACCTCCCAGATTCCCATCCACTTTTGCTTCCCCCACTAATTCTACCCGGTTTGTGAGCAGCAGGTCAAGAAAAGCGCCCCCCCCTAATTGGCTCCTCTAGCACTTGCGCCAGGAAATTGTCCCCTACGCTTTCCAAAAACTTCCTGGATTGTCTATGCACTGCTGTATTGCTCTCCCAGCAGATATCAGGAAAATTAAAGTCACCCATGAGAATCAGAGCATGCGATCTAGTAGCTTCCGTGAGCTGCCGGAAGAAAGCCTCATCTACCTCATCCCCCTGGTCCGGTGGTCTATAGCAGACTCCCACCACTACATCACTCTTGTTGCACACACTTCTAAACTTAATCCAGAGACACTCAGGTTTTTCTACAGTTTCGTACCGGAGCTCTGAGCAGTCATACTGCTCCCTTACATACAGTGCTACTTCCCCACCTTTTCTGCCCTGCCTGTCCTTCCTGAACAGTTTATAACCATCCATGACAGTACTCCAGTCATGTGAGTTATCCCACCAAGTCTCTGTTATTCTGATCACGTCATAGTTCCTTGACATCACCAGGACCTCCAGTTCTCCCTGCTTGTTTCCAAGGCTTTGTGCATTTGTATATAAGCACTTGAGATAACCTGTTGATCGCCCCTCATTCCCAATATGAGGCAGGAGCCCTCCCCTCACAGACATTCCTGCCTGTGCTTCCTCCCGGTATCCCGCTTTCCCACTTACCTCAGGGCTTTGGTCTCCTTCCCCCGGTGAACCTAGTTTAAAGCCCTCCTCACTAGGTTAGCCAGCCTGCTGGCAAAGATGCTCTTCCCTCTCTTCGTAAGATGGAGCCCGTCTCTGCCCAGCACTCCTCCTTCATGGAACACCATCCCATGGTCAAAGAATCCAAAGCCTTCTCTCCGACACCACCTGCGTAGCCATTCGTTGACTTCGACGATTCGACGGTCCCTACCCAGGCCTTTTCCTTCCACGGGAAGGATGGACGAGAACACCATTTGCGCCTCCAACTCCTTTATCCTTCTTCCCAGAGCCACGTAGTCCGCAGTGATCCGCTCAAGGTCATTCTTGGCAGTATCATTGGTGCCCACGTGGAGAAGCAGGAAGGGGTAGGGAGAACCAGGGAGAAGGTAGGTACCTACTCTACGTGGACAGGGCCAGGACTCCAGACTGGCAGTGGGCTGAGTGGGGCCGGCAGCCGGGACCCCGGCTGGTAGGAGCCGGTGTACAGAACCCCAAACCGACAGCGGGCTGAGTCACTCAGCCCACTGCCAGTCTGGGATCCCGGCCACCGGCCCCGCTCAGCCCACTGCCAGTCTGGGGTTCTGGCTGCTGGCCCCTTGCCAGCCGGGGTCCCAGCCACAGGCCCCGCTCAGCCCACTGCCAGCATAGGTGAACAGAACCCCAGGCCAGCAACGGGCTGAGCAGGCCAGCGGTATAAGATCAGCAATGGAAGCTTCTTAAACATTTTGAAAACCTTGTTTACATACAACAATAGTTTAATTATATAATATATAGACTTATAGAGAGAGAACTTCTAAAAAACGCTAAAATGTATCACTGGCACACGAAACCTTAAATTAAAGTGAATAAATGAAGACTCAGCCCACCACTTCTGAAAGGGTTAGGGTTAGGGTTTGGGAACCACCTTCTGTGCATTACCCCGACTGGCCACCTGGTGTCACTCCTATCTCCGCCCCCAGGCAGTGCTAGCCCATTGGCTGCCAGCTCAGTTAGAAAACATCACCTAGTGACAGCCCATTGGCTGCCAGAAAACACCAGTGTGTGCAAGTGGGCGCAAGCTGCGAACATCCCCAGGGAGGCGTTGCGGCTTCTCGCCAGGCCGGACAGCAGCATGCGGTGCTGTGGTCTCCATTCCTCCAACCAGGTAGCCGGAACTGACACTGCCCCGCCGCTGTCTGCTTCACCCGGGGCGTGCGCCGAGGGCCATGACGGCTCCGCCCAGCATTGCTTTCAGAAAACGTCACCTGGTGACAGCCGAATGGGAGATTAGCTGTCGGAAAACGTCACTTAGTGAGGGCCCTATGGGAGATCAGCTTTCAGAGAACCTCACTTCACTCTGCCCAATGGGAGATCAGCTGTCAGAAAACGCTGGGCAGGCTGGCATGGCAGCTCTTCTCAAGTCACCGGAGAGCAAGCGCCCCGCCCTCGTCACGTAGTGGCTCTTTTCACAATCTCCAGCACGCATGAGCTGGACCCGCGCTGCCTTCCACTCCAGGTGCGGCCGTGCGCCTCAACTGCTCCCCCACGCTCGTCTGTTCTGCGGTCAGTTAACCAGGGTAACGGTCACAGCGGTACACACAGACCGAGGGTAACAGCACCGCCCAACAGGAGGAGTCACCAACACATTTAGAAAATCAGCGGCCCAAACTTAAAACTGCCAAAGACCATAATTTTAACAAAACAGACCATCTACACCAGGACTTTCGTTGTGCTCTTCGGAAGTGAACGGCACTCCTTCCCCACGTCAGGCAAAAGGCTTCTAGGTCAGGGTGACCACACACCCAGTCCGTGGCAGGCTCTTCCCAGGCAGGCTCCCACCAAGCTACACTAAAAATATGGGTCCCAAAACTTATGCCAACCTCAGCCATGCAGAACACAATGCCATCCACAGCCTCAGAAACAACTCTGACATCATAATCAAAAAGGCTGACAAAGGAGGTGCTGTTGTCATCATGAATAGGTCGGAATATGAACAAGAGGCTGCTTGGCAGCTCTCCAACACCACTTTCTACAAGCCATTACCCTCTGATCCCACTGAGAGTTACCAAAAGAAACTACAGCATTTGCTCAAGAAACTCCCTGAAAAAGCACAAGATCAAATCTGCACAGACACACCCCTGGAACCCCGACCTGGGATATTCTATCTACTACCCAAGATCCATAAACCTGGAAATCCTGAGTGCCCCATCATCTCAGCCATTGGCACCCTGACAGCAGGATTGTCTGGCTATATAGACTCCCTCCTCAGGCCCTATGCTACCAGCACTCCCAGCTACCTTCGAGACACCACTGACTTCCTGAGGAAACTACAATCCACCGGTGATCTTCCTGATAACACCATCCTGGCCATTATGGATGTAGAAGCCCTCTACACCAACATTCCACACAAAGATGGACTACAAGCCGTCAAGAACACTATCCCCGATAATGTCACGGCTAACCTGGTGGCTGAACTTTGTGACTTTGTCCTTACCCATAACTATTTTACATTTGGGGACAATGTATACCTTCAAATCAGCGGCACTGCTATGGGTACCCGCATGGCCCCACAGTATGCCAACATTTTTATGGATGACTTAGAACAACGCTTCCTCAGCTCTCGTCCCCTAATGCCCCTACTCTACTTGCACTATATTGATGACATCTTCATCATCTGGACCCATGGAAAAGAAGCCCTTGAGGAATTGCACCATGATTTCAACAATTTCCATCCCATCATCAACCTCAGCCTGGTCCAGTCCACACAAGAGATCCACTTCCTGGACACTACAGTGCTAATAAACGATGGTCACATAACCACCACCCTATACCGGAAACCTACTGACCGCTATTCCTACCTACATGCCTCCAGCTTTCATCCAGACCACACCACACGATCCATTGTCTACAGCCAAGCTCTCCGATACAACCGCATTTGCTCCAACCCCTCAGACAGAGACAAACACCTACAAGATCTCTATCAAGCATTCTTACAACTACAATACCCAACTGTGGAAGTGAAGAAACAGATTGATAGAGCCAGAAGAGTTCCCAGAAATCACCTTCTACAGGACAGGCCCAACAAAGAAAATAACAGAACGCCACTAGCCGTCACCTTCAGCCCCCAACTAAAACCCCTCCAACGCATTATTAAGGATCTACAACCTATCCTGAAGGATGACCCAACACTCTCACAAATCTTGGGAGACAGGACAGTCCTTGCCTACAGACAGCCCCCCAACCTGAAGCAAATACTCACCAGCAACCACATACCACATAGCAGAACCACTAACCCAGGAACCTATCCTTGCAACAAAGCCCTTTGCCAACTGTGCCCACATATCTATTCAGGGGACACCATCACAGGGCCTAATAACATCAGCCACACTATCAGACGCTCCTTCACCTGCACATCCACCAATGTGATATATGCCATCATGTGCCAGCAATGCCCCTCTGCCATGTACATTGGGCAAACTGGACAGTCTCTACGTAAAAGAATAAATGGACACAAATCAGATGTCAAGAATTATAACATTCATAAACCAGTCGGAGAACACTTCAATCTCTCTGGTCACGCGATTACAGACATGAAAGCTGCGATATTACAACAAAAAAACTTCAAAACCAGACTCCAGCAAGAGACTGTTGAATTGGAATTCATTTGCAAATTGGATACAATTAACTTAGGCTTGAATAGAGACTGGGAGTGGCTAAGTCATTATGCAAGGTAACCTATTTCCCCTTGTTTTTTCCTACCCCCCCCCCCAACGTTCTTGTTAAACCCTGGATTTGTGCTGGAAATGGCCTACCTTGATTATCATACACATTGTAAGGAGCGTGATCACTTTAGATAAGCTATTACCAGCAGGAGAGTGGGGTGGGGGGAGAGAAAACCTTTTGTAGTGGTAAACACCCATTTTTTCATGCTTTGTGTGTATAAAAAGATCTTCTATACTTTCCACAGTATGCATCCGATGAAGTGAGCTTATGCTCAAATAAATTGGTTAGTCTCTAAGGTGCCACAAGTACTCCTTTTCTTTTTGTTAAATTAGCTAGTACATTGCTCAGTCATTCCCTCTGCTCTCCAGCAGGTGATGTCGGAGAGCTCAGAGCTCGCTCACTTACTGTCTCGCATCAGCTTCAGCCCAGGGTTTACAAATGCATAAACCATGTGGGATTCTAGCAGAAGAGTATCACTTATTCACTGGGGTTAGCAGTTGAGGAATGTGGTGCTGCTTTGAGGGGACGTATTATTGCAAAGATACAATTAGAATTTCTGTTAGACAATTTTAAGGGCAATTTATTTTTGGTAAAAACCTTATTTAGTGAAAGAAAGGCTGTAGTGACAGCATGGTTACTGGGGCTACAAAACACTTTCCCTCCTGGGTGAAACAAAAAGTTAGAATTAGAAAATTACATAGTTTGTTCCAATGTTGGTACGGGTGTAATTTTATTTATGTGCAGGTTTGTTTAAGCCTCAGTGTTTTGGTTTATTGGTTTGGTTTGTTTTTTTTTTAAGTTGAAGTGGAGCTTTTAATTGAAGTTTGCTGGATTGGAATGTCTGACATGCAATACCGCTTTTGATATAGTTCTGCATATTTTTATACAGATTTGGCCAGTATTCAACTCTTCAATTTCTTTCTAGGTGGTTTTAATAGCAGGGCTTATATATTTTATGTTATTTTATTATCCTGCTGTAGCACACTTTTTTGATAATTTATGGCATTTGTTAATTTTTGTTTTTAAAAACAAAATAGTTTTTCTTTATGTTTGGGTTTTAAATTAAGCATTGTTTGCAGTTTCAAATTTTGATTTAGATTTTTGGTTTCTGATGGGATATTTAAGAAGATTTAGGATTTACTACTAAAATTTGTACAGATTTAGATTATTTAGATGGCCTTGGAGTAAATCCTGTTTACTATTTTATTTTAATAAAGGTTTTATTCCTGTAAACCCTGGCCAGGGCGGGAGAGGAGATGAGCCAGGCCTTTAACTAAGGAGCAGAAGCATGGGCCCCATGAGGGGTGGGGCCAGGTGATGGGGGGGCACGCTGCCCCAATTTTTATTCTCTAGCCCACCTCATTCCCCCACCCACAAATGGCAAGAGGCTGATGACACACTGGCTGGCCACTCTGCATTACCCCGACTGGCCACTGGGTGTGCCTGCTGCTGCAAGTGAAACACAATTTTGTATTACCTTATCTGGCCACCAGGTGCCACTGCTGCTCCAAAGCAGACACACTCTCTGCGTTACCCTGACTGGTCACAGAGTGTCACTGCTGCTCCAAGGCAACCACCTTCTGTGCATTACCCCGACTGGCCACCTGGTGTCACTGCTGCTCCATGGAAACACCACATTCTGTGCAGTACCGTGAGTGGCCGCCAGGTGTCACTGGACCTCCACGGGAGAGAGACACTGTTTATTAGCCTAGCTGGGCTCGCTCTCCAGCGGCCCAGCTCTGACGACAGTTCCGCCACCAGCAGCGTCGCAGAAGTCCTCGCTCAACAGTGCGCGCTGCCCAGGGCAGGGAGGGGGTACAAGATGCCTCACAGGAACCCAAACAAACCCACTCTGTCCTGGGCCTGCCACCCGTGGTTGATGCTCCCCGAGGGCTCTGCGAGAGCCGGGTTCCCCCACCTGGGCGGCTCTGGGGGGCTACAAGCAGTCACAGGGTGGCGGGAAGTTGAGGGGCAGCCCCAGCCCTGGGGCCCAGAGCAGCAGCAGGAGATGCGGGAGCACCACATGGCACCAGCCAGCACCTCAGTCACCCCCCACTGCCCAGTTCCAGCCCCCAACCTGGCCAGGAGGAGGGCAGTGTGGGGTTTGGGGAAGCAGGCATAGCTAGCACTGAGGCACAGGGAGCAGAGCCATAGAGCAGAGTATGAAGGCATCCGATGAAGGGAGCTGTAGCTCACGAAAGCTCATGCTCAAATAAATGGGTTAGTCTCTAAGGTGCCACAAGGCCTCCTGTTCTTTTTATAGAGCAGGGTGGGGCCTTGTGGCAAGGGGGAGGTGCAGACCCCACCCCAATTTTCTGTCTAGCCTGTCTCAGCCCCCCAACTGGGAAGATGATGGTGCTGCCCATGGAGAGGGAAATTGGGGGTTAGGGTTAGGATTACAGGGACAAGGTCTAGGGGTTCAATTAGGATGAGGGTAAGGGGCAGTTAGGTTTAAGGTGTGGATTAGGTTTGGAAAGGTGTCAAGGTTCCTCCCCCACTCTGAACGCTAGGGTACAGATGTGGGGACCTGCATGAAAACCTCCTAAGCTTACTTTCACCAGCTTAGGTTAAAACTTCCCCAAGGTACAAATTAATTTTATCCTTTGACCCTGGATCTCCAGTGCCACCACCAAACTCTAACTGGGTTTACTGGGAAACATAGTTTGGACACGTCTTTCCCCCCAAAATCCTCCCAACCCTTGCACCCCACTTCCTGGAAAAGGTTTGGTAAAAATCCTCACCAATTTGCATAGGTGACCACAGACCCAAACCCTTCGATCTGAGAACAATGAAAAAGCATTCAGTTTTCTTACAAGAAGACTTTTAATAGAAGTAAAGAAATCCCCCCTGTAAAATCAGGATGGTAGATACCTTACAGGGTAATTAGATTCAAAACATAGAGAATCCCTCTAGGCAAAACCTTAAGTTACAAAAAAGACACACAGACAGGAATAGTAGAATGTAGAAGCCCTCTACACCAACATTCCACACAAAGATGGACTACAAGCCATCAAGAACACTATCCCCGATAATGTCACGGCTAACCTGGTGGCTGAACTATTTTTACCCTTCCCTTTATATTTATGACAAAAGGGTTAGGGGTTGAGAGGAAGAGTTGGATTAGGGAGCGGGGAGGGGTTAGGGTTCCGGGAGGCAGAGTTGAAGGTTAGAGGATTGCGTTAAAAGTGAGGGTTAGAATTAGCTTTAGGGATTAGGTTGGGTAAGAGTTTGGGTTCAAAGGCGGGTTAGAGTTAAGGGATTAGGGTTATGGTCAGGGCGGGGGTTATGATTGGGGTCAGGTGATGGTCGGGGATCAGGGTTGGTTGAAGGGTTAGGGTGTGGGGGTCAGGGTTGGGTTGGCTAGGGTGAAGGGAGGCATCAGGATTTAGGGTTGGGTTGGGGTGTGGGATAAGTATGGGTCAAATACTGGGGGAGGAGTTGGGTTAGAGTATTGAGGTAGGGGAACAGGAGTTAGGGTTTAGGATTAGGGTTAGCAAGTGAGGGCTCAGGGTTTCTTTTTACTGTTCTAATTGCTTGAATTGACCATTATGTATCATAATTTCCTGTAAATGTAGTTTAACTCCTTTTACTGACTTTTCAAAAACATTAGTTTCATTGCTCTTATAACACCTATGTTTTTATTGTGACGCAGTGAATTACAGGTTTTAATTCTCAAGCTTTTGTGGGTTTTTTAAATAGTCAGGCTATTATTTGTGATCATATCACTTCAGTGCTGCCGGATTTCCTTGGTTGCCTCAGCCCTGGTCCAGGCAATTTGTGACAGTTGGTGTCTGCCTTGTCACCGTTTCCTACCCCATGAAATCTCTATATTAAATATGGACCTCAAGAAAATATGTTTTCTAACTTAGAAAAATGTATTCAAGTAGAAAACTCATTTCATGAGTGTCCCAGTTTCACATAGAGATTTCTCAGAAGTAGCACATTGTGATAAGGCATACCCCATCTGTCACAAATCGCTACCCCTTGACCCAGGGCTAGCAAATTACAGGAGGACAGCAAAAACTTGGTGTCAGTAACTGCAACTGGTAGGAAATTGGGATAGGGAGCAGTTTGTAATAGTACATCCTTACACTACAGGGGAGATGCTGGGATGTTTCCCCCCACCAGACATCAGGCTCCCCACATTAGGGACAGTGGCTGCCAGGCCAGCTGGGTCCTGGGCTGGGGCTCCAGCAGGGGGCTGCTCTTGGTTTCTGTGGGGAGCAGGCTACTCTGGGAGCAGGAGAGGGTGATATCTGGGGCAGGCATTGGAGCAGGTTGTTCAGCAGCACAGGAGCCATGTGCTTGTCTGTCCCTGAGCAGCTGAGGAGCACAGTGTGCAGCTGGTCCATGCACCTGATGTAGCCAGTGCTGTAGTGCTGCTCTGTGGCCAGGCTCTGCTTGGTGCTGGCTGCGAGAGATGGATCAGCGTCAGAAACAGCACAGCAAATGGGGGGCCAGGAGCTGCTGTGGCAATCAGCCACAAGGCAAACCCACAAACCTGTCAGTCTACAACATTACCATCAGTCCTCCATATGCCACACACCTCTCCGTCCCTCCTCCGTATGCCAGAGATGCTCATCTATCCATCTCCATACACATCTCTGTTTCTCTTTGATTTTCCATGTAGCACCCAACACAATGAGACCCGGAACCTGAGTGAGGGTTTTGGGTGCAGCAGTACTGGAGCTGTAGGATGACAGTGCGTCTCTGGGCATTTCTAGTCTCAGCCCCTTTTCTCTTGAGCCCAAAGCCATGGCTCTGACTTCATACCTCTTGGGCCCAGACCTCATAGCCCCGAAGACACCTGACTAGCTGCTTGTGCTCTGTGCTCCCATTACATCAACAAGAATCTCCTCAAAGTCCCCATGAAGATGGGGGAGGAGCAACACCTTGAGCTTGGCAGGCAGCATGAATGCTGCTCAGTATGGCATGGACAATCCCTGGGGCAGACAGATCCTATGTGACCCATAGGAGACCACGAGGAGCAAGAGAGTGCATCCCACTGAGACCCTCCTTCTGGGTGGCATTGGGGCAGACAGACCCTTCCCCCAGATGGATCCTCACCAGTCCATGGGAGACTACAGGGTGCCAGGGAGTTGTTACCCAGGGCGTTGCTCTGTTGCAGGCTCTCCATGTGCTACACCGTGATCTCCAGCATGTAAGCTTTCTCCAGCTTGGATTGCTGCCTGGAGTGGAGGGAGGCACCATTAATGGGTGATGGGAGGTACAAGGATTTGGGGACTCAAGGTGTTGGGCTATCCCAGGTGGGACAGTGCCATGTGTGTGTCCGTCCACCCCCTCTTCCCCCCATTTGAGCAGTGACCCCTGGTGGCTATTTCACACTTTCATACTATTTTACACTGAGGAGCAGGTTGTGAACCATGTGTATGCACTGGACGTAGCACTGTGGGCCAGGCTCTGCTGGGTGCTGGCTACAAGAGACAGGTGCAGAGTCAGGGATCATGCAGCAAATGGGGGCCCGGAGGCGATGAGGGAAGCAGCCATGAGCTGAACCCACCAACGTATCAGCCTGTGACATCACCATCTTTCCTTCAGCCATTCATGTGCTGTATGCCACATCCCTCCATCCATCCGCATGCCTTACACACTCACCTTCCATATGCATCCCTCTCTCTGATTATCCATGCAGTGCCCATCACAGTGAGACCTGGACCCTGAGTGAGGCTTTTGGGTGCTGTAGTAAAGGAGCTGGGAAGGTGATAGTGCAGGTCCAGGCAGCTCTAGTCCCAGCCCCACTTCCGCTGAGCCCAAAGCCATGACTAGGAGGCAGCATGCCCCATAGCATGACAAGTGACATGGATCCTCCCCTAGGTTCCATGGGGCCACATGGATCCTCCATGAGCAGATGGATCCTGCCTGAAGCATGGGAGACCGTGGGATCATTACCCAGCAGGTGGCTCAGTTGAAGGCTCTCCACATGATCTCCAGCATGTTGGCTTTCTCCTCCTTGGATTGCTGCAAGGAGGGGGTGAGGGGGGAAAGACACCATTAATGAGTGATGGGCTCTAGAGTGATTTGGGAGCTTGGAGGAAGGATTCAGACACCTACATCTGGGTGTAGATTCTTGGGGGATTAGAGGATAGGCACACCCCTACTGGGTCAAACTAATAGTCCAGCTAGTCCAGTATCATTGTATATGACAATGGCCAGTGCCAGATGCTGCTGGCAGTTGAAGGTTTAGGGACACCCCAAAGCTTGAGGTTGGGTCCCTGACCACCTTGGCTAAGAGCAATTGATGGACCTATCCTCCCTGCAGTTAACACATGAATTAGCTATGTACTTTCTTATGTTTGTTTTAAACTTCCAGTCTATTACACTTCCTTATTCATTATCTCCACCCCATGGCAGATTTTGTAGACCTCTATCATATCCCTCCCTATCTTTTCTAAACTGAACAGCCTCACTCTTTTTAACCTCTCCTCCTATGAAAGTATCTCTTTTGTGAGATGGGGTGACCAGAACTGCATACCATATTCAAGGTGTGGGTGTACCAGGGATTTGCAGAGGGACATTATGGTATGTTGTCTTACTTATCCCTTTCCTAACAGTTCCTAACATTGCTAGCTTGTTAGGTGCAGAGAAGGGAAGAAACAGCAATGCTTAGGGGTACGGAACAGCTTCCATTGGAGGAGAAATTAAATCCTGTTTAGAAAAGACACAATGGGGGGGGGGGCGGATATGACAGATGTCTATAAAATCAGGCATGGTGTGGAGAAAGTGATTAAGAAAGTGTTCTTTGCGTGACTCCTAGTTCTTGTATTTTGTGAAGAAGTAATGACATTAATTGTCAGGAAGTTTTAAAGAAACGTAAGAAAGTACATCTTAGAATCATAGGGTTATAAGGGACCACAAGGTTCCAAGATGCAGGATTTGTTGTGTCTGAACCATCCAAGAAAGATGCTATCCAGCCTCCTTTGGAAAACCTCCAGTGAAGGCGCTTCCATGACCTCCCAAGAGCCGAGGCGTCTGCTCCCCGCCCGACTGTTCTTACAGTGAGGGAGTTTTTCCTAAAATTTAATCTAAATCTGCTTTGCTGTAGTTTGAAACTGCTCTGCTCCCAGCTGCACTGCTGTTTACAGGATCGGGACCAAACTCTTTATGCAGCTGAGTAACATATGTGTCCCTTTGAGTATTTACAGGCCAAAGACCATCCCCAGCAACTGGCCAATACATAGAGTTAAGTTAAAGCCAAATATCTATGAAGGTAACATTTCCTACCAGTGACCAGGCTGCTGCAATGGTAATAGGACAGAAGGAAGAGCCTGGGCTGACATTCTGGGAGTCTTTGCAAAATTAAAATTACCTTAAAAAATACCACTGAAAAATCATGGAGTCGATGTGGGGCTGCCACATGCAGCACATAGGGTGCTGCCTGCCAAACACACCGGGGAGGGAGATTACAACTCCAGGGATGCACAGGGCTCAATATATGCTTATTAAGTATTGTCAGCTATCACAGGGTTTTGGCACCTATAGAACCCCAGGGGGTGGGGGACCAGGTATGAGGAACCCGGTATGAGGGGGAAACAGAGGTGCACACATCCCCTGGCATGGGGGAATGGGGCACACAGCCAATGGAACAAAGGGAAATGGGAAGGGGGTGCTCACAGAGCCATTGGTATGGGGGGATGGAGGGAATGGGTGCACACAGACACTGGAAAGGAAGAGATTGTGAGGAATTGCACGGAGTCCCTCGAAAAGGGGGATAAGAGAGTGGCACCCATGGAGCTTGTTGGGGGTGGGGTTAGGAATGGAGAAATGAAAATAAGCCCTGGTGTGTGCAATACGCTCAGCCTACACAGGCTACAAAAGTGTGTAACTTCTTAACTTAAGTCAGAAAGAATTATCAAAATTTAAGCAGGAAGATTACAGGGAATGTAACAGAACTATGAAGAACTCTTTCATGGTGCCAGAGGCCACTGGCTGATGGGAGATAGCATCTGGGAATGTTATGTTTCACAGTAAGTGACAGTGGAAAATTTAGAGACACAAGGTGGGTGAGCTCTCTCACCAAAAAGAAGCTGGTCCAATAAAAGATATTACCTCACCCATCTTATCTCTTTAATATCCTGGAATTGAAATTACTACAACTACACTGCATATAACAGTGGAAAATTTGAAACATAGTATCTCCACTAATCTCCACTATGTAAGTCAGTTATTTTGATAATATTAAGTACTGGGTTTCCTTTGGAGACAAGCAAGTCCAGTCACAATGCTAGAAATGCCACAACCTGATTCCAGAAGATGATGATTTCACAATACAGAATCCCTGGAAATATTGATCTAAAAAGGAAGTCAGTAAGTAAAATCTTTCCAATATGATGTTTAGAAATGCAAACCCACAGTTACCATATGTATACATCTTTTACAATAAAATGAAAGACCTCAAACCTCAATTGTCTACAAACACAGTAAGCTAAGCAATAAAGATCAAAAATTTTAATTTCATATCGATAATAAAAATAAGTCCATGAATTCTGTAAACCATTGCATAAATGCTATAGTGTAAAAAAGTTTTAACAAGTGTTAACAATTCACTACAAGTAAATGATTATGCATTATAAATACCTTCTCAGTTAAGAACATTTCCATTCACAATACCATTTCTGTCTATGCACTCAGAACATTAAAAGGTTCCATAAATTAATACAAGTAAAAATTCCACATCCATTTAAGGTATTTTGCTGACCACAGTTACACAAATATATTGTGACAGTAATAATATTACTATTAATATTTAACACTAGGATATTCTGAATAGCAATACATAACAAAACAGATGTTTTTAATAATCTGCTATTCAAAAAAGACGAAATAACAAAACCATAAGATGCAGCTTGGGATCTATCTGAATTTAGCAAACTTTCTGTTAAATTACAGTTCTTGATTTTAAAACCCTGAGAAACTGTAATTTTCATCTACTATACCCCAGGGCATAATAACAAGTTAATTGCATTCACATAAAAGTATTAATACTTTTACATAAATTTACATGATAACTTGGTCAAACTGCCTTCAAACACTAGAATGAAACTAACAAATGAGTGTATTTTACCTTTATATAATTTGCTCATCTAACAAATGACAATATTATATTCTTGCTCAAATATATTTTTAGTGCATCTACATAGCATTTGTATCACCAGGACAAAAATTCACAAATGTAAATACTTCCCTTGTAACATTTTTTCATTGAAGTACAACTGCTAATTTATGCTGCCTATATTGCATTATCCTGGATTTAAAAGTATCACTGTAAAAATGTTTCCAATAATTCTTAATTTTTAAGTAACTGAGTTAATCTGTAAAAAGAAAAGTTAATGAGACCTTGCTTATAATTCCTCAGGGAATGGGCTTATTGGAAAATAATTATAGCATTTTTTATGTGAATGCTACATGTGGTTCGTGTAACTACCTAACAATATTTCCACAAGGTAACAAGCAACAAGCTGTTCACTCTGGGAATTTCACTCATAGGTAACATTTCTTTGGTCTATCTTTTCCTTCAAGACTCAAATTTAGATCTGTCCAAAAGCCAACTCAGCTGCTCCCAGGATATATTTACATTTTTTTCCCCCACTTGTAAACAACAATACACAGCTATGTAATCATTCTCAACATTAATTATGTAACATACAAATGCTAAAAAACTGAAAAAGTTTACCCAATAATTAGTTGATTTCATCTAAAAAGACAGTATGTGCAAACTGTGCACGTTAATGTGACAATTTACTTTGTCCTTGCTGTTAAAACTCATTTGTAAATTGAAAAGCATCAGCTAGAGATTTTAAAAACCTCCTATTACAAAAAGAAAAGACCAAAGAAAAGGTCCTAGGATGATACACAAATGCACAGTAATGTATATAAAGAACTATAAACTGTGACAAAAGTAGCACAAAAATATTTCAAAATTTCTTAAGTAATGAACTGAACATTGACACATATGGCCACATTTCAATCTAATTTGGATTTATTTCACTAAAATCTGCTAAGAATATTAGTTAACTATGTTAGCAAAGAAGAGCTAGAGAAGTTAGTCCAATGTTCAAAAGTTAATTAATGTTCAAAAAAAATCTTTGGCAAAGACTCCACAAGTGTAGAAGTCCATTAATACTCACAGCAAAGCTTAGTGATTCAAGTACCACTTAAAAAAAAATCTAAACTGGTTCTACTTCTATGATAATAGAAAATCATCTTTCAGGAGAGAGAAATATATTGCTGAAAATGAAATTATAGTAATAAAGTATTTCAATAAACAATGTTGAGAGAAAATGTTAAAAAATTACGTGAAAAATGCATCAGGCCATATTATGAAATTCAACCTTAAAACCTGTTTAAAAATGTTCGATAATTATCTTCAGACTATTGTGTTTGTAAATTACTTTTTAAGAGCTCCAGATCCAAATGTAAATCCATCATGGGTTTTATCTTCCCTCCTTCATTCTCAAAAGTTCATGTTCTCACAGTTTGATAGAACAAGGTAGTGATGATTCTGTAGATTTTACTACTACAATAAATGTAATCTTACGTGCTTTTTTCTGCTAACTCAAGGCCTAGTCCAAAGTGCGCATAAATCAATGAAAGCACATTGACTTTAGGGGGTTTTGGATTGGGCTCTGAATTATTTAACACTGATACAAATCTCAAAGATATTTTTCAAGATCAGAAATACAATTTAGCATGTATCTTGTTTCTATTGCAATGCATCTGAACAAACTTCAGAAATAATTAAACTCTTTGCTGGTCATATCAATGCACTTCTTGTTCATTAATGTATTAATTAATAGGAATATTCACATTATGTAACACAGTTGTAGGTCATTTGAACATAAGCTGTACTTGTGTCATACTTGTATTTAACAGGAAAGAAAAGTAACACCACAGGTAACTCTTCCCTACAAGAATAGTTAACTTTAAGGAAAGTAACAAGATACAGTGTTAAGATACAATAATTAACTTCTCCTAAATTGCATACTCCTAATCATCAGCATTAAATATGGACAACTTTTTTTAAAAAAAATCATTACAATAAAGCACCACTGCCTGATAAAATATTTAAATAATTTTAGAGCTAAACCCAAAGGTGTATTGTATTTATTTACGTAAAAACAAAACCTAGTATCTTTTGCCCATTGCAAGGTATTATTTTGAAATTCTATTAAATTTTAATTATCATCCAATTGTCCTGTACAGAATTAGGTGGTATAAATTGTTTGCAAACGGTTTCCTTCACATATTTTGCAATTTTACTGGGTGCAAGGCACAGGCACTTGGTAAAAGTGGCTATGGATTATATCAATTCATGATAGGTAATCACACAGATTAGGAGTTATACAAATGTGTTCATTAAGACTACAAAAATCCAACTTGGGGCAATATGAAAATGCACAGTTTAAGAAAACTGGTTTGTTTCACAAAATAAAAAAAAAGTATTTGAATATTTACGCATATGTGTCTCTTTCAATGTCACTCTCTGCTAGTATACTTATAAATACTATTAGTCTGCAGTTGACTTAAACTGTAAAAATTGTAGGCAAGTTCTCATTTATATGTACTTGTTCATTTAGTAACTACTAAAGCCAAAAATGAAATTTAACTATACTATACTATCATAATATGATTTAACAGTAAAACTGATATAAATATTTTAAGTTCACAGTACACACACAAAGCTTCATACCGCATATTAAAAAAATAAACATTAAAACCTAGAAAGCAGGTTAAAGCAATTTATAACAATCTCTAACAAAAAACAGTTAGCAAAGTGCTTTTACAGGAATCAAATTTCTTCAAATAACCAAGTAAACAGTAGTGTTAGACTGATTAAAAAATACTGGCAAAGGATTACAGCACACTAAACATGGTGAGGGGTAAGGTCCTCCCATCAACAAGTATTGTATTTACATGAGTGTCTTACATTAATGCTAATGGGAGGCATGGGCATAAATCCCCCATTCACGCATTGTGAGTACACACCTGTAAGAAGTGATTATGCTGTAAGTGAACCTGAGTAGCTTGTGCACCAGGAATGTAAGTGGAAAACTGAAAAGGGCAGGTGGGGAAAGAAATAACCACGGAACTTTAGAACTTCATTAACAGAATTCAATACGTAAAGGCAGCCAAACCACATTTCCTATAGTAAAAACAACTAAAATATCTTATAAGGTCAAAATGGAGATCAGTCTAGCACTAGTAAATGGATTAATTACTACAGATATAATTCTTATATAAAATACCAGAACATAAAATATATTTAGTTCATTAACATGATTATAAGTACCATGACTTTTCATTACCATTTCTTTTTTTCATCTTGCAGCAAGGACATTCCTGTTTAGCTGCACAGTGTTCACAAAGTACATAATGTTGACATGGCTTCAGGATTACACTCCGGTCATGTTCTTGGCATACAACACACTTCTTTGAATGAAGTTGGAAAATTACCTGTAAAAAGAAAATTGCTCTCAATAAAAATTCCAATGTGTAATGTCTCACAGTGGTTGCTGTATTCCTATTATTTGATGATAAATTCTTACTTCAATAACACTTAAGAATCTTCTGTTGGTACAGTTAATAGCTAGTTCAAGCACCAGAACAGGGTAAACAGAACTGAGAATAGTCTATAAAGCAATAATGTGTTCAGCAAGGACACAAGTGCAAAACAAGCTGTGACTCAAATTTTTCCCTGCACAATCAAAACCTGGATGAGTACCACCACCCAAAATTCAGGCCAGGTCTACACTACAGACTTATATCGGTATTACTACGTCGCTCAGGGGTGCAAAAAATCCACAGCCCTGAGCAACATAGTTATACTGACTTAACCACCCCAAGTTCCTACTGGGGACTTGAATTAATTACGCTGACAGGAGAAGCTCTCCCATTGGCATAGGAGCATCTTCATTAAAGTGCTAGAGTGGCACAGCTGCACCACTGTATTGCTGTACATGAAGACAAGCTCTAAAACTGAGAAGACTGAGACGCTTTTGAGACGCTGGTCTGCCACTATGAAAATCGACCATTCAATCTGACATATTTCCTCACAATGCATGTAATTTGCATCAGTCAGAGTGGAGACCTCCCAGATATACAACACTCAGTAAAAATCTGCTGATCAAGACTTTGGGGAAGCCATTATGTTGGCAAATAAATGTGTTTGCCACAGAAGGATAAAAAAATAAATCTTTGACCCAGTTGTTCTATGTAACTCCAACTGTCTTCCCTCTTACTTTCCCAGTTGTAGATCATCATCCAAAGAAGGTGAGCTGTGAGGCTGAACTTGGTGAAGAGTGTGCTTATAAGCCACTGTGTTTATAATCTTCTGTTCTCAATTATCAATTTCTGCTAACTCACAGAGAGTAGTCTATAAGAATATCTTCCTCAAAGTCCTCTGGAAACTCTGGTTCCATTAACATCTGATACAAGACCATCAAAACAAGTTCCCATCAAAACAAGTAAACAAAACCCTTCTTATCCCCTTTTTACTAGCACTAGCTTGTTTTGCTGATCTTGTCTTCTCCTTGCTAGTCTTTATTTACGGTTGATATTCTTGTTTGGTTAAGAACATAAGAATGGCCATACTGATCAGACCAAAGGCCCATCTATCCTGTCTCTGATAGTGGCAAGTACCAGCTGTTTCAGAGGTAATGAAAAGAGGAGGGCAATTTTGAGTGATCCATCTCCTGTCATCCAGACTCAACCTCTGGCAATTGGAGGTTTAGGGACATTTGGAGCATGGGGTTGCATTACTGTCCATGTTGGCTAACAGCCATTTATGGACCCATCCTCAATAAATTTTTTGAATCCAGTTATGCTTTTGGTCTTCGCAACATCACATGGAACGAGTTCTACAGGTTGACAGTGAATTATGTTTGTTTTAAGCCTACTGCCTATTAATTTCATCAGGTGATCCCTAATTCTTGTGTTACATGAAAGGGTAAACAAACACTTCCTTATTCACTTTCTCAACACCATTTGTGATTTTATAGACCTCTATCATAGCCCCCCTCAGTCATTTCTTTTCTAAGATGAACAGGTCCAGTCTTTTAAATCCTTCCTCCTATGGAAGCTGTTTCATACCCATAACTGTTGTTGTTGCCCTTATCCGTACCTTTTTCCAGTTCTCATACATCCTTTTTGAGATGGGGCAACCGGCACGGCTGACCGTATTTCAGAATACCATGAATTTATATAATGGCATTATGATATTTTCTGTCTTATTATAAAGATTAAGATTCTGTCACACATATTTTTAGTAAAAGTCAGGGACAGGTCATGGACAATAAACAAAAATTCATAGAGGTCCACAACCTGTCTGTGACTTTTACTAAAGATGCACTGTGGGGGGAGGGACTAACAGTTGGAGTGCTGCGGGGGGGCTGACCTCCAGCAGCTGCTCCAGCCTCATCGCTTCTCCTGTCCCAAGGGGGCTGACCCAACCCTGTTCACTCCTTCAGCTGTTGCTTTGGCTGCCACGGGGCTGAGAACTGCTCCAGCTCTGCCACTGCAAAAGAAGTCATGGAGATCCCAGAAAGTCATGGAATCCAGGTGACCTCTGTGACAGAATCATACCCTTACATATTATCTATCCCGTTCCTAACATTTTGCTGCACAATGAGCAGATGCTTTTAGAGAACTATCCATGATGACTCCATGATCTTTCTTGAGTGGTAATAGCTAATTTAGACCCCATCATTTTGTATGCATAGTTGTGATTATGTTTCCAATGTGCATTATTTTGCAATTATCAACATTGAATTTCACCTGCCATTTTGTTGCCC
Organism: Lepidochelys kempii; assembly: GCF_965140285.1. Lineage (NCBI taxonomy): Eukaryota > Metazoa > Chordata > Testudines > Cheloniidae > Lepidochelys > Lepidochelys kempii. The sequence continues at coordinate 299,408 of NC_136389.1, read as the reverse complement.
AGTTAGTCAGTTTAGTGAGATCCCTTTGCAATGGTTCACTGTGAGCTTTGGACTTAACTATTTTGAGTAATTTTGTATTGTCTGCAAATTTTTGTTTGCCAGATCATTTATGAATACATTGAACAGCACAGGTCCAAGTACCGACTGAATCACCCTTGTCGACCCCCTCAAAGAATTCTAATATATTGTAAAGGAAAATGATGCTTCACCAAAAGCTGTACTGACTCTTCCCCATGTCATGTTTATCTGTGTGTTTGTTCTTTACAATAGTTTCAACCAATTTGCTTGGTTACGTCTCCATATCCAGTACATTTTCTTTTAAGGTCAGATTTTTGAGCCGTCATTCATGAAGACAGTGGCTAATTCTTATTTACGTTCTTCAGAAATTTCAGTGTTAGAGAGTTCAAAGGGCATAAAAATATATATAACTTTTGTTCAGATTTTCTTTAAATGGAAGTCTGAAATTGTGCTATGGTTGCCATATCCTCTGTTCAGCTGAGGATTTCATCCAGAAACTTTAATAGTCTTCTTTAGTTACATGGTAGAAAATGAAAAATTGGTTACAGCAGTCTGAAAAAAAGGTTGCTATGTTCTGTTTTCTCAGACATGTAGAAGGTCACCCTTGACTTGCAGAAGAAAGACTGCATCTTTAAAATGTAATTGTCATCTGTGATTAGACTATGTTCATATTGCTAAATTACAGATTATATATAGGCCAACTTTAAAAAAATTAGCCTCTAATTTTGCACCCATAATCAATTATGAGATCATACCAAGAGAGGTCAGAAATGAACTAAACTAACCTCCGAGATAACAATACACAACTTGAAAGGAAAGCAATTTCTTGTTTTAAATTTATATTTACTTTACCATCGCTAGCAGCCCACCTAGTCTGCATGCAGAGATGTCAGTTTCTAAATAGGAGACTTTACTACACACTCTCCAAATATTTAAAGCTCTTTATTTACATAGCTGCTCTTTAGTGCATTGTAGTTAAAAGTATGTTTTAATGTGTTTTTTCTCACTGAAAGATATCTGAAGTTGCTTGCCACTCTTGTCACAGCTCAGCATCAAAATAAAAAAAAAAAATCATCAGTTGGATTTGGGAAATTCAAACTATTGCATATTTCAGACCAAAATGGTATGTAGATTTAACATTGTATCAGTTTGAAATGAAACTCTGAATCAGCATCTTATATAATACTGTTAAACTGCCTATTTTAACTAACAATATCCACAGTACAGACACACTTACCCCATCTACTGTTTCTAAATCTAAACGCAGCTGGTTTTGTAAAGAATGAAGCTTTGGTAATGGTATCTTTTTTATATCGCCATAGCTTTTCATATGGAGTACTGTAGTGGACAGACACATATCAAATTGTTCCTGCAGCTTTTTTAATTTATTTTCTAAGTCTTCTTTTTTCCGAAGAGCTAGTTTTTTGTCAGCATCTGCCACTTTAGCACGTTCCTTTGCCTCTTGGGCCTCTTTTTGCCATGCATCACATGCCTGGGACAAAAACATTTGCAGAAAGTTATAAAAATATTTTGTAAACTAAGAACACAGGCATAACTATAAAAGCCCTCAAGATACATGCAATACTTACCTTCAGCTACAATATGATCTTACTGTCCCCATCACTTTCCTTTACTCCCGCCACCCATTGTTTATCACTTCCCTTTGTTTTTTGTCTTAACTTAGATTTTAAGCAAGAATGCCATATCTGCTTGTCTGTAAGTCTCTATGCACATTTATGGAGCTGTATAAATAAAAATAGGAATTGTTCAGTTCATAATTTGATGGCAAAAGACAATAAAAACCTCAAAATATAGTAAAACTACTCTATTTATTATCTCTCAACAGCAGAAAAAGTTGGAACTGTTGTGTCCAGTGCAAATATGCCAGGAAACGGAAAAAAACAGAAAAAGCCCTTTACTACCCACCCCCAAAATGCACCAGTGGAGAAGCCAGGCAGATGTTGACCCTAGCATCCTGCGTGCTAGGGAGTTAGCTAAAATGTCCAGCTATGCCCCACAGCCCGAGCCATGCATTAGTTGTGTCCAATCTCACTCCATTTCTGTATGCTACGGACATCCTGAGTCAGGTATTGGAGGGCAGACATGCCACCAGTTGCTGAAACAGCAGCAGCAGAGGCAACTGTTGAACATGCTCCCTAAAGCCATTCTGTCTGTCTGTCTCTGTCTTTAAAAGCAGAATGATTTAAGGGAAGTAACAAGTTGGTTCTCTCTCTCTTGGCTGCTATTGATCAGTCTCCTTCATTCCTCCAGGACAATTTAGACATGAAAAGCCAGAATTCAGGATTAATAATTGGTAAAATGGAATAAAACCTCTAAATTGAAATTACAATTAAAGATGCCTTGGTAAAAATAAACACAATAAGAAGGTGATTTTATCAGAAGTTATTCAGGAAACAAACCTTAATTTAGTGTCACCATCATTACTGTACCTGCTTTACTTGTTGCCAAGAATCGTCCCATTGTTTTATTTTTCGATTGGCATCATCAAGTTCCTGTCTAACGTGAGCTAATTCACTTCCACTGGCGTTTGAGTTTGTTGAGGGCATAGTACCACTGTTCAATATTGGGGATGGACTAGGAGAGAAACTCCCAGTTATGAAGTCCCAAATGCTCCCTGTAACACCTGCCAAACATAGGACACACAAAAATAAACATGTTGCACACCTCTAATAAAATGTACCACATGCGGAACTAAACAATTAGATAAAAGCACTAAGCAGACAGTTATATTTTTTAGCTTCAAGATATGTAATAACAGTTCCACCTATGTCCAGAGATGCAGCATTAAGCAAAAGATTTTTTTGAAGTACTCGAAGCATTCCAGCAACCTCATTGTGTGTAGGTTTTTGTTTGTTTGCTTTCACACAAAGCACAGCCCTGAAATGGGAACAGGAAGACTAGGAATCTGTTTCTATTCCCAAAAGTAGTTGCTGCCCCAAAATCTCTTATTTTCAGCTTCAGCTCTCTCACATTCTCTGCTCTGGATTGTAATTCATGCTATTTTTTAATAGCTAGAACGTTCTCCAACTAAGGTGCCAAGTGCCCTCTCTTCTCTTTCAAATCCCTCTTTAAAACCCACCATTTCCAGGAATTCTTTGTTCCTTCCTCCATTGCCAATAACCTCTCCTTACTTTTCCTTCTCTGAACTTTGTCCTATGACTTATGTTTACTTTTCTGATCAGTCTTAGGCTGTGTCTAAACTACACAGCTTTTAGCGACCTGGCTGTGTCGCTACAGCCATGCTGCTAAAAGTTGCGCAGTGTAGCTGCTGTTTGTCGGTTTTCCTGCCGACAAAGTGCTGTTCACACTGGTGCTTTTCGCTGGCAAAACTTTTGTCTTTCAGGGTTGTTTCTTTTTTAAACACCTCTGAAAGACAAAAGTTTTTTCATTCAATTGCCAGTGTAGACATACCCTTAGATAGGAAGCTCTTTGAGGCACGAATCTCTTACTCTATTTGTAAAGAACAGGAGAAATTACTTATTTATAACAATAATTAACCTTTGACTTCCAGATGAGAGATCACAGGAAAGGTATACAGACTTCAGCTGAAAATCTGTTTGACTTGCCATGGACTCCCTTTCTATTATACACAAAGGATTAACCATTCACATGACTTACCTAAAGAATTATGAGAAGAGGCTGAAGTGCCTAACATACTATGTTCTGATTTCAAAGGCTGAGTCTGCTGTTGGTGAGGAGCCATAGTGGATGAAATAAAAGACTGAGACAACGACTGTGAAAGAGAACTGAGTGGAGAGGTTGAAAGGGAAGATGATGAATGTAAAGATGAGGAACGAGCAACAGAACCTGGAATATTGACAGGAGCTGAACTTCCCAGTAACCTTTGACCTAGATAAAGGGGGGAAAAAAAACATTTTTTGAGTTACAAAGCAACACAATTAAGATCTCTCTAACCCCTATCCTCACAGAAAAAGGTTAATCAGTTCTCTTACTTTTGTAAACAACCTGTATTATGTATAAGTGCAGACACTATGCATATTCAATCCCACGAGCCACTCAGCCCACCTCCCAAACATACACAAGAGGTTCCTATGATGAAAAAAATTTGGCCCTTTGTAGAATTATTTCAGTAAAAATCTGAATAAGACTGGAAGGCTAAATGCACCATATTTCCAGAATGCCCTCCAAACAAAGATCTCAAAGTACTTTACAAACATTATAAAATGCAGCCACACAATCCTCCATATGAGGTACATATGGGATTTGCAGGAATCACACTACTCACCACAAAGATGTAACCACCCCAAGCATGGAATACAGGGGATAGCAACACTTCACCACAGTAAATAAGGAAGAATACCAGTAATGGGAGTTCAGGTAGGTACAATGCATTTGGCCAAGTTAGAATTTGGTTAGAACATACGCAAGTAAAGCACTGAAATATCAGATGAGCATAGGGCAGAAATGCACTAACTTAAACAGCAAAATAACTGTTTTTTCTGGAGGATGATGGTGAAAGACAACCGCTGTCTTTCAGATGAGACATATCCCCTTACCACAGATGGCCATTAAAGATCTCACGCCATTTTTGCAACAGTTGGGATATTAAATTAGGTTTTCTAGACAAATTCCAACATAGGCAAATGCAATCTGTCTACATTACCTCAACCCATGCAGGTTTCATTAGTTACAATATCCTTCATTTTGGAGGTTGTATAGTATTACTTTTTATATGGGGAAGGGTACAGAATCACAGAATCTTAGGACTGGAAGGGACCTCAAGAGGTCATCTAGTCCAGTCCCCTGCACTCATGGAAGAACTAAGTATTAACTAGACCATTCCTGACAGGTGTTTACCTAACCTGCTCTTAAAAATCTCCAATGATAGAGATTCCACAACCTCCCTAGGCAATTTATTCTAGTGCTTAACCACCCTGACATTCAGGAAGTTTTTCCTAAAGTCCAACCTAAACCGCCCTTGCTGCAATTTAAGCCCATTGCTTCTTGTCCTATCATCATACGTTAAGGAGAACAATTTTTCTCTCTTTTCCTTGTAACAACATTTTATGTACTTGAAAACTTATCTTGTCCCATCTCAGTCTTCTCTTCTCCAGACTAAACAATATAGGTCTTACCATATAGGTCATGTTTTCTAGGACTTTAATAATTTTTGTTGCTCTTCTCTGGACTTTCTCCAATTTGTCCACATCTTTCCTAAAATGTGGTGCTCAGAACTGGACACAATACTCCAGTTGAGGCCTAATCAGCGCAGAGTAGAGCAGAAGAATTAATTCTCGTGCTTTGCTTATGACACTCCTGCTAATACATCCCAGAATGATGTTTGCTTGCTTTTTTCCCCCCAATAGCTTTACACTGTTCACTCCTATTTAGCTTGTGATCCACTACGACCCCCAGGTCCCTTTCTGCAGCACTCCATCCTAGGCAGTCATTTCCCATTTTGTATATGTACAACTGATTGTTCCTTTCTAAGTGGAGAACTTCGCATTTGTCCTTATGATATGGGGAAGCAGATCAAATCCCTGTTAACAAAGTTATAGCATTAGCATAATTCACGGCTTTACTTTACTATGACTTTACTATGGTCAGCAGCAGAGATAAATTCTAAGCTGCACACTTAAACCGTCAGACATATTTTCTGGTTTCCAAGAGGACACACCACTAACCCCAGTAGAGAAAAGTAACAGCTAACACATCACACTGTGTGCTTACAGAGACAAAGGAGTAGCCTGCTGTTGTATCCCTTTACTGAAAACTAGGGAGACAATCACTCAAGCAGAAGAGCATAACTTGTCCAAACTTAGAAGAAAGTCACTCTACCAGTACTGCTTGTTGCTCTCATGACAGGAATTATAATCCATAAAACCAGATTACTGTATACAAAGAATGTAAAATCTGGAATTCAAACATAAAGTTGTTGCCAGAGCTAACTTAAAGGTGATACTAGTTATTTTGGTAATCAAGCTGTGGCAGATCGCAAGATGTCATAAATCCACACAGTAATTCCATTATATCATGTGCTGCTTTTCTGTCCTTCCACTCTCGCCTCAGTTTTATTCCCCTCTTCCCTAAAATACACCCTCCCATGTAGTTCCCTCCCCTCGCTAAATCTTAGAAATAGGCCCCTTCAAATAAGTATTAACAAGATAGATAATAGAAAATATTGTCAATATCGCTTAAAAATTAATGGAATTAACTGCGCTCTACCATTTTGATTTTATTGCATTTCATCATCCACACTTTCCTTGCACATTGATTATTATTGATTATTGCACTGACATTATTATGTCAGGCTTGACAAAGCCCTGGCTGGGATGATTTAACTGGGAATTGGTCCTGCTTCGAGCAGGGGGTTGGACTAGATGACCTTCTGGGGTCCCTTCCAACCCTGATATTCTATGATTCTATTTAAATTATATTTATTCTTCTTACTGTGTGCAAAGCACCTAGCACCCTTCTGTCTCTCTGCAAATTATAATAATGTTCGTGGTTCTGAAGCCTTTTCTTTCTGTGTATGTGACATTCATTACCTTGGGGGCGTATTCTGGAACCTTCATACTCCTCATTTTTATATAATCGTGATCTTACATATAAGGCATGTCTTGTAAGGTATCAGGGGAAAGGGAATGATCTGCTGAAAGTCATTTCTCTACCCATGTGTATATCATTAATGCCTATGAAGTTATGAGAATTATGTTGTATGGTGGTCATTAAAACATGGTGTAAGTTGGGGGATCAGCTAGACATTAGCTCCCCAGAGGCAACAGCAAAGAAAGTAGCCAACACCTGGATGGTGTATCAATCAACCCATCAACAACCACTGTCCGGCAAGGGAGCTATGATGCAATGACTCAACTGCATAAGGCCACACCAGGCAAATTGCTCAGCCTTGCCTAGAGACTCAGCAAGGCCCACCCAGACATGCCTGGACTTGTTTTTTCCAAGCACATGGACTGAGGGTATAAAACAGAGTGGACACATACTGGTCCTTTTCTCCTTCCCACACCTACATTGCAAGCAACTAAGACACTGAGAAGAAGCCAAGACTCTAACAGAGGAGATTGTTCCTTAAACCTGGGCCAAACCTGTATATTAAGGACTGCAATATCCAGTGGGGTGAGCAACTGCTTAATCTCGATGTTGCCCAGTCTAACAGGGTTGAGAGTTTAGACTGCATGCTTATATTTTATTTCTTTTGGTAACTAACTCTGACTTTTTGCCTATCACTTAAAATCTATCTTTTATAGTCAATACATTTGTTTAACTGTTTATCTTTTGTATGAAGTGTGTGGCACATCTCAGGTTTTGCAAAGGCTGGTGTATAACCACTTTCCATTGCTGAAGTGGTGAACCAATTAATAAATCTGCACTGCCCATCTTGAGCAGTGCAAGATGGTATATTCCTGAGGTAGAGTGCTGGGAGCTGGGGGGATTTGGCTCTGGTGCCTTTCTCTGTGTGATTCATGAGTGGCTCTGGGAGCATTCATTCAATCTAGCTGGGTGTGTGGGGCTCCACATGCTGTTGTGCTGAGTGATCACAGGGCCTAGAGGGGCTTGCTGCTGGTCACTAGCAAGGCATTCAGTTAAGGGGGCACAGCGGTTCCACAGTCCCAGGCTGCACCCCAGGAGGATCCCATCACAGTATGGTCAGGAGAGAGCCTCTCCATGTTCCCGTCTCCCTGGTAACGCAGTATTGGCACCACCAAAAGTTTGAGAAAGGCTCGGGGTAAATGTCAACAGACCATATGTGCTATAAGGAAACAGCCAGCATGGGCTAGATTATCAATGCACTAATAAATTATTTTAATGTTGCTTTAGTTTTCACTGCTCCACGGGGATGTTATGAAAACATACCCTTATTTTCTCAGTAGTGTGTCACTTCAAAATGAATGTCAAATTAAATATTTCATAAAACTACAATGGCTCAGTTTTAACTTCCTATTTTTCCATTCTTTTTCTCCTTCCTTTTCTGCTTTCATCTAGAAAGGGTGGCATTTTTAAACTGTTTCTTCCTTGATGTTTTTCTCCCCTTCATCCTTCCTCCCAAGTTCTCTACCCCAATACTGCTCTTCCTCTGTGTTGTCTTTTCCTCTCCTTTCTCAGAACAGGCCAATTGGATAAAGTATTCTCTCTCAGTTCTAAGCAGGAAAGCAAATAATGTAGAGGAAAATGTAGGTAGCTGGGAGCGAGCACTGTAAAACAAAGCCAGTCAGACCTTCAAATTAACTGGTCATTCCTTCTTTCAAATATGATTATTTTACTCATTTAATTCTTTGCATTATTTCCTTTTAGTCACTCATTACGGAAAAACAGAATCAACTTTTGTTAAATCAAGATGTTCAGGTCCTGCTTACTTTAAACACTGTCTCTGATGAATCTCAATGTAACTCATAATCCTTGCACATATAATACAAACAGGAAGTTTAAAATATAAGGGAGCCAAGATCTTGATTTTCCTGAGAAAGATACTGAACTTGGGACTGAGTTGGAAAATGAGTTTTCATTAAAGCAGTCTTGTTCACATTTTTTCCACTAAATAGAATTGTAGAATAATAGTCAAAGTTTCCGAATCTGAAATTGGATCCACGCAGGCGGAGTCAATTACCAGATCAAGGCCAAAGTTTACAGTATGGCTGTCCACAACATTATGAGTTGCTATGTGAGTCTCGGCTGTAAGATAAATCTTCTGAAGAGTCTGATAAGGAAGAAAAATACTTTAAATAAATACATGAAAATGGATAACTTTTGTAAACTGAGTTCTTACTTGTTAATCCAAGGTCACTGTTTTCTTGATCTTCTAATTCTTTATCTAAGGATGCGACATTTATATCACTAAAATGTAGATCTAAAGCAGAACCTGTTAAATAAAATACGTGTTAATGAAAATGTATCTGCATTATTGATAAAACTGTTATGTTTCCTGGAACTTCACAATATTATCAGGACCATTATTATTTCTATTACAGTCATGCCTAGAGGACCCTAAAAGCTAGATCAGGACCCCTCTGTAGGTACTGTACAGACACATAATAAAGGAAAGTCCCTGGCTCTTGTAAGACAATGATTTTGCCTCTCGTCTACTAGAAATTTTTTAGTGTGTTAATCAAGTAGTGCATAAAAGTGGGGAGGTCGGGGAGAGAGAGAGACACTTGTTATGGATTAGAAATTAAGAAAGAGAAAAAAAAAAGTAGTTAATCCTGCTGGGAAAGGGTTAAACACATTCACTTGTCACCCAACATGAATATATGAGAGGGGGCACTGGTGGAACCGTCCAGATGGAGGAATAGTCCTATGACCAACCAAGTCTGGTGACAATGTCTTAACTGAAATTTGTGTTATTTTATTTCTATGTAAATGAAGCCAAATGGAAGAGGATGAGTTCAAACTCGGCAGTCTTGAGGACTGTATTTCTACAGGAGGTTGGGGAAAGCATTTGTTCACATCACCACCAAACCTTCCACTGTAAGATGAAAGGGAATGCATTTTGGTGTACAATGAAGTTGGATGCCAAACCTTGGAGTTTGTCCAGTGTCACTTCTCCAGAGATGTATCCACTTTATGGTCAGTTTATGGGCATAAGGCAGCAAGACAGTCATCTCCATGTATTAACAGCTGGATTCTACTTCTACAAGTAGTTCCTTCACTCAAATTATTGCAGGTGCCTCAGTAAAAAAAGCCTGCCCCTTCAGTGTATTGTTTGTTACATCCACTGCTTTTTCTATACCTGGGTAATTAATTATGGTTTGTCACGGTCCAAATTTCTTGGTCAAGGTATAACCAAGGTCCAGACTCCAGAGAAAATAATACAAAAACAATAATAATGATAATAAATTAATGGAAGCCCATGACCTGTCTCTAATTTTTATTAAAAATACCCAGGGGGAGGCTAACAGTCTCCATCCTGCTGCCGAGGGCTGACTGCTGGCCACTGCTCCGGCCACCGGCTGCTGCTTCAACGGCCAGGGCTGAAGCCGAAGAAGTCACGTAGGTCTGTTAAAGTCATGGAATCCATGACCTCCAAGACAAAATTGTATCCTCAATAATAATAATAATAAGTAGTAGTAAATAAAAAAATTTCACAGTCCGTTCAAAAGCATCTGGCAGTCTGGATTTGGCCTGAGGTTTGCCTATTGACTACCCCTGTTCTATAGTATCTCTGTGAACAGAGTTGGAAAAGATGGACATAAAATAAGGGGAAATCAGGTTGCTGTCTCTCTTCCCACCCATCTTTTCCCTGAATTCTCTCCCCCAGCTACATTTCATTTATCTCAGATAAATTCATGCTTTGGATGTCTCTGACTTGAGGGAAGTAGATGGTCTGGGGCCTTACATGCACAGCACAATTAGCAAAACTTTTGTTTCCTTGGTTCCTGATAGGTAGCACCGTCATGGTGCTTTGTCTCTTTGACTACAAAGGGAGGAGAAGAAACTATGGCAAACGGAATTATTGTAACTAATAGTTCTTTCCAGATTCTAAAAGATTAAAATAGTTTTCCTGGTCATCAATGTACGTTTTCATAGATTCATAGATACTAAGGTCAGAAGGGACCATTATGATCATCTAGTCTGACCTCCTGCACAACGCAGGCCACAGAATCTCACCCACCCATCCTCAGTGACTTCTTTTCCTTTGATTATGCTGTCTTCCTTTGAGAATGCACCACAATTAATTTATCCCCCAATACAGTCAAAGCTAAAAATAAATTTATTCACAATCCTGAAAAAAGATTACATTAAAACAGTGTACCACAAAGCTTCACAATTCTACCTAATGGGACCTCACTGGGCAGGCAAAATGAGTGTAATATATTTTTGAAAATCTCACAAACTAAAAGTCCAGCCCTGTCCTTCCTTAACTTCCTTGACTAAAAACTCTAGGTTCAAATCAGCATCTAACCTCTCATGCTTCCTTCTTTCTCCCTCCTTTCACATCTCACTTAACCCTGGACTCCATGCAGATAGGCTCTACTCCTCTTCGGATCGTTAAGAGTCTCTTTTTGAACTCCCAAGTGCTATCTGGCATTAGCTTAGATACTATTAATGCCCTTCCTCTTAAACATCAAGAAGGCTGGCTCCTGGGTCATCTTTATCAGTTTTAAACTATTTCTGATCATGTTTTCCTCCTTATTCTATTGTCCCCCAAGACACACAAAAACATAACTGTAATAGCGGCAAAGAGTCCTGTGGCACCTTATAGACTAACAGACATACTGGAGCATAAACTTTCGTGGGTGAATACCCACTTTGTCGGATGCATGTAGTGGAAATTTCCAGAGGCAGGTATAAATATGCAAGCAAGAATCAGGCTAGGGATAACGAGGTTAGTTCAATCAGGGAGGATGGGGCCCTCTTCTAGCAGCTGAGGTGTGAACACCAAGGGAGGAGAAACTGCTTTTGTAGTTGGCGAGCCAGTCACAGTCTTTGTTTAATCCTGAGCTGATGGTGTAAAATTTGCAAATGAACTGAAGCTCAGCAGTTTCTCTTTGAAGTCTGGTCCTGAAGTTTTTTGGCTGCAGGATGGCTACCTTTAAATCTGCTATTGTGTGTCCAGGGAGGTTGAAGTGTTCTCCTACAGGTTTTTGTATACTGCCATTCCTAATATCTGATTTGTGTCCATTTATCCTTTTACGTAGGGACTGTCCAGTTTGGCCAATGTACAGAGCAGAGGGGCACTTCTGGCACATGGTGCCGTGTGTTACATTGGTGGACGTGCAGGTGAATGAACCGATGATGGTGTGGCTGATCTGGTTAGGTCCTGTAATGGTGTCGCTGGTGTAGATACATGGGCAGAGTTGGCATCGAGGTTTGTTGTATGGATTGGTTCCTGAGCTAGAGTTACTATGGTGTGGTGTGTAGTTGCTGGTGAAAATATGCCTCAGGTTAGTGGGTTGTCTGTGGGCTTAGGGTTAGGGTGTAAATAAGTGATGGTCACGTTAACACCACCCTATACCGAAAACCCACCAACCGCTATGCCTACCTTCATGCCTCCAGCTTCCATCCCGGATACAACACGATCCATTGTCTATAACCAAGCGCTGAGGTACAACTGCATTTGCTCCAACCCCTGAGACAGAGACCAACACCTACAAGATCTTCACCAAGCAGTCTCAAAACTACAATACCCACATAAAGAAATAAGGAAACAGATTAACAGAGCAAGACGTGAACCCAGACGCCTCCTGCTGCAAGACAAGCCCAAGAAAGAAACCAATAGAACTCCACTGGCCATCACATACAGTCCTCAGCTAAAACCTGTCCAACGCATCATCAGTGATCTACAACCCATCCTGGACAACGATCCCTCACTTTCACAGGCCTTGGGAGGCAGGCCAGTCCTCACCCCCAGACAACCCACCAACCTGAAGCATATTCTCACCAACAACTACACACCGCACCATAGTAACACTAACTCAGGAACCAATCCATACAACAAACCTCAATGCCAGCTCTGCTCATGTATCTACACCAGTGACACCATTACAGGACCTAACCAGATCAGCCACACCATCATCGGTTCATTCACCTGCATGTCCACCAATGTAACATATGGCATCATGTGCCAGCAGTGCCCCTCTGCTATGTACATCGGCCAAACTGGACAGTCCCTACGTAAAAGGATAAATGGACACAAATCAGATATTAGGAATATATAATAGCAATATACAAAAACCTGTAGGAGAACACTTCAACCTCCCTGGACACACAATAGCAGATTTAAAGGTAGCCATCCTGCAGCCAAAAAACTTCAGGACCAGACTTCAAAGAGAAACTGCTGAGCTTCAGTTCATTTGCAAATTTTACACCATCAGCTCAGGATTAAACAAAGACTGTGACTGGCTCGCCAACTACAAAAGCAGTTTCTCCTCCCTTGGTGTTCACACCTCAACTGCTAAAAGAGGGCCCCATCCTTCCTGATTGAACTAACCTCGTTATCCCTAGCCTGATTCTTGCTTGCATATTTATACCTGCCTCTGGAAATTTCCACTACATGCATCCGACAAAGTGGGTATTCACCCACGAAAGCTTATGCTCCAATAAGTCTGTTAGTCTATAAGGTGCCACAGGACTCTCTGCTGCTTTTACAGACCCAGCCTAACACAGCTACGCCTCTGATACATAACTTTAATAGTTCAATTAACTGGACCCCAGTTAGCAATTTCAGTGCACCATTTCCCCAAAAAGAAATGAATTATACCATCACGCAACAAAAAAACCAGAATCATCACATCCAAAAAATTACTTATTTCTGTCAAATAGGAATTCCTTTGTGTTCTTTTCTATTCAAACATTAAGAAAAAATTTCTGAAAGTGAGCAATATTAAGTTGTGGAACGCCCTAGAGAGCTGGTGGAAAGGCCACTTTTAAAAATAAGCAAGACTAAACACTAGAAAATGATTGTGCAGAATAATCTTGCACTGACCTCCTAGAAATAATCCAACTGGTCTTTTCCATTTCTAACTTTTATGTTCTCATAATTCTCTGGAATTGCTGAAATTTAAAGACTTCCTGTAGCATATTGAATCTATGCTATTATTGAGCCCCAGATCCCGGAGGTTTTCTTTACATAACACATTTTATATATAAAACAGTCTTATCTTCTTGCCTTAAAAAACAAAACAAAAAAAATCAGTCTGAGAAAGTAGAAAAATCTAATAAAGAAAGAAAATTCTGCCGCATTGTTATACCTGCAGAATTTCACAAAAGTATCTACCAAGACTTCTAAAACTTCAGGCACATTCTTAAATATTAATAAGAATTAATTATTGACAGCTGAGGCAAAATGCATCACTTGTTGCCTAATGTAAATCAGTTTGAAATGTCCACCTGTTGCTAACATCTCAGTGGAACATGAGCACCTGAAAAGAATGAAGCAACAAAGAAATAAGATGTCAGTCTTCAGAAAATAGTTATACAACATGTTACAAGGGAGATTTTCAAAAGGCACAAATGACAGTTAGGGACCTAATTCCCATTTTTGCCTTTGAAAATCTCTTTCACATAAACACAGAATAATACTGTTCTTAAAAAGCCAAGATACATGTAGCAGAAGTTGCTTAATTGGGGTGGCCTATTGTAACAGAATACACCCCTATAGTTATACCCTACACACTACTGTAATAATCTTTGTATAAAATATGTCTTGTAAGGTATCATTTGAAAAAACTAACTGTTAATAATATCATGGTAAAATCTATGTAACAACATTATATGTAAAGTTAAGAACATAAGCTTAAATCATGACTAAAGTGTATTTACCAGACAAATCTGGGGAGTGGGTAAACCGGTTTCTCAAAGACAAAGGACAAGTTGACACCTAGCCAGGTGTCATCAAAGCTGATGGGCCATCACTTATCAAGTGGCCATTTTTTGTCAAAGAAAGGGTGCAGAAAGAAGAAGTTACTCACCTTGTGCAGTAACAATGTTTTTTCAAGATGTTAGTCCTTATGGGTGCTCCACTGTAGGTGTGCTTGTGTCCCTGCGCTGTTGATCGGAGAACTTTGGTAGCATTGTCTGTTAGGCCTTCACATACACTTTCCCTCCTCATGCTGCATCACGAGGCTAGTCAGCATGCACAGGCTAACCCCCTCAGTTCCTTCTCTACCGCAGAGCCACTGACAAGAACTCCGAAGAGGGGGAGGAGGATGGTTTGTGGAGCACCCATAGGGACACACATCTCAAAGAACTGTCATTACTGTACAAGATGAATAATTTCTTCTTTGATTAGTGGAGCACCCTAGCAGTACCCCTTCTGGAGGGCTGGGACTTCAGAATCAGGTCAGTAACAGATGACAGCACAGTGGAGCTGAAGATGGCATCAGAGGCAGAGTCTCCAGTAATCACACAGTGTTCCACGAAAGTGTGGCTTGACATCTATGTCGCTGTTCTACAAATCTCTGAGATAGGGATATTCTTGAAGAAGGCGATGGATGAGGAGATTGACCTCATGGAGTGTGTACAAATAGAGTCTGGAGGGATCATGTTGTGAACTTGGTAACACTGTCTGATGAAATTCAAGACCCCACTTGGAGAGTCTTTTGGCTGATATTGCTGAGCCCTTGGATCTGTCTGCAATGGAGAGGAAGAATCTAAGGGACTTCCTGAAGACTTTGTCCTGTCCAGACAGAAGGCCAGGGCTCTCCTAACATCTAAAATATGCAGTATAGCATATATCCTGTTGTCCTGGTGAGGTTTGGGTAAAAGATTGGAAGGTGAATCAAAAGATTTATATGAAACGGAGAGGTTAGCTGTGATGTTGCACCCCATAATGCTTTATAGAAATATGCTTATGAATGTAAATATGACATAACTGGAATATGTTTTATGCTAGATATGTCATGTTACATATCTGTGCAAAGGTTATGTTCTTCTGCATGTATTCATCCTATTTGTATGAATGTATCATTCTTGTATCTGAAACTAGAAATATGAAATATAACTCTACGGTCCTACTGTAATTAGGCAAAGTGTGGGCCATTAATGGTGGCTTGGAATCTTGATGGCTCCCATTAATCAGGACAATTGGTTGTAAATGGCTCTGTTTACTTGTAAGTCTTCCTGTATACCCGCATGCTAGCAAGTGGGTAATGAAGTCTTACAGTGACATGTGATCATGTCACCTGAACTGGAATCCATCTTTAACCTGGTGCTTTTCCATTTAGGAGGAGGGGTGGGAACCCAGAGAGGGACAAAGGATTCCCACCTTGTGCAAAAGATATATAAGGGGGTGGAACAGAACAAAGGAGGCTGCAGCCATAAGAAATCCCCTAGCTACCACTTGAGCTGGAACAAGGACTGTACCAGGGGAAAGGATTTGGCCCAGACTAGGAAAGTCTGAAAAAGAAGCTTATTGAAACATGTCTGAGGCCGAGATTTTATCTGTATTCAGTTTTCTACTGTATTAGGCTTAGACTTGTGTGTTTTATTTTATTTTGCTTGGTAATTTACTTTGTTCTGTCTGTTATTACTTGGAACCACTTAAATCCTACTTTTATATTTAATAAAATCACTTTTTACTTGTTAATTAACTCAGAGCAAGTATTAATACCTGGGGGAGCAAACAGTGGTGCATATCTCTCTATCAGTGTTTTAGAGGGCAAACAATTTATGAGTTTACCTGTATAAGCTTTATACAGGGTAAAACAGATTTATTTGGAGCTGGGTATTTGACTGCTGGAGACAGAAACACTTCTTAAGCTGTTTTCAGTTAAGCCTGCAGCTTGTAAGGGGACGTGGTTCAGACTTGGATCTGTGTTTGCAGCAGGCAAGCATGTCTGGCTCAAACAAGGCAAGGTACTGAAGTCCCAAGCTCGCACAGAAAACAGGCTCAGAGGTAGTCTAGGCACATCAGGTGGCAGTCCCAAAGGTGTTTCTGTGATCCAACTTGTCACATTACCTTTGGGATGAATTTAGGATGCAGCCTGAATGTAACCTTGTCTGGAAAAAATATATGGAGGGATGTGCCATCAAGGTCGCTAACTTTCTTACTCTCCTGGTCAAGATAATTGTTATCAGGAAGCCTGTTTTCACCTAACACATGGCCATGGGTTTGAAGGGAGGCCTAATCAGTCCTTTCAGAACCAGGTTTAGGTCCCACATGGAGGTAGGAAGTCAAGGTTGTGGGAAGAGGTTTACTATTTCTCTGAGGAATCTTTTAGTAGTTGGGTCTGACAGCACAGGTAACCCCTCTACAGGTTGGTGGAAAGCTTTTATAGCCACAAGGTGGATCCTGAGAGAACTTAAAGATAGTCCTGACCTATTTAGGGTCAATGCATAGTCTAGGATACATAGAACAGTTACAGATGTTGGGGAGATTTGTTGGGACTTGCACTAAATCTGGAACCTGGACAATTTTTGCAGGGAAGTATGTCATATCAAGGACTCTCTACTGTGTAACAGAACTTCTCATACTTCCCTTGAACAGGAGCTTTCTAGGTGTTGGAACCAAGCAGGAGCCATGCCTTGAGGTGGAGGACTACCAAGTTGGGATGTAGGATACATCCTCTGTTCTGTGAGAGGAGGTGCAGAATGGTTGTGAGAGGGATCTGAAGGCATGTCATGAGCTGTGACAGGTAAGGGTACTAGGCCTGTAGAGAAGGTCCCTATCCCAGGGGAGGAGGAGGGCATCATCCATGGAATGCTGTTCCATCCCCGCTCTGGAGCAGTAGCGTGAACATTTCTTGTTCAAGTGAGTGGTGAACAGGTCTGTGGACAGCATCCCGCAACGTCTGAATAGGTCATGAAGTATTGTTGGGTCTATTTCCCACTTGTGGTCATGTGGAAATTTGCAACTGACTGTCCGCTATCAAATTTTGTGTGCTTGGGGGGTAAGCTGCGGACAGTAGGACGTCATGGGAGATGAACCAGTTCCATAGCCTCATCACTTCCACAGAGAGGGAGGGAGACCTGGCTCCCCCATCGCTTGATGTAGTACAGACAGGCTATGTTGTCCATTAGGATCATCATATGGGATCCTTTGATCAGTGGGAGGAAATGGGCAGAGGCGTTCCTGACTGCTCTTAGCTCGAGGAGACTGATGTGAAGAGATATCTCCATGGACGACCACCTGCCTTGTGTCGTGAGGCTGTTTAGATGCATGCCCCATCCTATTTATGATGTGTCAGTGGTGAGAAGTAATGACAGTGGGGCTTGCAAGAAGAGGATCCCTTTCCAAACATTGGCTGGGTCCTTCAACCAGTCTATGGAGTTTTTGATCCTGGTGGGTGGTGACAGGAGCTTGTCTAGTCTGTGTCTGTTTGGTCCATAAACTGAGCTGAACCACATTTGAAAACATCTCATGTGAATCCTGGCATGTGGTATCACTGCTGTGCTTGCTGCCATATGCCTCGAGATTTGGAGACTGAGTCAGACTAATATTTGACGGCTGCTTTGAATGGTCTCTAGGAACGTGACCAAGGAGAGGAACCTGTGTTGAGGCAAGAGAGAGATCTAGCCTGTAACAAGTCAAAGTCAGCACCTATTAATTCCAGCCATTGTACTGGAGTGAGGGTTGATTTCTGGGTGTTGATCCATAGGCCAAGTTCCATAAACAAGTGCATTGCAGCTTTGGTGACTTGGTGAGCCCCTTGGAGAATTGCCTCTGAGGCGGCAGTCATCCAGGTATGGATAAATCATGATCCCTTGGGAGCGCAGGTGACTGGCCACTACTGAGAGGACCTTGGAAAATACCTTCAGGGCTGATGATAGGCTGAAGGGAATCACCCTCTGTTGGTGGTGTTCTTTGCCCAGAGTGAATCAGAGAAATCGTCTGAGAGTTGGCAGGATTGGAAATATGAAAACTGTTTTTCAACCTTTGACCTTCAGGACACTTATCTCCCTGTTCCAATGCTGGAATGATCGTTGACAAGGTGACTATCTTGAACTTTTGAGCATTGACACACTTAGTGAGAGTTCTCAGGTCTGGTATAGGTATCCAACCTCCCTTCCTTTTGAGTATTAGGAAATAACAAGAGTAGAACCATTTGCCTCATAGATTTTGAGGTACCGGTTCTATGGCTCCTAACTGGAGGAGACCATCTACCTCTTCTCGCAGAAAACTCTCATGAGAAGGGTCCCTGAAGAGGGATGGGGAAGGGAGGTTTAATGAATGGAGTACCCAGTTTGAACGATCTCCAAGACCCATCAGTCTGATGTTATGCGTTCCCAGGCACCATGGAATGCTGCCAATCGGTGAGACCAAATGGGTGTAAAGCGATGACTGCTGAATTAGTTGGGGGGAGCAGTCTAATGGTGCCTTGACCCACCCATCAAAATTGGTGTTTGGACGTAGAGGGCTGGGATGACAAAGATTGTGTGCCAGATGATTTACGCTTGGGGAATTTGCCTTTCTTTCTCTGAGGCTCATAGTGGCATTGAGCTGTGTACTGAGATGTGCACAGTCTATGCTGGGATTGGGGACTGAACCCTCTTTTTTGTCCTGGCTTGTAGATGCCCAAAGCCTGAAGAGCTGCCCTAGACTTTAATGCCTTAATACTTGTACTCACTTGAAACTCATCCTGATGGGCAGGATCCCCTGGGAGAACAACATGAGGGGGAAAGGAGTCCAGGAGAGCTGGCTGTATTTTAAAGAATCCTTGTTGAGGTTGCAGGAACAAACCATCCTGATGTGTAGAAAGAATAGTAAATGTGGCAGGCGACCAGCTTGACTGAACAGTGAAATCCTTGCTGATCTTAAACACAAAAAAGAAGCTTACAAGAAGTGGAAAATTGGACAAGTGACCAGGGAAGAGTATAAAAATATTGCTCAGGCATGCAGGAGTGAAATCAGGAAGGCCAAATCACACTTGGAGTTGCAGCTAGCAAAGGATGTTAAGAGTAACAAGAATGGTTTCTACAGGTATGTTAGCAACAAGAAAATGGTCATGGAAAGTGTGGGCCCCTTACTGAATGGGGAAGGCAACCTAGTGACAGAGGATGTGGAAAAAGCTAATGTACTCAATGCTTTTTTTACCTCTATCTTCACAAACAAGGTCAGCTCCCAGACTACTGCACTGGGCAGCACAGCATGGGGAGGAGGTGACCAGTCCTCTGTGGAGAAAGAAGTGGTTCAGGACTATTTAGAAAAGCTGGACGAGCACAAGTCCATGGGGCTGGATGTCCTGCATCCGATGGTTCTAAAGGAGTTGGCGGATGTGATTGCAGAGCCATTGGCCATTATTTTTGAAAATAAATAGTGATCGGGGGGAGGTCCCGGATGACTGGAAAAAGGCTAATGTAGTGCCCATCTTTAAAAAAGGGAAAAGAAAGATCCAGGGAACTATAGGCCAGTCACCTCACCTCAGTCCCTGGAAAAATCATGGAGCAGGTCCTCAAGGAATCAATTCTGAAGCACTTAGATGAGAGGAAAGTGATCAGGAACAGTCACCATGGATTCACCAAGGGCGAGTCATGCCTGACGAACCTAACTGCCTTCTATGATGAGATAACTGGCTCTGTGGATGAGGGGAAAGCAGTGGACGTGTTGTTGCTTGACTTTAGCAAAGCTTTTGATACGGTCTCCCACAGTATTCTTGCCAGCAAGTTAAAGAAGTATGGGCTGGATGAATGGACTATAAGGTCGATAGAAAGCTGGCTAGATTGTCGGTCTCAACAGGTAGTGATCAAGGGCTCCATGTCTAGCTGGCAACCAGTATCAAGCAGAGTCCACCAAGGGTCGGTCCTGGGGCCAGTTTTGTTCGATATCTTTATTAATGATCTGGAGGATGGCATGGATTGCACCCTCAACAAGTTTGCAGATGACACTAAACTAAGGAGTGGTAGATACACTGGAGGGTAGGGATAGGATACAGAGGTACCTGGACAAATTAGAGGATTGGGCCAAAAGAAACCTGATGAGGTTCAACAAGGACAAGTGCAGAGTCCTGCACTTAGGATGGAAGAATCCCATGCACTGCTACAGACTCGGGACCAAGTGGCTAGGCAGCAGTTCTGCAGAAAAGGACCTAGGGGTTACAGGGGATGAGAAGGTGGAGATGAGTCAACAGTGTGCCCTTGTTGCCAAGAAAGCCAATGGCATTTTGGGCTGCATAAGTAGGAGCACTGCCAGCTGATCGAGGGACATGATCATTCCCCTCTATTTGTACTATGTCCAGTTTTGGGCCCCACACTACAAAAAAGATATGGAAAAATTGGAAAGAGTCCAGTGGAGGGCAACAAAAATTATTAGGGGGCTGGAGCACATGATTTATGAGGAGAGGCTGAGGGAACTGGGATTATTTAGTCTGCAGAAGAGAAGAATGAGGGGGGATTTGATAGCTGCTTTCAACTACCTGAAAGGGGGTTCCAAAGAGGATGGATCTAGACTGTTCTCAGTGATAGCAGATGACAGAACCAGGTGTAATGGTCTCAAATTGCGGTGGGGGAGTTTTAGGTTGGATATTAGGAAAAAACTTTTTCACTAGGAGGGTGGTGAAGCACTGGAATGGGTTACCTAGGGAGGTGGTGGAATCTCCTTCCTTAGAGGTTTTTAAGGTCAGGCTTGACAGGTCAGACTTTAAGGTCAGGCTTTTAAGGCACCCAAGGTCGCAGGGCAGGGGTGACCATCCCTCAGTGGTCTGGACTCTACCAAGAAAGGTAGTACCTATTGTCATGTTTCAGTTACTTTTCTATTTTCTAAAGATAGTGCCAGTAAAGCTTAGAAGTTCCACAACAGATTCTGCAGAGATCAGAAATTCTGCATTGAACAAAAAATCCCAGTTATATTCAGCGGGAAGGGATGTATCTTATTTCTCAATTAACCAACATTATTACTGTTCCTACTCAGCAGCAATTCTTCCCAGTGAACAACACTAGAGATTAGTTCCTCCAGAAGCATTCCTATTAAGTGGATTTTCCTGACTGGGGCTAAGTTAAAAAAAGCGCATCCTATATTTTCATTTTTCCCAGTATATAAAAAAGTATAATACATGCACCTGTGCATTATTAAAAAACATAAAGCAGAATACCATGACGTGCTGCAGTGTCATCCAAAGCTATAGTACTCACCTTTCATGTAAATTACTTAGGGTGGATTTTACAGATATTAAAGTTCATAAACAGCAAATACTGAATATGCCCAGCAACTATTCCTCAAAGTTTAATCACTTGGCTAGTTTATTAGTTCACCCTCAAAATACCAAAAGGAATTAGAGGAAGCCAATGAACCCTAATTAGCCATATTTGATTGATTTTTTTTGTTAAATTAGAATAGTAACCAAACCACCCTAGTCTTGCAAGCTTTCAGAGATGGAGGTGAGAAGGAGATGTTATATTTATATGATTTACAACTTTTAGTTTAAAACCAAAATCGCTCAAAGGCAGAGCTTTGTGGCCAACACCAGCATAAAGCACAGTCGTAGGGCCAAGTTACATATCACTTAAATAACTGGAAAAAGAAAAGGAGTACTTGTGGCACCTTAGAGACTAACCAATTTATTTGAGCATAAGCTTTCGTGAGCTACAGCTCACTTCATCGGATGCATTCTATTCTCAAATAAATTGGTTAGTCTCTAAGGTGCCACAAGTACTCCTTTTCTTTTTGCGAATACAAACTAACACTGCTGCTACTCTGAAACCTTAAATAACTTGGTTTTCTAATGGGTTCTCTTGACAGTGACAGAAATAAAGCACATTATTTTCACTGCACTCACACACATACACACAAGGCATAGCTATCACAACTCCAGCAATTATATTCACACATGCCAGTAACTCAAGAGGCTAAGTCCTTGCTTTAGAGAGAAAAGGCAGTAAGTCACTGTAAACACAGCAATGTATGCATAAAAGAGATCCCAGTTAGCCCAATTCTACTGATTCTGTTAACAGAAACAGCAGTACATGTTTTTTATTTATGCAAAAACACACACACCATAAGAATATTTACAGTAAGAAAAGCAACATTCTGCTTACCTCAATACCTAATTCAACTGGAACATCAAAAATAATCAAATACAGTATATCATGAAAAGCCCAGATTTATTTGACATTGTGCTTTGCAACATCTGTCCAGCTTCTCATGTCAATAAAGTATTATTGAAAATGAAATATAGCATTTTAAAATATTATATTCAGTGTTGATCTTTTTAATATTTTAATTTTTAAATTAAAGCAAATTTACTACACTGGTATGTATTTTACTGTCATATTAATAACATTACATCTAACTAACCAAAATATTTCAGCTAGAATATTGTTCTTAGTAAAATATGATTTACTTGAATATTTAAACACTGGTTATGAAAACTTTTAAATTATATTTCAATTACTTTTATTTTAAAATAATCAGAAATAAGACTGACCAGGATTTGCAATCTTAAAAAATCTGTAATTTAAGAATAGCTTAAAATCACTTCTTGTCAGTTGTATCTCACAGCTCAGTTTTTTAGAAAAACAACTATGCACTTATTATAAAGTTGGTGAAAACATCCTCCATTTAATATTCTTCATTGATTTCTCTACTGAAAGAGATCAGATGCCCAACTTACCCGCTCAGGAAGTGCTGACTCACTGGTCTGCAGTCTCCTGGTCTCTGGCACACACCAATTTAAACAGAATTGTTCAGATGCACCAGCTAATCAGAGCAACTCCCTAATCACATGCTAAGCCACAGAATCTGTCAAAGAATGCAATATGCAGTGTGCCTGTAGCTGTAATGGTCCCAGGATATTAGAGACTAGGTGGGTGAGATAATACCTTTTATTCAACCAACTTCTGTTGGTGAGAGAGACAAGCTTTCAACCTTACACAGAGTTGAAGAATCAGCTTGTCTCTCTCTTGTATTACCTCACCCACCTTAACAACAAGGAGTCCAGTGGCACCTTAAAGACTAACAGATGTATTTGGGCATAAGCTTTCATGGGTAAAAAACCCACTTCTTCAGATGCTTGTTGTTTTTGTGGAAACAGACAAACATGGCTACCCCCGATACTACTCACCCACTTTGTCTCTCTAATGAATGCAATACACTGTTCCTATTCTATCACATTATACAACAGCCATATAGCCAGTCCTTCATGAATGTGTATTTACTCTGAAAAGAATGTAATGCATTTAGAAAACAAATGAATAATGTCTATAAAGGTTATATACTTTTGTGGATGAGTGGAACATGAAGTTAAAAATGATAAAGAATGCTTTATTTTCAAAAATACCCAATTTACAACAAAACAAGTGTGAATACTCTGAGCTGTTAACTTATACATAGAGATACAGTTTTTCACTTATAAAAATAAGTTAAAAATTAGGAAACCATTTAAATTTCAGATTTGTTTTATTTTTTTTTACATCTGAAGTCGGAGGCTTTTATAAATACTGGGTCCTCTCTCTTTCAGACACATGTAGGAAAAAACAGTACTAAAAATAGTGTGTTGGGGTGTACTAAGAGTGACCATGGGAGGAAAAACCCATGGAGAACAATACAGGGTCCAGAGGGCCTCACCGAACTGGTGAACACTGGACTTTAACTACTCCTTAACTGAATAAACTCATGGGGATTTATATTGCTTGCATTTTGGGATACTACTCTGTGTTTTAGTCTTTGTCCTTTATGCTATATCATCATCTGTAGTTCACGACTCTGTGTCAGCAGCTCTTGTCAAGCCTGAAATACTCACTGCACCTAATACTGTTGTTATAATCTGTGTATAAAAGATGGCATGTAGGGGTATAGTTGGAAAATTAATAACTCGCTGATCATTAATATTTTTGAATGCTGTACACACAGGGTGTGTACAAAGAATTATGAATACGTGTTAGCATTATGTTCTTAAAATGTGTTTGGCAAGCAAAGTATGAGCCCAGTTTGCCCTAGACAGAAGAACGTATACTTGTCTCAGGCAGAGACAATAATGGTCCATTTACATAAAATGTAAACAAGCTATTAAGCTGGGGAGAAGTTAGTATGACAGCTACGCCCCCAACAGGAGAGAAAAACTTCATCTGAGCTATAATCACAGGGGGTCTGAACTTCAAATGATAAGTAATTGAATCAACTGATTGCATATAATACTACTGTATTATAAAAGTGAATCAAGTAAGATCTTATGAAAGCTAAAGACACATTGGAGACTAATATCACCATGAAATGTATGTACTATATTAACACTATAGGAGGAAATATGGATATTTAATTATATTATGCTTTAAAATCTGTGACCAAACACAGGGAGAAATAGGTTTTCTCCCAGACAGGAGTTAAGGGAGCTATCTACCTGTCTCCGATGAAATTAAACAAAGTGCAACCAAAAACAGTGGAAGCCTCATTTACATATGAATCAGCGGGGGGCTCGGAAGCCCACAGGAAGAGAACAGCAGCATGAGGTCATCCGGACAAAACAGTAAGTTTGGGAAGATAGAAGGGGAGAGGAGAAGCCATCTTGCACACAAGAGGCCCGAGCACTTGCAAGTTGATAACGACGGGTCCCTCTAACAAGGGGGCTGAAGTCTCTGGGAATGGAAGATTGGTAAGGATCTTGAACGAAGACTGTAACTTGTTAAATTAGGTCTTGGCAATTAGAAAGCATATTTTTACTTTTGTTTGTAACCCTTAACTTTATTCCTTTTACTTGGTATCACTTAACCAATATTCTTTTGTTAATAAATTTGTTTTATTTTTACAATAAACCAACTCAGTGCTGTGCTTGAATAGAAGGGTGCATTTACCCCAGGTAAGTTAATAAGCTGTGATGTGCTTTTGTTTCTTTAAAGGAGCAAATAAACATTATTATTTCTCTGAGCGTTCCAGGAGAGGGCTAGATGCTTCAGCGTAGTTTTGGGGAAATTTGGGACAGGGAGTGTGTTGGGGTCATCTCTGCAAGAAGTAACCAAAGAGTGGTGAGTTCCAGAATGGGGCTGCTGTGTTGTAGGCAGGCTGCTGGGGTCAGAGCACTGGACCAGGGCTGCATAGCATACAAATACTCAGAATACTGCATGTTTGTGTCTTGACTGGAAGCATCCTGAAAAGAAAACCACAGCAGCAGAGCATTTTGAGGCATTGAGGGTTGCAAGGCAGGCAGTGACACAACCCTGCACTGGTCTGGATTGCAGCCCAGAACATGACAAACATACTTTTAAGAAAAACCTCTCCAACTCTGCTCTCCTTCATTTCATCACGTCTGTGATTGGCAGGAGATTCCTGATCCTCCTTTGTGCTGTCATAGTTCTCAATTCTCCTAGTCAACCCACAATGGACTAGATCTGTCTTCACCTAACTCCCTCCCAGAACACTTTCAGTCAAAACAATGTTTCTATTTTGAATAGTTAGGCCTCCTTTTTTCATCTTCAAAATCAAAACCAATAGATTCTGGAAGCTAACCTACAGTAACAGATGGTCTATGGGAGAACTAGATCTATGGGTGAATGTGAACTCAGAGGTCCTAAAGGGCTCTCTACCCTCAATCCGTATGTACCTTTATTGCTGTTTCTACTCTTAGTGAAAAGTCTGGGCTGCAGCAATAACAGACAACCCTGTGGAAATCCTAGGGGCAAGCAGGTGGAAGCAGTTTGAAGTTGTAAACAGCTCTCTCAGCCTGGCTCCCCACTCATTGCTGCTTGTGGAATGGTCAGAGCTATAAGCACACATTGTCCTATTTCCTTTATTTGGTTGAATTTAGGGCTGTCAAGCAATTAAAAAATTAATCTCATGATTAATCGCACTGTTAAACAATAATAGAATACCATTTCTTTAAATATTTTTGGGTGTTTTCAACATTTTCAAATATAATGATTTCAATTAGAACACAGAGTACAAAGTGTACAATGCTCACTTTATATTATTATTTTTATTTCCAATATTTGCACTGCAAAAACCAAAAGAAATAGTATTTTTCAATTCACCTAATACAAGTACTGTAATGCAATCTCTTTATCATGAAAGTTGAACTTACAAATGTAGAATTATGTACAGAAAATAACTGCATTCAAAAATAAAACAATGTAAAACTTTAGAGCATACAAATCCACTCAGTCCTACTTCAGCCAATCGCTCAGACAAAACAAGTTTGGTTACAATTTGCAGGAGATAATGCTGCCCGCTTCTTCTTTACTATGTCACCTGAAAGTGAGAAGAGGCGTTCGCATGGAACTGTTGTAGCTGGCGTTGCAAGATGCACTAAAGATTCACATGTCCCTTCATGCTTTAATCACCATTCCAGAGGACATGCTTCCATGCTGATGATGGGTTCTGCACGATAATGATCCAAAGTAGTGCAGACCGATGCATGCTCATTTTCATCATCTGAGTCAGACGCAACCAGCAGAAGGTCGATTTTCTTTTTTGGTGGTTCGGGTTCTGTAGTATTCGCATCTGAGTGTTGCTCTTCTAAGACTTCTGAAAGCATGTTCCACACCTCGTCCCTCTCAGATTTTGGACAGCACTTCAGATTCTTAAACCTTGGGTTGAGTGCTGTAGCTATTTTTAGAACTCTCACATTGGTAGCTTCTTTGCGTTTTGTCAAATCTGCTGTGAAAGTGTTCTTAAAATGAACATGTGCTGGGTCATCATCCGAGACTGCTATAACATGAAATATATGGCAGAATGCAGGTAAAACAGAGCAGAAGATGTATAATTCTCCCCCAAAGAGTTCAGTCACAAATTAAATTAATTCATTATTTTTTTAAGAGCATTATCTGCATGGAAGCATGTCCTCCGGAATGGTGGCTGAAGCAAGAAGGAGGATACGAATTTTAGCATATCTGGCACATAAATACCTTGCAACGCCAGCTACACAAGTGCCATGCGAACGCCTGTTCTCACTTTCTCACATTATAAATAAGAAGCAGACAGCAGTATCTCCCATAAATGTAAACAAACTTGTTTGTCTTAGCGATTGGCTGAACAAGAAGTAGGACAGAGTGGACTCGTAGTCTCTAAAGTTTTACATCGTGCAGTTTTGAGTCCAGTTATGTAAGAAAAAAGAAATCTACATTTGTAAGTTACACTTTCACAATAAAGAGACTGTACTAGAATACTTGTATGAGGTGAATTGAAAAATACTATTTACCATTTTTTACAGTGCAAATATTTGTAATAAAAATAATAATATAAAGTGAGCACTGTATACTTTGTATTCTGTGTTGTAATAGAAATCAATGTATTTGAAAACGTAGAAAACCATCCTAAAATATTTAATACATTTCAATTGGTATTCTATTGTTTAACAGTGCGATTAACTGCAATTAATTTTTTATCACAATTTTTTTGAATTAATTGCATTGAGTTAACTGCGATTAATCGACAGCCCTAGTTGAACTGTATCATGACTGACTGAAAGAGGGACCCCCCCATCCTCATGCTTCATTATGACATGTACCCTGTCCACTGTGCTCTATAACACAAAGTGGACACTTATACAATACATAATTAAAATTAGTAGTAATCAAGGTTCCCCAAAGCCATGTAGATACATAGCCACGTACGTTGCTGATGGGTACTACACACTGCCCAGTGTCTGTCATGCAAGGGAGCCTCTTTAACACAATACAAATGGCTCCTTGCCTTATAGAGGAAGCAAATAACCTCACCTTTCAAGGAAGCGGAAAGACAATGATTTGAGAAAGAAAAATGTCTGGGTCAATTATTGAGTGAAAGTGAGGAAGAGGATATGGGATGGGGAGAGTGTGTTGGAAAGAAGGTGAGAGCAAATGTGAGGTATTGGGTGAATAAGAAGGGAAGAACTACTGAAGGTATAACTGTAATACAGCTGGTGGTAGAGTAAGGAAGAGGGAATGAGAGCATCTTTGCTCATAGATTATAAACTTGAGCTCAGGCAGCCATTCATTTTACTCACTCCCCCCCGGCAAATAATCATGATAATGACAGATTCTAAAGATTTCAATTGAATTGTTTCTTCTGTGTAATTTCTGCTGATTGGGATCGCCTCAGAATCATTCTCACGCATCAATCAGCTTTCAGCACAACATTAATTGTACTTAAATATGGTAAAGCACCATGCACACCCCTAAAAAACAAGGAGTATTTGTGGAACCTTAGAGACTAACAAATTTATTTGGGCATAAGCTTTCGTTGGCTAAAACCCATTTCATTAGATGCATGCAGTGGAAAATACAGTAGGAAGATATATATAACCAGAGAACATGAAAAAATGGGTGTTGCCATACCAACTGTAACAAGACCAATTAATTAAAGTGGGCTATTATCAGCAGGAGAAAAAAAAACCCCTTTCGTAGTGATAATCAGGATGGCCCATTTCAAACAGTTGATTAGAAGGTGTGAGTTACAATAGGGGGAAAAAAAATTAGCATGGGGAAATAGTTGTTACTTTGTGTAATGACCCATCCACTCCCAGTCTCTATTCAAGCCTAGAGAGTCCAGTTTGCAAATTAATTCCAGTCTGTTTTTGAAGTATTTTTGTTGGAGAATTGCAACTTTTAGGTCTGAAATTGAGTGACCAGGGAGGTTGAAGTGTTCTCTGACTGGTTTTTGAATGTTATAGTGCAGTATAAATCATAAAACTAGATAACTTAATAAAATTCATGTAAAAATCACAGTAAAAACGCCATACACAAAGCAAATTCTAAAGCAATATACATTCTCCTCTGTCAATCCAGATAGATCTTATCTATTCATGTAAAGGACAAAAAAAAAATGCGAGAAACCTGTTTGAATGGGATGCAGATAGTTTCATTTGAGAACGCAGTTAAAAGGCTCCATAGGCTTGAAATGTCACCTACCACAAAGGGCTAGTTCTAACTCTCTCTCTAAAGCAGTGGTGCACGAACATTTCTAGTTGCGCCCCCCCCCCTATCATTAATGGAATCTGTTCACGCCTCCCCACCCCCCATTACTGCACAGACAAGGCTTCCTCAGCAGTGGAACTTGGGCTGAAGGCAGAGCTGGGGGCGGAACTGGGGTTGGGGGAGGAGCTGGAGCTAGAGGCGGAGCTGGTCTGGGGATGGAAAGGAAATGAGGGCAGAGCTGGACTGGGAACAGCGTGGAGCTGGGGGTGGAGAAGGGCTGGGGGCTGAGCTGGTCTGGGGAATGGAGCAGGGCTGGAAGCATGACACTCACTCCCCGTCCCACCATGGGGGCTGGCCCACTGTGCATCCCCGAAACGTTCCTCCATGTCCCCCAGGGGTCATGCTCCACAGTTCGGGGACCACTGCTCTAAAGTCAGAGAGAGTCTTTCCATTGACTTTAATAGGAGTTGAAATGGGTCTCAAAACAGCAGCATGCATCGTAGCACAATTCATCGCAGAAGACCTGTAAATTTTGTTTTCTCACAAGTTTTATTCCCAAATTTGTCTGAGCTCCTGACAGATTTAAGAATAAAAATTTTGTGAATGACAATAATTAGGGGGTCTTTATCCCAACTTTCCTACAGTCATTCATAGATAAAAATGTAAACATAATGTACATGACAGGAAACTTCAAATGTGGGCTTTAATTGTAAGAATTGACTCATCTAACTGAATTTCTAATACAGAAATTTAAGAAGATGCAAGTTTTATTTAGAACACACCCAGTGTTCCACATTTATTAGCTAACTAAAATAACAAAGCAATTTATACCATGAATGTAACTTTCACAGCCCTAACTAGCAGCTAAGAAACACTCAGGAGGAATTGGATGGGTTCTAAAGGCTGAGATGTAAACACTGGGTTCTTGTCAGGGGAGTGCAGGTGCATTTTTCAGTTGTGAGGGTAAATACCTTTATCCCTTCCAGCTGCAAAACCCCCTGGACTCAGGGGAATTGGACAGAGAGCAGGAAGATGTATGTGCTGGGAGAGAGGGACATTATGAGGGATTTCACATTAGTTATACCAATGTAAGCAAGAGGGAATGAACCGTCATGGAGAACTCTTGTACAGAAAAATACACATCTTCTGTAGCATACAGCAATTTAAATCTTGAGTGTGTTAAAGTTAACACTGCAGTTATGTTGTATGCGCAAAGAATATGCCCTTTCAACATTTTAAGCAAACTAACTGCCCAGTGGAACTGTTATCGAAGTACAGCAAATCAACTAATAAAGAGAATAGATAGCTGTTAAACACTTCGGGCTATTAGAAAATAGAAGCCAACAAACTTAAAAATTAAAAAGATAATTTTTACCTAATCTATAATTATGCTGTGAAATTCACTTATGTATCACTTATGCTAACAGTTTAGGAAGGTTCTAAAAAGGAAGAAACAGTCACTTATCTTAAAATAACTATGGTTCTTCAAGATGTGCTGTCCATACAAATATTCCACTCTTGATGTGCATGGACCACATGATCTCGAGACCAGACTCTTCTGGCTAGCCATGCCTATTGGGGCCATGCCTGTGCCCCTAGTGTCCTCATGCCCTGTACCAAAGGCACAAAGGGTAAAGTGGGCCCAACCACCCATTAGCTACTTTGTCAATACAGAATCCAGATGTTAAGGGATTCCATAGTAGCAGGGAAGGAGGGCGCATCTCAAACAACCATAGTTACTGTAAGGCAAGTAACCATTCCTTATTCTCCAAGTGATTTTCCATACATACTCCACTTTTGGTGACTCTCAAGCACTGACCTCATAAGAAGGAGGTGGGTGTTTGGAGTCCACCAAAACAAAGACTGTAGCACAGCTCTGCCAAAAGAAGTATCATATCTTGATGTTTCAATGAGGGAACATATTTTGTAAAGATATGGACTGAACCCCAAGTTGCTGCCCTGTGTATTTCTGAGATGGGTATGCTTCCCGCAGATGATGCCTGAGCCCTATTGGAATGAGTCCTAACCTGAGCTGGTGGAATCCGAATTGGCTAGCTTATAATAGACTAATGAAACTATCAAAAGCCTGAGGGTTGAAATAATACGACCCGTCAAGAAATTTCTGGAGGAGACTCTAAATGATTTAGTCCTATGTAAATAGTACAAGAGTGCTCTAAAGACATCTAACATATGTCAACTAACCTCCCCCTGATTAGAATGTTGTGGTGGTGGGGGGGGGGGAAGCAGCGCATAGGCGCTGACTTCTGCTGGTGCCGGTCGGTGCTCGACCCCCTTGCCCCGCCCCGACTCCACCCCTGACCCACCTCCTCCCACCCCTGCCCCGCCCCCACTCCAACCCCTTCCCCAAAGTCTCCACCCCAACTCCACCCTCTCCCTGCCCCTATTCCAACCCCTTCCCCAAATCCCTGTTCTGGCCCCACCTCCTCCCCTGAGAGCACTGCATTCCCGATCCTCCCCCTCTCTCCCAAAGCTTGTTACGCCATGAAACAGGTGTTCCGCGGTGGCAAACACTGGGAGGAGAAGCGTGGACACGGTGCACTCAGGGGAGGAGGCCAAGGTGAGGTGAGCTGGGGCGGGCTGGGGAACTTGGCTGCCGGTGAGTGCAGAGCACCCACCAATTTTTCCCCGTAGGTGCTCCAGCCCCAGAGCACCCACAGGGTCAGCACCTATGGGGGGGCGGAAATCTAGCATATGAATTTAGTTCAAATGAAAATCAGCAACTATTTTATGCAAAAACTTGGGATGGGGCCTCAGGATGACCTTATCCTTATGGAATATTTTATGAAGAACGCCTGCCATAAGTTCCTGTATTCCCCAATTCTTTTGACTGATAATTGCTACTTAAATATTATCTTCATGGATAAATATAGCAAAGAGCAAGTTGCCAACAGCTCAAATGGGGCTCTCATTAAACCTTCTAGGACAGTAGAGGACAACCTGCAGCCTACACGTGGCCTGTTAGGGTAATCTGCTGGCGGGCTGTCAGTTTGTTTATATTTGCATAGCCGCCCGCAGCTCCCAGTGGCTGCGGTTCACCGTTCCCAGCCAATGGGAGCTGCAGGAAGCGGTGCAGGCCACAGGGATGTGAAAACACATTATAACTGGTACCAGGAAAAAATACTCTCTCTCAAAAATCTGAAAATAAAAACAAAAACAACAAGCCCACATGCCAACTGGCAAAAACTACACTAACTACAATAAATATTCATAAAACTAATTGCTTACAATTATGTAAAAAACAGTTCTTGTGAAAACAATGTGGAGTCCGATGGCACCTTAAAGATGAACAGATTTATTTGGACATAAGCTTTCGTGGGTAAAAAATCCCACTTTTTCAGATGCATGCGAGTTCTTGTGAGTGCATCATGACACAGACATTGCCAGCTACGAGTGGTGAAGTGGGATCTGAGGGGCAATTGGGCATGCTCTATCATTTATGCCCTCAGTACAGGGCACAAGGACATTCAGGGCACATGCACAGCCCTGATGGACACTGCTGGCCAAAAGATTCCAATCTCATGAGCATTAAGAATGGAATATATAGGGACAATCACGCAAAGAAAGAATTCGCATTTCTATTAATAGAATATAATCTGCAATTAAACTTCCTAGAATAAAATTGTAAAATAATATCCGTCCTCATGTTCGATGGAATGAACAGATCACCAGCAGGAGTCAGGAAAATAACCCCTCTCCTATAAGAGCACAGTTAGATACATTATCAAAGTTTTATAACTTCTTAAATATTGGCCACTACCAGAAACAGAATACCAGATTAAATGGTCCACTGATCTGTTTCAGGTTGATAATTCCTAAATTTCCATCTGAGAATTTACAAAAGCTGCTTATTTGGAAAAACATTAAATTCAATTACAAGTATTAATTTTAATGGCTGATAATAAAGCAAATATGTAAAAATATAACTGCCCTTTTCCGTATGCATTTTCTGAATGTATATTAAAATAGAATAATCTTGAAAAAAATACAAAACGTGTGCAATAAAAGAGGAAATGCTCAGACTTACCTATAACTGATTCAACTGTATTACTGCCAGGGTAGAATGGGAGAGCTTTGGCACTGATAGCTGAGAGAGCTGTTGGGGATGAATTATCTGATCCAATACTGGAAGCCAGACTAGAAGTTATACTGGAGGTTATACTTGAAGCAAGTGGATTAACCACTGAAAAAACACTGAGATGGTTCTGTTTAAAAATATATAAATAAAATAAGCAAAATGCATTTGTAAACAAAATTATTAAAATAATCTTAAAAACAAAGATTTGGGAGACATTATATAGGTTATTTAAATTTGCACAATAGAAGAATCTATGTAATTAATTAATTTAGGATCATGTTCCTGTGGATTTGGCAGAAAATGTGCTTAACACAGCTAGCACATTCCAATAGTCTGGAAATTGCTCCCAGAAAATATATGTCACAAAGGCAGTTATACAACAGGCTAGGACAGTTTGAGCCTGAGGAACAATTCCAAAAGAAAAAAAAAAAATCCATGCAAGAGGTGACTGAGGTCAGTTCCGTATTCCCGTATAAAAATGATCAAAGAAATTTGAGGTATAAAAGACCTAGAGGCATTAGGTCATTTAATCCATTCTCTAGACGTAAACATACAGACTCACACACCTATATCTTACTGAAGCTAGAGTCCAAGTTAGCTAGCGTAGTGTCAAAATATGACTGTACGTATGGCGCTTGTACCCCTGTGCTGCTTACCTCTAGCTGAGCCCTGCTGACCCAAGGAAAGAGGTTAGGTCTTTGATTCAAGTTAGTTTTTTCCCTACAAATTTAAATGTCACAAGTTAACATTCTGAACAGGAAAATTAAGTTTCAAAAAGTTTGGAGTGAGTCTGTGCATAACCCAACTTTTATTTTTTGTCTTTTAATTTAAAAAATTAACAAAATAATAATATCAAGTTTCAATAACAGTGTATGGAACAATAACTTATTGCATTGGTGCCTATGACTCAGGAGCACTGAATTTGCATTAATACATTAGTTCTCTGCTGAAGAGCTAAACTGATTTGTACTAATATCTTTGGTGGTTTCCAGTCAGATTTCAGACATGGATATACTATGGAAACGAGGCTGGTTGTAAAACTGATAAACAATTTCTATATGGCAATGGACAAAGGCCAAATATGCATATTGATACTTGAAGATATTTTTGTAGTTTTCTGATCCTGTCCATGAAGAGATACTGTTGACTTGTCTCAAGATCTTGCACAAGTGGATAGTGTATTACGCTGACTTCATCAATTTATTTTGCGTGCATCTCAAAGGGCTATGGTGGGAGTTGCATCTCCTTCTTGAAAGTTCGATCTAAGTCTGCATTTCTAGTGCACTACTCAATGTGATAGCTAGCTCTCAGCTGTGAAGTCTCTTAAATTCTCAGTTCAGTCACCTCTTTCATTCAACCTATGATAGAATGCTTGGAGAGACTGCTGTATGCAATGTAGCTGTAGAAGTGTTGGTTCCAGGATATTGGAGAGACAAGGTGGGTAATATCTTTTATTGGACCAACTTCTGTTCATG
This sequence comes from Lepidochelys kempii, assembly GCF_965140285.1. NCBI lineage: Eukaryota > Metazoa > Chordata > Testudines > Cheloniidae > Lepidochelys > Lepidochelys kempii. The sequence goes on along the minus strand of NC_136389.1, from coordinate 264,629 downwards.
AAATTCTATAGAGTATGCTGTGTCATCGATATGCCAGTATTCCCAGATCTACAATTTTGCTTCCCAAGTATCCCAGTGTTGGAGTGAAACAGGAATCTATGAAAAGTAGCCAGGTAATGAATGAGACAGGGGACTGCAGGAAGAGAAAGGATGGTCTAGCGGTTACTGCAGTTGAATTCACCCTGAAGCATGGATAGAATCCAATTCCTTTGCCACAGAATTCCTATGCGATGCTGGGAAAGTCATTTACATCTAACACTTACTTCACAGGTGGTCACCAATTGGGTATTCCTCATTTTCTAGGTGCCTACTTTTGTAAATCAGATCTTATGTCTTATCACTCACAGCTGCAACTGAAGTCAATGGGAGTGATATTTTGAACCATTTTGAAAGTGCTATAAAATATTAAGTTCTCTGAAAAATCAGGGCATAGGCATCTCAAATTGGGCACCCAAAAATTGCATACACTTCTGAAATTAATGTCTCTGTGCCTCATTTCCCCATCTGTAAAATGGAAATAATAATACCAACTTACCTCACAGGGATGTTGTGAAGATAAATTCATGAATGTTAGTGAAGCGTGAAGATGCTACAGTCAGGAGTGCCACAGAAAAGCCCATGACAAAATTAATAATTCCATATTCAGAGCATAGTTTGAATGGTGTGCAGTAAATACAGCATGGGGCCACACGGTGAAGATTGAGGATAAAACAAAATATTGAGTATTTTATCATGATGTGAGCACCATTCATCCTCTGCAGTGAATGAGGAAAAAAATAGTATGTAATCATGTACTTCAAAACTGTGTCATAATTAAGGATACGGTTTGGTCATGAAGATCACGGATTCCGTGACTTTAACAGATCTCTGTGACTTCAGCTTTGGCTTTAGCCCCCACCGTGACCATACCCTGATTTTGTATATTTTTACCATGACTGCTCCGTGAAGTTTGCCTAATTTTACCGTGACAAAATCATATGCATAATCATAACACACAAGGGGGCAGAATTAAGAATACACAGGCCACCTTATTTATAGAATTTCCTATATTCTGTTTGATTTTCAACATAAACATTCTTTTAACACAGTTTTTTGTATGTAATTGTAGATAGAATGAGGTAGAACTACATTTATTTCCTGATCCTGCAAACATGTACACTTTGATTTACATGGGACAACTTATGTGTGAAATTATCAGGACATGTCACGTGCATAAAGTTATCACATGTGTAATTGTTTGCTGGATCAGGGCCTTCGTTTGCACCTTAAAAGCAGCCCAGTAGTTGAGACAACACTTCTCAGCAAACTGTTAGCTATGTTTGCCAAGTACGCATGTGTAGTGCAGTCTTCCTTCCCTAAGAATGCTGGTTAAAAGTACTAAAAGAACCTAACCCCCAATATTACACATGTGCAAAGTAAAATTTTCAGTGATGCATATCTCTGCCCAGTGAAACCCAACATTTCTAAAGAGAGCTATTTCTCTGCCATATTTACACTTCCTAGCCCAACTGTTTTGGTGCTAGCATGGTTAAAAAAAGTGTAATCACTTATTTTTAAGTGGGAAAATGTTTTCTCACTTGTGGATCTAAATAAGATATAGTTGTTTCAGCTCCATCTTTTAAAAATCATCTTTAGGGAGAGATGAGACCTAGAAGTTTTCAGCCAGAAAGAGGAAGTTTCAGAAATGAAAATAGGGTTTATAATAAGCATAATCAAGCAACCTTTACTATAACAGTCACTAGCACTTCAATCGTTACTCTTCTCGATGGAGTTAAACCTTGTTGTTATGGGTCAGGCATGGCCACTGCATTACAATCAGGGTAAATGTACAGAAGCCATTGGAATCAGGTGGCTGAAAGAGTAGCAGTAGCACCCAAAACACAGGCCCATGGCAAAACTGAGTAGAAGTTGAATCTGAGTAGAAGCCCAAGCGATTTCAAATGCAGGGGCTAGCACTTTGATTGGCGGAACTGTTTTGGTATCTACGTGAGAGAGTGAACGAGGAACACCACAAGCTGGAGCGGAGCGAGAAAGCTAAGCGGACAGTAACAGCCGGCTGGTAATGTCGCCCTGAGAGAAAGTGAAGAGAAGAAAGCTGGCTGGGTACAGAGTGCTGGCTGCAAAGACAGGGTTGGAAGAGGAAACAAAGGACCTGTCTCCTGCTGTGTGTTTCCTACTGTGTTCAGGGAACCAGGACTCTGTACATTCTTTGTAAATAAACAAAATTGCATCAAATACCTACTCTCAATTTCTCCTCCTAACCAGAACAACCTGCAAAGATCCCAAATTTTTGCCTAGCCACTCGGTCGAAAGTGGTAACATTACATAAGAACATAAGAACGGCCATACTGGGTCAGACCAAAGGTCCATCCAGCCCCATATCCTGTCTACCGACAGCGGCCAATGCCAGGTGCCCCAGAGGGAGTGAACCTAACAGGTAATGATCAAGGGATCTCTCTCCTGCCATCCATCTCCACCCTCTGACAAAGAGAGGCTAGGGACACCATTCCTTACCCATCCTGGCGAATAGCCATTAATGGACTTAACCTCCATGAATTTATCCAGTTCTCTTTTAAACCCTGTTATAGTCCTCGCCTTCACAACCTCCTCAGGCAAGGAGTTGACTGTGCGCTGAGTGAAGAACTTCTTCCTTTTATTTGTTTTAAACCTGCTGCCCATTAAATTTCATTTGGTGGCCCCTAGTTCTTATAGTATGGGAACAAGTAAATAACTTTTCCTTATTCACTTTCTCCACACCACTCATGATCTTATATACCTCTATCATATCCCCCCTTAGTCTCCTCTTTTCTAAGCTGAAAAGTCCTAGCCTCTTTAATCTCTCCTCATATGGGACCTGTTCCAAACCCCTAATAATTTTCGTTGCCCTTTTCTGAACCTTTTCTAATGCCAGTGTATCTTTTTTGAGATGAGGGGACCACATCCGTATGCAGTATTCAAAATGTGGGCATACCATGGATTTATATAAGGGCAATAAGATATTCTCCGTCTTGTTCTCTATCCCTTTTTTAAATGATTCCTAACATCACCTTTGCTTTTTTGACTGCTGCTGCACACTGTGTGGACGTCTTCAGAGAAGCATCCACGAGAACTCCAAGATCTTTCTCCTGTTTAGTTGTAGCTAAATTAGCCCCCATCGTATTGTATGTATAGTTGGGGATATTTTTTCCAATGTGCATTACTTTACATTTATCCACATTAAATTTCATTTGCCATTTTGTTGCCTAACCACTTAGTTTTGTGAGATTTTTTTGAAGTTCTTCACAGTCTGCTTTGCTCTTAACTATCTTGAGCAGTTTAGTATCATCTGCAAACTTTGCCACCTCACTGTTTACCCCTTTCTCCAGATGATTTATGAATAAGTTGAATAGGATTGGTCCTAGGACTGACCCTTGGGGAACACCACTAATAAACCCTCTCCATTCTGAAAATTTACCATTTATTCCTACCCTTTGTTCCCTGTCTTTTAACCAGTTCTCAATCCACAAAATCTTCCCTCTTATCCCATAACAACTTAATTTACATAAGAGCCTGTGATGAGGGGCCTTGTCAAAGACTTTCTGGAAATCTAAGTACACTATGTCCACTGGATCCCCCTTGTCCACATATTTGTTGACCCCCTCAAAGAACTCTAATAGATTGGTAAGACATGATCTCCCTTTACAGAAACCACGTTGACACACAACAATTTATGCTCTTGTGTGTGTCTAACAATTTTATTCTTTACTATTGTTTTAACTAATTTGCCCAGTACTGACATTAGACTTACCGGTCTGTAATTGCCAGGATCACCTCTAGAGCCCTTCTTAAATGTTTAATTAAATATTAAAAATGCTTAAACATTCAACACTTATACAGCACTTTAAATGTGCAAAATCCTGCATAAACAAACCAATTATGCTACTGTTTTTCCTGGGCTTTGAAGATTAAATACCTTCATAAACGTTAAGTATTTATTAATTATTGTTAGGGCCTAACCAAATCCATGGCCATGAAAACCGCATCACGGACCATGAAATTTGGTTTCCCCCCTGTGAAATCTGGTCTTATGTGCTTTTACCCTATACTATACAGATTTCATGGGGGAAACCAGTATTTCTCAAACTGGGAGTCCTGCCCAAAAGGGAGTTGCAGGGGGGTCATAAGCAGTAATGAGGTGCCAAAATCTGAAGAACCAGTTCCTTCAGTCGCTCCGGGACTTCGGCAGCACTTCAGCGGCGCGTCCTTCACTGGCTCCAGGTCTTCAGCGGCACTGAAGGACCTGCTGCCATAGACCTGGAGTGAGTGAAGGACCCGCCGCCGAAGTGCCACCAAAGACCCGGAGCGCCGCTGGGTGAGTAAAAATTAAAAAGGGATTCAAAGCCGGAAAGGACGGTCCTGCAGGCCAGATGTGGCCCCCGGGCCAGGAGTTTGCCCACCCCTTTAACAACCGGTTCTAAATCGGCTTCAAAATTTAACAACCCGTTTCCGTGAACCAGTGCGAACCGGCTCCAGCTCACCACTGGTCATAAGGTTATTTTAGGGGGGTTGCAGCGTTACCACCCTTACTTCTGTACTGCCTTCAGAGCACGGCAGCTGGAGAGCAGCGACTGTTCGCCGGGTGCCCAGCTCTGAAGGCAGTGCGCAGCCAGCAGCGCAGAAGTAAGGGTGGCAATACCATACCATGCCACTCTTACTTCTGCGCTGCTGACTTCAGAGCAGAGCGGCCAGAGTGTGGCGGCTGCTGACTGAGGGCTCAGCTCTGCAGGCAGCAGCGCAGAAGTATGGGTGGCAATACCATACCATGCCATCCTTACTTCTATGCTGCCCAGCTCTGAATGCCAGCAGCAGCGTAGAAGTAAGGGTAGCAGTACTGCAACCCCCCCACAATAACATTGTGCCTCCCTCAACTTCTTTTTGGGTCAGGACCCCTACAATTACAACACCGTGAAATTTCAGATTTAAATAGCTCAAATCATGAAATTTACTATTTTTAGGGCTGTCGATTAATTGCAGTTAATTCACACGATTAACTCAAAAAAATTAATCACGATTAAAAAAATTAATTGTGATTAATTGCACTGTTAAACAATAGAATACCAACTGAAATTTATTAAATATTTTTGATGTTTTTCTATTCAAATACATTGATTTCTATTAGAACACAAAACAAAGTATACAGTGCCCACTTTATATAATATTTTTTATTACAAATATTTGCACTGTAAAAATGATAAAACAAAAATAGTAGGTTTCAATTCACCTCATACAAAAACTGTAGCGCAATCTCCTTATTGTGAAAGTGTAACTTACAAATATAGATTTTTTTGTTACATAACTGCACTCACAAAACAATGGAAAACTTTAGAGGCTACAAGTCCACTCAGTCCTACTTCTTGTTCAGCCAATCACTAAGACAAACAAGTTAGTTGACATTTATGGAAGATATTGCTGCCTGCTTCTTATTTACAATGTCACCTGAAAGTGAGAACAGGCGTTCGCATGGCACTTGTGTAGCTGGCATTCCAAGGTATTTATGTGCCAGATATGCTAAAATTCGTATGTCCCTTCATGCTTCGGCCACCATTCCGGAGGACATGCCTCCATGTTGATGATGCTCGTTAAAAAAATGTGTTTATTTAATTTGTGACTGAACACCTTGGGGGACAACTGTATGTTTCCTGTTCTGTTTTACCTGCATTTGCCATATATTTCATGTTATAGCAGTCTCGGATGATGACCCAGCACATGTTCATTTTAAGAGCACTTTCACAGCAGATTTGACAAAACGCAAAGAAGGTACCAATGTGAGAGTTCTAAAAATAGCTACAGCAATCGACCCAAGGTTTAAGAATCTGAAGTGCTGTCCAAAATCTGAGAGGGATGAGGTGTGGAACATGCTTTCAGAAGTCTTGAAAGAGCAACACTAGGATGCAAAAACTACAGAACCTGAACCACCAAAAAAGAAAATCAACCTTCTGCTGGAGGCACCTGACTCAGATGATGAAAATGAACATGTTGCGGTCCGCACTGCTTTGGATCATTATCGTGCAGAACCCATCATCAGCATGGAAGCATGTCCTCTGGAATGGTGGTTGAAGCATGAAGGGACATGTGAATCTTTAGCGCAACTGGCATGTAAATATCTTGCAATGCCAGCTACAACAGTTCCATGCGAACGCCTCTTCTCACTTTCAGGTGACATTGTAAACAAGAAGCGGGCAGCATTATCTCCTGCAAATTGTAACCAAACTTGTTTGTCTGAGCGACTGGCTGAAGTAGGACTGAGTGGACTTGTATCTCTAAAGTTTTACATTGTTTTATTTTTGAACGCAGTTATTTTTTGTACATAATTCTACATTTGTAAGTTCAACTTTCATGATAAAGAGATTGCACTACAGTACAGTATGAGGTGAACTGAAAAAAAACTATTTCTTTTGTTTTTTACAGTGCAAATATTAGTAATAAAAATAAATATAAAGTGAGCACTGTACACTTTGTATTCTGTGTTCTAATTGAAATCAATATATTTGAAAATGTCGAAAACACCCAAAAATATTTAAAGAAATGGTATTCTATTATTGTTTAAAAGTGTGATTAATTGCATGATTAATCACGATTAATTTTTTTAATCGCCTGACAGCCCTACTATTTTTAAAATCCTATGAGAGTGAAATTGACCAAAATGGACAGTGAATTTGATAGGGCCCTAATTATTGTTTATCTAGGTTCTTATATGAAATCCACTGCTGCGGAATGAGTGGCACCTCTATGGCATCTGAGTGGTGGAGGAACTGGAGAACAAACTGAGGTTCTGTAGCCAGGCTATACCATAGGTTCACCTTCAGGGACACTAAGAAAGCCAGCTGTATTAATACAGTTAGCTATCTAGTCTGGATTTTGTCACTAAATCAGAGTTGCCTCTGTTTCTAATCCTTATTAGTTTCTGTCCACTTTTTTTTCTTTTTCCTTCTTTTGGACACTATGAATGTTATTGTCATAGGCTTTAAGGCCATTAGGGGCCATTGTGATCATCTGGTCTGAGCTCCTGCATAACAAAGGCCATAGAATTTCACCCCGTAATTCCTGCTTCAAGTGTAACAATCAATTCCTCCATTATCCTTGAATCCCCTGACTCAGTTCAAACTCCTATAGATCTCACCCACTCCTACCCCTCTTCTTCCCTACACTCCTCTCTCCATGCTATTCTTTTTATCGCCTTCTCTCAGCTTCATACCTTTTTTCATGCCACTACTTGTTATCTATCAAACATGCTCTCTACTTCTTAAAATACTTTAAAACCCACTTCCTTCCAGGAATCCTTCCTATCCTGTTTCCCCCCCCCCCAGTTTTATCTCCATACCTTTCCTTACCTGAATTGCTGTCTTTATGTCTGAGATTTAAAGCTTGTTGGGGCAGACAATGTGTCTTGCTATGTTTTATAATAACTAGCTAGCTAACTAGTGCTTATATTGAGCTTTTCATCTACAGATCTCAAAACACTTTCCAAAGCTGGTCAGTGTGATTATCTCCATTTTACAGATATGCAAACTGAGACAGAGACAAGTGAAATGACCTGTCCAGGGTTACCCAGTAGGCTAGTGGCAGAGTCTGGAATAGAACCAAGGTCTCCCAAATCTCAGTCTAGTGCTCCATCCACTAGGTCCTCTGAAGAGAAACGAGAGTCATAAAAAGTTGTGTTCTTTTTCTGCTGTATATAAAAGATAGTAAAAAATACTAAATCTCTCTCTTTTTATTCTTCCTTTGCAAGTTGAGAGACATCTGAAGATTTGCTCACTTTTCCGAGGTTTAATCCTGTGCCCTGGGCAAACACTCCTATAATCTTTTAAGGATATCCCCTCTATAATCCTTACCAGGACTTTGCAATAACCAATGAAGAGACCACCAGCAAAGAATCCTTCCCATATGTCACACTGAGCCCAGCTTGTCCTGAGACAGGATTTTAGGAGATTAGTGAGTAGTGTATGTATATACAGTACAGTCATGATTATTCTGTATCTCATCTAACCTCAGGACCTTGATTTAAGAAGTGCTTGGCAAAACTTTATGGAGGTGGGAAGAGGAGGGAGACAGCTTATACTGAGAACACTTTATATGGTATACCAAGCTGCGAAGTGATGCCGGGTATTTCCTTTGCCTTTGGGGAAGTTCATTGCCCTCTCCCTGGGTAATGGCAAGCCACCTCTGTCAAAGAGGATTTATCTCTTGTTCTTCAAGAGATGCCAGAAGTGCACTTTTTTTTTTGGACTGCATCAATTTGCACTAAATGGCAGGCACAAAAATGCACAAACATTTCCAGGGAGGAGCACAGTTGAAAACATAGCATAGATAATTCGATAAAGTGTATTTTACTGTAGTTTTGTTTGGGAAGAGAATTAACTTTTCCCCTAGTTATAGTTAAGAGAATGGATTTTTGATTTAACTGATAAATTAACAGAAAGCAAACAACTGAAATAAAATGATTACAGAAAAGAGAACGTTCATCACTGAAAAGAAAATTTCAAAAGTGGGATCCCATCTACATCCAAAACATTTTTAAAAAGCTAAGCTATCAAAACTGGAATTTCACTGGAGCCCGTTATACACCTTTCAGAACACTGTCTCAGGGCTTGTCTACATGCGATGTTACTCCACAGCACAACAAGACAGGATGTGTATCCACAGCAAACTAGTTTGCCTGTAATATCCCATGTGGACATTGCTACACACACTAAAAGTTCCATAGTACATTGATGTATTCCAGTTTCATACAGCAGTACATCAAAAGCACACTCAGAACTTTTAGTGTGCTGCAGCAGTGTCCACACAGGACTTTACTGTTTGCCAAACTGGTGCACTGTAGATTCATACTCTAGCTTGCTGTGCAGTAATGTCCCATGACAACAAGTCCTTAGTATTATGGTTTACTGTGAAAACTACACTGCACATTCTCCAAAAGAATTAATCTATAGAGCAGCGCACTAGATGGACTTTCACTATGAAGTTTCCAATCATTTCTAAATGTAAAGATTTCATAGAATCCAGAATTGTAAGAGCTCCTGTACCATCTAGTTCAGTAAAAAGAAAAGGAGTACTTGTGGCACCTTAGAGACTAACCAATTTATCTGAGCATAAGTTTTTGTGAAAGTGAGCTGTAGCTCACGAAAGCTTATGCTCAAATAAATTGGTTAGTCTCTAAGGTGCCACAAGTACTCCTTTTCTTTTTGCGAATACAGACTAACACGGCTGTTACTCCGAAATCTAGTTCAGTGGTTCTCAACCTTGGGTCAGCAGACCTCTGGGGATCCGCAGACTATGTCTAAGATTTCCAAAGGGGTCCGGGCCACCATTTGAAATTTTTTAGGGGTCTACAAATGAAAAAAGGTTGAGAACCACTGATCTAGTTCATCTCTGTACTTGGGCAGGTTTGCTTCCTCTTGGACATTTTCTACTGTTTTATCCAGCCTATTTTTAAATATCTCAAGTGATGGGGCTTCATTCCCTTGCGAACCTGCACAAGGATGGCTACAATCTACCCCTACATATTACTTTCCTCTTTAACCACTTGCTCACAGCTTTTCTGCTTTCTGCACTCCTCATGCATTTAAAATCAACTGAAAAAGAATGATATCTTCATACTGGAGCTACACATCAGACCGTAGTAAAATGGCAATAAAATAAACACAGAACAGAAATGAAAAGAGCAGCCTGACTAGAATTCTTAGGGCATCTGCCCAGTAACTCTCAATGGAGAGAGGTGACACAGAAGTTCATGGGCACAAGAGAGGCAATTAACTGTGTTCTTGTCGAGAGAAAAATGTTACTAACCTTTCTGTAACTATGGTTCTTCGAGATATGTTGCACATGTCCATTCCACTGTAGGTATGTGCATGCCCTGAGCACAGCTGCTGGAAATTCTTCCCTCAGTGGTACCTGTCAGGGCAGCTCGGTGCCCTCTGTTGCTGCATGCTCATAGCGCCAGTATAAAGCGTACAGCCAGCCCCACATCCCCTCAGTTCCTTCTTTCCGGCCATTTCCGATGTAGAGGGACATTAGAATGACACAAGCCCAGTTCTGTTTGATCTTTAGTAGAACCTTGTACACAAGCAGGATAGGAAGGAAAGAGTAGTACATGTGACCTATCCATTGGAGTAGGAAGGCGTCCATGAGCAATTCCAGGCTGGGACCTTGCAGGGAGGAGAACTAGTGAGACTTCCTGTTGTACCAGGTTGCAAACAGGTCTATCTGGAGAGACCCCACTGCTGGAAAACATATTCCTCACGATTTCCAGGCAAAGGGATCACTTGGGATGACAGAAGAAAGACCTTCTGAGGTTATCTGCTAGCTCATTCTGTACCCCCCCAAGGTGAGAAGCCTTGAGGTGGACTGAGTGGGCTATGCAGAAGTCCCACAGCTGAATTGCCTCTTAGAGGGTGGGAAGAGCGAGCCCCTCTCTGCCTGTTGAGATAGAATATGTCTGCAGTGTTGTCCGTAAGAACCAACATGCTCTTGCCTGTAATGGGAAGCAGGAACACCTGACAGGCCAGGTGAACTGCCCTGAGCTCTCTGAAATTGCTGTGTAGTAAGAGCTCTTCTGGAGATCAAAGACCTTGAATTCTGAGGGTCCCGGGTGAGCTCCCCAGCCTAGTGCTGATGCATCTGAGCCAGGGATATTGATGGTTGGGACCATGAAAAGGGGACACTCGCACAAATAGTAAGCGAATCTAGCCACCAGTTGAGGGAGGTGTGGACCAGGGAAGCTACTGTAAGAACCAAGACCAGACGGTGGCAGTTTGGTGAGTACATCAAGGCCAGACGTGCCTCGAGGGGTCTGAGATGCAGTCTTGTGTGCTGCACTATGTACATACATGAGGCCATATGACCCAAAAGTCTCTGACCATTTCAGGCTGTTGTAATCGGGTTGGGAGGTCCTTGAGGTGTACTATCAGGGGCATGATTGTTTGAAACTGACCTTCTGGGAGGAAGGCTCTGACCTAGGGTGACCAGCTAGCAACTGTGAAAAAAAGGGATGTGGGTGAGGGGTAATAGGAGCCTATATAAGAAAAAGTCCCAAAAAATGGGACTGTCCCTATAAAAACAGGACATCTGGTTACCCTACTCTGGCCTGCAGAGTCCAGTACCACTCCAATAAACTCTATCCTTTGTCCAGAGTGAGGGTAGATCTCTGTACACGTATTAGCAGGCCTAGGACCTTGAATGTTGACTGGATGATGTGGATGCTGGACTTCACCCGAGCCCTGGACTGACTTGTGACTAGCCAGTTGTCCAGAAACAGGTAGACTTGTACCCCCAGTCTCCTCGAGAAGGCAGTCACTACCGCCATGGTTTTGTAAACACCTGCAAAGTTGCCAAGCCGAATGGGAGTACTGCAAATTGGTAGTGCGTGTGGTTCACAACGAACCTGAGAAACCTTTTGTGGCCTTGGCAGATCGATATATGAAAGTAGGCGTCTCCTAAATCGAGGGTGGCATCCCAGTTCCTGGGATACAGGGCAAAAATAACGGAAGCCTAGGAGACTTCAAGTGATGGTGATGTCAAGGAACTATGACGTGATCGGAATAACAGAGACTTGGTGGGATAACTCATATGACTGGAGTACTGTCATGGATGGTTATAAACTGTTCAGGAAGGACAGGCAGGGCAGAAAAGGTGGGGGAGTAGCACTGTATGTAAGGGAGCAGTATGACTGCTCAGAGCTCCGGTACGAAACTGCAGAAAAACCTGAGTGTCTCTGGATTAAGTTTAGAAGTGTGTGCAACAAGAGTGATGTAGTGGTGGGAGTCTGCTATAGACCACCGGACCAGGGGGATGAGGTGGATGAGGCTTTCTTCCGGCAGCTCACGGAAGCTACTAGATCGCATGCCCTGATTCTCATGGGTGACTTTAATTTTCCTGATATCTGCTGGGAGAGCAATACAGCGGTGCATAGACAATCCAGGAAGTTTTTGGAAAGCGTAGGGGACAATTTCCTGGCGCAAGTGCTAGAGGAGCCAACTAGGGGGGGTGCTTTTCTTGACCTGCTGCTCACAAACCGGGTAGAATTAGTGGGGGAAGCAAAAGTGGATGGGAATCTGGGAGGCAGTGACCATGAGTTGGTTGAGTTCAGGATCCTGACGCAGGGAACAAAGGTAAGCAGCAGGATACGGACCCTGGACTTCAGGAAAGCAGACTTCGACTCCCTCAGGGAACGGATGGCCAGGATCCCCTGGGGGACTAACTTGAAGGGGAAAGGAGTCCAGGAGAGCTGGCTGTATTTCAAGGAATCCCTGTTGAGGTTACAGGGACAAACCATCCCGATGAGTCGAAAGAATAGTAAATATGGCAGGCGACCAACTTGGCTTAATGGTGAAATCCTAGCGGATCTTAAACATAAAAAAGAAGCTTACAAGAAGTGGAAGGTTGGACATATGACCAGGGAAGAGTATAAAAATATTGCTCGGGCATGTAGGAATGATATCAGGAGGGCCAAATCGCACCTGGAGCTGCAGCTAGCCAGAGATGTCAAGAGTAACAAGAAGGGTTTCTTCAGGTATGTTGGCAACAAGAAGAAAGCCAAGGAAAGTGTGGGCCCCTTACTGAATGAGGGAGGCAACCTAGTGACAGAGGATGTGGAAAAAGCTAATGTACTCAATGCTTTTTTTGCCTCTGTTTTCACTAACAAGGTCAGCTCCCAGACTGCTGCGCTGGGCATCACAAAATGCGGAAGAGATGGCCAGCCCTCTGTGGAGATAGAGGCGGTTAGGGACTATTTAGAAAAGCTGGACGTGCACAAGTCCATGGGGCCGGACGAGTTGCATCCGAGAGTGCTGAAGGAATTGGCGGCTGTGATTGCAGAGCCACTGGCCATTATCTTTGAAAACTCGTGGCGAACCGGGGAAGTCCCGGATGACTGGAAAAAGGCTAATGTAGTGCCAATCTTTAAAAAAGGGAAGAAGGAAGATCCTGGGAACTACAGGCCAGTCAGCCTCACCTCAGTCCCTGGAAAAATCATGGAGCAGGTCCTCAAAGAATCAATCCTGAAGCACTTGCATGAGAGGAAAGTGATCAGGAACAGCCAGCATGGATTCACCAAGGGAAGGTCATGCCTGACTAATCTAATCGCCTTTTATGATGAGATTACTGGTTCTGTGGATGAAGGGAAAGCAGTGGATGTATTGTTTCTTGACTTTAGCAAAGCTTTTGACACGGTCTCCCATAGTATTCTTGTCAGCAAGTTAAGGAATTATGGGCTGGATGAATGCACTATAAGGTGGGTAGAAAGCTGGCTAAATTGTCGGGCTCAACGGGTAGTGATCAATGGCTCCATGTCTAGTTGGCAGCCGGTATCAAGTGGAGTGCCCCAACGGTCGGTCCTGGGGCCGGTTTTATTCAATATCTTCATAAATGATCTGGAGGATGGTGTGGATTGCACTCTCAGCAAATTTGCGGATGATACTAAACTGGGAGGAGTGGTAGATACGCTGGAGGGGAGGGATAGGATACAGAAGGACCTAGACCAATTGGAAGATTGGGCCAAAAGGAATCTGATGAGGTTCAATAAGGATAAGTGCAGGGTCCTGCACTTAGGATGGAAGAACCCAATGCACAGCTACAGACTAGGGACCGAATGGCTAGGCAGCAGTTCTGCAGAAAAGGACCTAGGGGTGACAGTGGACGAGAAGCTGGATATGAGTCAGCAGTGTGCCCTTGTTGCCAAGAAGGCCAATGGCATTTTGGGATGTATAAGTAGGGGCATAGCGAGCAGATCGAGGGACGTGATCGTTCCCCTCTATTCGACATTGGTGAGGCCTCATCTGGAGTACTGTGTCCAGTTTTGGGCCCCACACTTCAAGAAGGATGTGGATAAATTGGAGAGAGTCCAGCGAAGGGCAACAAAAATGATTAGGGGACTGGAACACATGACTTATGAGGAGAGGCTGAGGGAGCTGGGATTGTTTAGCCTGCAGAAGAGAAGAATGAGGGGGGATTTGATAGCTGCTTTCAACTACCTGAAAGGGGGTTCCAAAGAGGATGGCTCTAGACTGTTCTCAATGGTAGCAGATGACAGAACGAGGAGTAATGGTCTCAAGTTGCAGTGGGGGAGGTTTAGATTGGATATTAGGAAAAACTTTTTCACTAAGAGGGTGGTGAAACACTGGAATGCGTTACCTAGGGAGGTGGTAGAATCTCCTTCCTTAGAGGTTTTTAAGGTCAGGCTTGACAAAGCCCTGGCTGGGATGATTTAACTGGGAATTGGTCCTGCTTTGAGCAGGGGGTTGGACTAGATGACCTTCTGGGGTCCCTTCCAACCCTGATATTCTATGATTCTATGACTTGCAGAATTTTAATTTCTTGAGGTAGTTGTTGAGCTGGCGCAGGTCTAGAATAGGTCTGAGCCCACCCTTGGCTTTCAGGTTTAGGAAATAACGGGAGTATAACCCCTTCCCCCTTACATTCTGTGGAACCTCTTCCATGGATCCCACCCGAAGGAAAGATTGAACCTCCTGGGCTAGAAATTGCTTGCCAGAGGGGTCTCTGAAGAGGGACGGGGAGACAGGGTGTGAAGGAGGGATAGAAATTAATGGAAGGAGGGATAGAAATGAACTGAAGGGTATATCTAACTTCCACTGTGTTCAGCGCGCAACGTTCTGGGGTGATACGGACCACACACTGATGAAGTGGGACAGGTGATCCACAAATAAAAGGGAAACTGAATCCAGAAACATGGGAACTAGTACAACATCCTTGTGCATCCCATCAAAAGGTCTGCTTGGAACCTTCTGGGTGTCTGCGTGAGGCAGACATATGTAGATGGGGATGGTCTATGCCAAAAGCCCCTGCTTCTTTTCCTCTGTGGGTCTTGATGGGCTGGCAGGGCCAGAGTACCAGGAGAACTGCTGAGGTCTGCAGTGCTTCCTTGAAGTCACCTGTCTGGTGACCAAGGAGGTGCGGTTCCCACTGGTGCTGGAGAACGAGGAACCCTGCATTGGGGCCAGCATGGTCGGTTTCCCCTTAAACAATACCACTGTGCCCAGTTCCAAACAGTAACTGGGGGCCAAATGCTTCCTCCTGCACATTGACACTGATACCACCAACTCCTGTGTGCTGATGACATGCAAACGCTGGTACCATGCTGTCCCTCAGGCGCTGATAGTCCATTCAGTACTGAACTCAACAGTACCTGTATAAGGGCCAGAATCAATGGTGCTGACTGCTGCAATATCAAAGCAGAGGAGTGGCCTGGGTTGGGTTGGGTTGCACTCTGCTCTGCTCCCCATGCCTGGCCTTCTTTGGTGTCGGGAAATATCCCCTCTCAGCTGGCTGCTTCTTGTGCCTCTTCCTCAGCAAGGGGCATGGCAAATGGTGCCAGACTCCTGCACAGCAAGTGGAGCACTCCTCACTGACACCAAGGTGCTTGCAGCCAAGGTGCTCAGCTTGGAGGAAGGTCTCAGTGCTGCCTCCATAAGCAGACACTTCAACCTGGCCTCCCAATCCCACTTTGTAAGGGTTCTGACGTCCCTGCACATCTGGCAGCAGCCCTGGATGTGAGCCACGCCCAAGCACTTCAGGCAGCTAGACTGCGCATCGCTGAAGGGCATAGTTTTGTTGCAGGAGGCACAGGGCTTGAAGCCTGATGACCGAAGCATGGGGTACACAAGAAACTCCGCTAACAAAGATATACAAACTATAGTAACTGACTAGAACTAATTAACGATGTACAACTACTAACCAAAAACAATATAAAAAAAACGAAAGACCACTGAGAAAGCTTGCCATAAGAGAACAGTTCCAGCAACATTCACAGGTGGTAAGAAAGAACTGAGGAGACATGGGGTCAGCTGGGCCCTTTATACTGTCACCATGATACTGCAGCAACTGAAGGTGCCTGAGACATCCCAATGGGTACCACTGAGGGAAAAATGTCCAGTAACTGTGCTGGGTGTACGCACACCCCTACAGTGGAATGCACATGTGCAATCACTCGAAGGAGAATTAAGAGTTCCAAGACATATGGTTGCCTCCTCGGCCCCTCTACCACACTCTGAAGCTGGGGACCCTTGCAGGTTTCCCCCAATCACAAACACACATGAAGATAGGGGATTCCTCACTCTCCTCCTACCCCACCCTGGTACACACACACATTACTCCTGAGAGCATTCTGCGCCAAAAATTAAAAATTCTGTGCCAAAAAAGTAAAATTTTTGCACACAGTATTTCAAAATTCTGCAAAATTCTGCAACTTTTATTTGTCAAATAAATGTGGAGGAACCAGCATGGCATTAGGGAGCACAGGCCACTGGCTGCACTGAGGTGGGAGATCACTCTGCAGCTCCCCCTGGGACATGGACTCAGCAGTGAGGCTGCACCCAGCCCTGACACAGCACAAGGACCGGGCCTGCCCCAGAAACACCCCAGTGCCTTGCCTCTCCATGCCAGGTGCACCAGGTGTGGGCAAGCAGGCTCAGCCTAGCAGGATCCAAGTATGGAGGGGCTTAGTGTGGGGGGGGATCCAGGTGTGGGTTGAGAGGGTTCTGTGTGGGGCCATCTGGCTGCAGGCAGCTCAGTGGGGGATCCAGGTACGGAGGGGATCTGGATGCACAGGGGCTTCTTGGGGTTTTTTGGATGCAACAGTAAAGGTGGCTGAGGCTCAGTGAGGGGGGAGGTGTCTGGGTATGGGGGGGGGGACAAAGCTCAGCGGGGGGGTTCGTGTGGGATGATAGAGCTCGGCAAGGGGGTCTGGGTGTGAGGGGCTCAGTGGGGGATCCAGATGCTGGGGGAGTGGAGCTCAGTGGGGTGGTGATCCAGGAGCAGCTGGTTGGGGCTCGGTGGGGTGGGGATCCAGGTGCAAGTGGCTCATCAGGGTGGCCCAGGTGCAGGGGTAGAGGGGCTCCTCAGGAGGGTTCTGGGCGCATGGGGGAGTGAGGCTTGGCAGGAGGGTCTGGATATGAGGGGGTCTGGATGCACAGTGGTTGGGGAGCAGCTCCCCGTAGTGATCCCTCCCCTTGCAACTGAGAAGCGATGGGTGCAGGAAAAGGCGAGGGGTTGTGTTTGCAGAGCTTCCTGCAGCTGGGGGAGAAATCTGGGGTGGTCTGACCCAGCCCCGGATGCCGTGCAAGGGAAGAGGAAGTCCTGTCCTCCTCAGCCCAGCCAGGACTAGCAGCTGAGCCCGGCACACAGTAGGAGCAACCAGCCAGGTCTTCCCCAGTCCCGCCCCTGCCCTACAGTGATTTAACTCTCTGCCAGCTGCCATGGGTACCCAAAACATTCTGCTGGGAAAGGGTGCATGACTGCTCTTGCAGCTTCCCTTTGCTTCCCCATCAGAAAGTCATTTTTCTGCAGGGAAGCAAAGAAATCTATGGGGACATAAATTCTGTGCATGTGCAGAATTCCCCGAGGAGTAACGTCTAAGTACACATGCACATGGCTACTCATCCATCACTCCAAGACACACACATACATGGCAGGGTGGCTCCTCATTTCTTCTCTCCTTGTCTTCTCTGACACACACAGATGGGGAGCTCACTGTCCCCTGCAGACACACATCTACAGTTGTGCATTTCCTTGTTTTCTTCCCCCTCTACAAGGCTAACCCTAATCATAACTTCAATTCCCCAACCCTAGGAAATACCTGAACAGAACAGAAAACAGATCAAAAAGTAAAATCCAAGAGATTGAGGGCATGAGATCATTTTTTTCATTTGCAGCAGATTCTTATTTATGCAATAGTATTTCATACATTCTGTTGCATTTACAAAGAGGTTAAATAATTTTTAAAAAATTTACAGGAAAGAATGTTAAGAATGAGCTAAGTATTGCTATTTCTATATATATTTGTGGCAAATGGCCAATGCTATTGTGGTGGGTCCCGTGCTTTTTTTTGGTGTGGTGCGTCAGGGTGTTGCCCCTGCCCCTATTCTTGGGCTCTGCTAGTACCCTGGAGGGGGAGAGATGGGAAGCAGGGAAGGGACCCAGGTTGGGGTCCAGATACGTCCCCTACTCCTGTTCCAGCCCCTTCAGCTTCACAGGCTTCTTACTCCTGGGGCAGGGTTTCTCTCTGTCTTCTGTACTGGGGGAGTCCCTCTTCCATGCCTGGGCAAGGTCTCCCTTCCCCTGGTACTCTGATTCTCTGGTCAACACCACTACGCCTCCAAACTACAGGTCAGCTCTCCTTCCTCTCTCTTGTCTGACTGAAGCAGGGGTTTTTATTAGGTCTCGGGTAGGGCCTTAATTGGCTCCAGGTGCTCTAATTAGCCTGCAGTAACCTCTCCTTAGTCCACAGGGAATAAGGCTCTGATCATCCTGGGGCTTATATACCTCCCATCAATCACTCTCCTGTTGACCTCTGGCCCTACTGTATCACATATTGTATAATTGTGTTTATAGCTATTGTACATTGCAAACATCAATCAAGATAAAATATTAAAATTAGTGCCAACCATGTAAAGATGTCTCATGAGGAAAACTGTAATTGAGCCATGATCAGAGTTAACCTAACTGCCAAGCATTCTAAACTATAGATGTGTAGAAAATATGACTATAAAACACACTTGAAAGCCACCTCACACACACAGGAGGATATTTCAAACACACTGCTCAGCTGAATTCAGGGTCTCCAACAACTATATACTTTCATCCACAATTGAGTCTTCTGCCCCCCTTTCTGACCCGCAGCCTTAGCTCACTCTTCCAAACTGGTTTCTCCATTCCCACACTGCTGAATATCTCTGGAGAAAATCTGGAGACAATGCAGGTTTGTTCCTCTCCTCAATCAGCACATATTCTTTGCCAAGAAAATGTACTTCTTCCTCCCTGGTGAAGTCCTCACTCTTACAATCATAGGCACTTCTCCACTTTGGACCCTTTCCTCACAGCCCCTTCCTCACATTCCGCCCATTGCTGCTTAAGGTCTCACACATTAATGCATAGAGAAAACTAGAACGGTCTTGCCTTAGTTTCCTACCATGTGCCTTTCTTTTCCCCTTCAGCTCTGTCTGAGTTTGAAGTGTTACCCTCTTCTAGTCTCCAGCTCAATCTCCTTTCTTGTTGCCAACCCATCCTGTCTCCTTATCTCTCCCTAATCCTTCCATTCACTCTCTTGCACGTTCCCAACTACATTAAGCAAACTTTGTTCCCTCCAGCCTCCAGCTTTGACCCCACCTGCCTCTCCAACTACCAACCTCATCGTCTTCTCTTTCTCTCCTATCTCCTTGAGTGCACTGTCTTCTCTTAAAGCTTAAACATCTGTCCACTCTCGTCTTGATCCCATACAATGTGGCTCCCTCTCCCCCTCATTTAAACACTTTTGCCAAGGTAACCAGGTGCAGTCCTCAAAGCTTCTTTTCTGTTCTCATCCTTCTTGACCTTTACATGGCCATTGACATAACTAATGACTCCCTTCTCCTGCTTTGGCTTTAGACTACGTACCTTTCTAAATCTTCTACCACTTCATGACCCCTCCTTCAATGTATGTTTAAGTGGCCCCTCCTTCTCTCAGCTGCTGTTCTCCAGACATTTGTCCTTATTTTCTTCTGTTCTTAGGACCCTGTGACAAAGTTCCTCTTCTACCTTGCTGGGTCCTGCGCTTATTGGCAGATTTGCTCATCTCAGAGATTCACAACAGCCCTCAGTTTGGCCACTTTTGCTGGTGGCTCAAACCTGCCGTTCACTCAGCTAACCTCATCACTGGCCAGCATGGGGAAAGGAAGGAGAACAATCCCCGCAGTCTCTGCTGACCCACCTAGTGGGTTGGGGAATAGGACAGGGACCTTCCCCTCTGGTGGGACCCACAGTCCAGGTCACCTCCTCTTGTATCAAATAGAGAGTTGAAGGGGATGGGGGGAACCCAGGCCCTCCCTCTACTCCGGGTTCCAGCCCAGGGCCCTGTGGATTGCAGCTGTCTACAGTGTCTCCTGTAACAACTGTGTGACAGCTACAACTCCCTGGGCTACTTCCCCATGGCCTTCTCCCAACTCCTTCTTTATCCTCACCACAGGACCTTCCTCCTGATGTCTGATAACACTTGTACTCTTCAGTACACCTTCTCACTCTCAGCTTCTTGCACATCTCTTGCTCCCAGCTCTTCACACACACCTCACTAACTGAAGTGAGGTCCTTTTTAAAAACCAGGTGCCCTGATTAGTCTGCCTGTCCTAATTGATTCTGGGAGCTTCTTAATTGGTGCCAGGAGTCCTAACTAGCCAGCCTTAATTGGTTCCAGCAACTTCCTGATTGTTCTGGAACAGCCCATTAGCTTACTCAGGGAAAAGGGACCTGCTTAATCTGGGGCTAATATATCTATCTTTATCACTCTCCTGTAGCCATCTGGCCTGACCCTGTCACAGACCCTTATCAATTTTTCCACCTGAGCTCTCCCCTTGATATGGTCTCACATCTTCACCTGGATGCCCCCACTGCTAGCAGAAATTCAGATTGCTCAGAAGTAACCACCTCTTCTTCCCTTCTAAATCCTCCCTCCACACTCTCCTATCTCCATGACTGTCAATGACTCCATCAGTCTTCTAGTTCCACAGGTGTGAAAGTTGGCTGAATTTTCAACTCTCATATAGATGTAGTACGATCTCTAATTCCAGCTGGTTTTAGCTCCACAATAACTCCAAAATCTGCCCTCTCCCCCTTATCACCAAGGCTCTTGTCCAGATCCTGTCTTTGTGCCAAGACTACTTATCCATTCCAAAATTCAATTAATCCAAAACTCTGTTGTGAAAATCCTCTTCCTTACACAAGCAATGACCATATAACCCTCTAAAAATCCCTTCACTGGCTCTAGATCATAACCCAAAACAAATCATGGGTTTTCTCCTTACTACCTCCAAGGTCCTCAATAACCTAGTTGCCTCTCCCTATTTATCTGCCCTTCTCTCCTTTTGATCCCACAACAACTTCTATGTTCAGCCCAAACTTCTCATTCATTCCATGTCTCCCGCTCTCAGATCCTACTTCCCCAAGAAGTCTCATAAAATTACACAGTCCCATCAGTTTAAAAGACAAAACAACCAAACCAAAACCTGTGTAACCTTCCAGACACATATTATTGATCACATTGCTTCAGTTTTCCTCCTCCTCTTCCAACACTCCCCACAGTGTCCTCCATCTATTGTGCTCTTTTTAGACTGTACTAATTCCAGACACATGTTTGGTGCTAGGTAAGTAATTAACAACAAAGGACATATATATAATGCTCTTTCACTGACCATACCTGCTTATTGTCTTGTTCACTTATTTTCTGATAATTGTCTGCTGGCAGGCTTTTCTGTTTCACCTGGAAAAAAGAAAAACCTCAGTCAAATATCAGCTTAATGAATGGATATTAATATAAATACTTAGTGCAGGGCCAGCAGCAGCTATGTCCTACTATCTGGAACAATCTGATCACAACTCTGCCATTTCAATCCTATAGAGAGAGTTAAGCCCTAGCTGTCTTGGATATGGTCCCTGCCTTAGCTGTTCCTAACACTGGGAGAGAGCATGTGAAATTTCATCTGTCAAACAGATTCTGCCACCTGCTTTCTGGCCTCCAGCTTGACTGAATACCACAGGAAGCAAAAACAACATCAAAGAAATCCCATAGCCACATAGAAGTCCATGTTGTCATGGGCTTCTTCCAGAGGAGTTAAGCAGGCCAGCAGCAGGTGTTAAGGAACTGGAGACTTGGGCAGGCTGAGGCTACAAGGATAGAATGCTGTGGGGAAGAGGGGCAAAAGGATTCAAGTCAGTGGAAGAGTGGGGAGGAATTGAACAGGCAAGGTCAAAGTTGTAGATTCCAAGGCCAGAAGGAACCAATGTGGTCATCTAGTATGACCTCCTGTGTAACACAGGCCATAATTTCCCCAAAATAATTCCTAGAGCATCACTTTTAGAAAAACGTCCAATATTGAATTAAAAATGGTCAGTGATGGAGAATCCACAACAATCCTTGGTAAACTGTTCCAGAGTTTAATTACTCTCAGATTTAACAATGTATTACTTCCTGTCTGAATTTGTATAGCTTCAACTTCCAGTCATTAAATTGTGTTATAGCTTTCTCTGCTAGTCTGAAGAGACTATTGTTAAATATTTGCACCCTAGGTAGATATTTACAGATTGAAATCAAGTTGCCCCTTAACCTTCTCTTTGTTAAGCTAAATAGATTGAACTCTGAGTCTATCACTGTAAAATATGTTTTCTAATCCTTTATCATTCTCATGGCTTTCTCTGAATCTTCTCTAATTTATAGCATCCTTCTTGAATTGTGAGCACCAAAATGGGACACTATATCCCAGAAGTGGTCTCACCAGTGCCAAATACAGAGGTAAAATAACCTCCCTATTCCTACTCGAGATTCCCCTGTTTATGCATCCCAGGATTGCATTAGCTCCTTTGGCCACAGTGTCATATTTAGAGCTCACATTCAGCTGATTATCCATCAATACCCCCATATCTTTTTCACGGTCACCGCTTCCCAGGACAGAGTTCCCCATTCTGTAAATTCTAATGTATTGAAAGTGATAGAAAGGCAAAGCAGAGCAATGGAGAATAGAGATAGATGGCTGATGTAGGAGATGAGGTGGTGATCAGAAAAAACTCAGAAATCAACAGAACTGATGGAGCATTGTTTAGTAAACACAAAGTTGAGCAAATGGCTTTTTTGGTGAATCACAGAGCTAATCCAGGATTGAAGGTCAAGAGGTGGTGAGGGAAAGGAGAAGGAATGCTAACCCTGTTTGTTATTTCAAAGTAACAAAGACTATGCAGAAACCCATGGTAGACATCACATATCTGAACAAGCTTAACATATAATCAAATGGGTTTCGTTGCTGGAGAGTGGGTTTCTTATGTGTATTTGATAAATGACAGCTCTACAGCTGGATAACCTTCTATCAACAATGACATTTCCTTTGTTATGAGTTTTTCCACTGTTAACCTGTTCCATTCCTGACAATGTTTCATGTAAGAAACAAAGCATCTTTTTCCTAAGTAAAACTTCATTTGTTTTAAATAAGTTGGCCTGCTGGATACTTACATTGCAAATCACTTAGGTCAAGGTTGTGCACTGAGCAACAATGTGTACTTTGATGGTAGAATGTGTTGGTAGGAGGCAGTACTCAACAGCCCTGGGGCTCACTTCCAGTTTACATCTTATGTTCCTAAAAAGCTCATGCTTCAGGGTTTCAGCCAACCACCTGGAGAGTTAGGAAGGGATTTCTGCTCCCCTTCTTCCCCTCACATTTTTTAAAAAATCTTCAGTTGAAGCATCAGGGATGGCTATAGTTGAAGACGGAACATCACACAGGGAGGGCTGGGGCTCTGAGGCAACACCAAACATTCTCTCTCCCAGGTGCTTAGCTGGCTAGCTCTTGCTCTCATCTCAGGTTATAATTGATCACTGTATGTGGGGTTGGGAAGGAATTTCCCCTCATGTCAAACTGGCAGTGACTATGGGGGTTTTTCGCCTTCCTCTAGAGCCTGTGGGTACAGATCACTTGCCGGAATTATCTAGGTATATATCAATCTTTTCCCTACCATTATGGGAGCCTCAAGCACTGGTGCACCTCAGTCCCTCCTATTCTCTGCCTGTGGCACATAATTATTTAGTCTCCTGGGGGCTATAATAGTTTGATATAATTTTGATTGTTGGGTTTAGCATCTCGGTGGTGTTGGTGGAGGTCAGACTGGATGATCTGGTGATCCCTTCTGGCTTTGAACTCTATGACTATGTATAGTAGAAAGAAAAGGAGTACTTGTGGCACCTTAGAAACTAACAAATTTATTTGAGCATAAGCTTTCGTGAGCTACAGCTCACTGGAGCCTATGCTCAAATAAATTTGTTAGTCTCTAAGGTGCCACAAGTACTCCTTTTCTTTTTACGAATACAGACTAACATGGCTGCTACTCTGAAACCTATGTATAGTAGAGCAGATCTAATTTCTGCTGAAGTCAATGAGTGTCTTTCCATTGATTTTAATAGAAGCAGGATCAAGCCTCCAATGAGTAATATTTTGTAGTCAAATGTGAGTCCTTGATAGGTTGGTAGGAAGTTCTCAATTAAGTAAAAACCCAAAACTGAATGCTTTAAAGCCTATAAGGCAACTTGTGCATTAATCTAATGGTGTAACAAATCAGATACTACATTGAGCGAACGATAAACATCTACATAAAACATGTGCTTTAACTGCATCTAACACATTTGCGTGTTAACTTTTTAACCAACTGAGGACTTCATAAATGGAAAAATTCCAAAAATTCTAAAATCTAGAATAAATTAAAAAAACAAAAACAACTTAAACTGAATATATCTGAAGAATATATTTAGGTCTGTTTTAAAGATAAAATGGGTTTGGAAAATATTTCCGCTCTTACATTTGGAACTGTACTCTTTAAACATTTTAATGCTTTTACAAGACAAGCTGCTAAGTTCTAAAGCATGTGTTAGCAAAAATGCCATCTCAAAGCGCCGGGGGTGGGTGGGTGGGGTGTTAAGAAATCAAAATGCATTTTAAAGAGTTGAGGGAAATACAAGAAAGGTTTTCTGCAGACTCTAATTTTATCTATCTCAAGATTTTATTTGTATTTCTAGTATTTACATACCTGATCCTCTCGTTCAAAACCTGGTGCTTTTGGGTAGCTAGAATTTGGTGAAGAAACACCTGATGTGCTACACTCGGAACACAAAGCACCATTTGTTAATGATCTTTGCCTACAAAGGGGTCCAATAGGCGATAATGAGCTACAGCTACCAGAGCTTGACATTACTGTTGGACTTGAGGCACAGGAAATCTGTAGGAGAGAGAAAATAGGATCTGTCCAATATGCTCTACTCTATTCCATTTTTAAATGGTTACTTAAATAACCATATACCTACTTATACAAATACATACACACATGCATATGCGTGTTTAAATGGCAAAACCTATGTTAATGCAACATTATTTTTCAAAGTTGGAAAATTCAAAGTAACGGTTCCAAAGGCAAACATTCACACTATGCACAATTAACCTGTGGAACTCATTGCCACAGAATGGTGTGATGGCCAGAGTATAACTGAGGTGAATAAAGAACTAGACAAGTTCATGGAGGCTAGGTCCATCCATGGCTATCAACCAAGATGGTCAGGAATACAATACCATGTTTGGGGTGATGCTAAACCTCTGACTGCCAGAAGCCAGGAGGAGAAGATAGGATTGGAACTCTCCAAAATTGTCCTGTTTTGCGTACTACCCCCAAGTCTGACCCAATATGGCAGTTCTCACGTTCCTATAGACCAGGGGTGGGCAAACTTTTTGGTCTGAGAGCCATATCTGGGTATGGAAATTGCATGGTAGGCTATGAATGCTCAGGAAATTAACAATTCAGAGATATGCAAAGGGGGGGGCTCTATAAGGGATGTTACTGAAGTAGGGGCAGGGGTAATCATGGGGTGAGTTGCGGGGGGCAGTGCTCTACAGGGGCACTACTGGGGACTCCTAGGGGCCCTGCCGGCAGGGATACCAAGGGGGCCGTACCAGGTCCGCTAGCTGGGACAAGTGAGGTCCCTGGGCAGTTTCGAGAGTCTGGAGGGTGGTATCCTGGGATGCTGCTGGGCTTGATTATTGGCTAGTTTGGGCGGAGGCTGATGCAAGGAGGCTGGCACTTCGGGGATTGGGCTCAGTGCCATGTTGGGGCAGGGTTCCAATCCCGGAAACAGCGGGCTAAAGTCTGGGTAAGCAGTGTTGGTCATGCCTGCGCAGTGTGGCTCTGCGTGCAGGAAGATGGTGCTTAAGGAGTTGTGAGTCAGGGACTGGGGAGCACCGGGCAGGCGGAGTGGGGCAAGCCCCTGATTCTGCTCCCCAGTGGGAGCTCGAGGGCCGGATTAAAAGGTCTGATGGGCCGGATGTAGCCTGTAGGCCGTAGGCTACCCACCCCTGACATAGACCAAAGCCTCCACTGGTGAAAATCAAAAGACTCAATTAAAATCAATGATCTAGCTGAAGTTCTGGCCCTACAATTCTGCCTTTTTTGGTGAAAAATTCAGCCCAGACATTTCTCTATCTGGAAAATGAACAGATGAGACTATGAACCAATTTCAGCCCTGTCATATGCAGATACAACTCCCACTGAAGTCAATGTTACAAATACTATCATACCTAACTGTATTTCTTTAAACAGTAACTCAAAACTCATATAGTAGGAGCAAACTCAATCCTACTGAGACTCCACTGACTTCAACAGAATTGTGTTTGCTTACACTAGGGTTGAATTTGGTCCTATGTGGTTCTTTGAATATGTATAGAAAAACAGTCTCAGAGGGATAATTGAGTGCATATTTGTTTCCAAAAAAAAAAAAAAAAAAGGACATTATCGTCTTGCAATATACAGATGTCTACTCCTTCACGACTATTTTCCCATCTACTTGCTTGTTTAAAAAAAAAAAAAAAAAAGAAGACACATAGCAAACATTCCTTGTTGAGGAAGACGTATGCCAAGTCTGAATTCTTAAAATGACATTGCTTGAAATAGCTCACTGCAAAAAAAGGATATGTAATTTGTCAAATTAATCAATGCCTATTTTCAGTACTCAGGAAAGTTGGAAAACAACCTCATGAAATTTAAATAAACTATCACAAAAATTTTACTATTAGCATAAGAACAAGTACAAGACATTTAATTCCTAATGGTAATTTTTCTAGAAAGTTAAAAACTCCTTAAAACAAGGGTTTCAAATGGAAGTGTACCCTCAACCATAACTGTAGCAATGCTTTATTTTTAATCTTACCAAAACACATGGACTCTTAAGAAACTGACTATTCAGTCAACAACATTACTTTTATAACAAAGTAAAGGCAAAAAAGTAGCATGAATCCAATTCTATTTTATTTTGGCTAATGGACATTACTTTTTATACACGTGCACTAACAAATTAGCATGATGGTTTAGGTAAAACACACTACACACTGGAGCAGGGACACACTCTCCTCCTCTTTAATATTTTGAAAACATTAAGATAAATATTTAATAAAGTCTATGCAAGTGATGGAAGACATGAAAGTGATGATGGTAAAGTTATCCAGACATGAAAGATGCGTTGGTCTTATGTACTATTTAATAACTATTCTTGTGTATAGCTCCCTTATAAACAACAAATCATGCCAAACATACATGACAGCTTTTTGTGGGATATATTTACAAAAGCTACTGGAGGAAAATAAAAATGGTAAACGTAGCTTTTGATAGAGTATCTTATTTGAAAAATTAATTAAAATTGAGGGATAAAAAAATTTAATGTGGACTGAAAACTGGCTGAAGAATTGCAAACAAATGGTAAAAATAAACAGTGATATATCACAACCTGAGGGGCAGCAGTCCACCAGGCACTGGGAGAACTGCCGTAAGCACCAGTCTTATTTGACATCTTCAGTAAGGACCAGAAAGATGATGAATAAAGAGCATGTTAATGAAATCTACTGCAAGTACTAACTTGAGAGGGAGCTGAGAACACAAGGGAAGATGAAAATGATACCAAGGGATATAGTGTTGTAAAAAAACATGGGAAGACTCCATGTACAGACTGTCACCTTTCTGTGTCAGAGAAGGTGACAGAATGCTATATGTGGCGCTGCCCTGTTCCCCCACCCACATATGACCCTGCAGAGAATCTCCACAGGGTCTAGGAATCCATGCACAGAGTAAGAATAGGAGGTAAGGATGACCACACCTCAGCCTTGTCATTAACCTGCTCAAAAGCTAATGTAGCTTTGCGTCTGCAATAATTTTTTTGCTGCCCCTCTGCCCCTTCCCAGCTGTGAGTCCACCTTTTCACTGAAATTTTAGAGCACACACCAGCAAAGGAAGCTCTGGCAACTCAGCTCCATATCGCTAATGCCCATGTACCTAAGGGGGAACTAGGAAGCCACAGAGCTACAAGAGGAGTCTGCATAAATGGATCTGGCCTTCTGTAATCCCCTGCAAACCAAGTATTTTGAGGGAAAACCTCATTAGTCCCAATGTGTTTGTTTGTTTAACTTCTTTGTAAAGCACCATGTGAACATATGGTGCTATATAAATTCTGAACAACCACAACCACCACCATCAATCACCACAGGCAAAATCATGAAATCCTTATTCAAGATTTATTCAGGCAAAACTCCTATTGAAATCAATAAGTAACGATGTCATGATCTGGCTATGATGTTAATGTTACAGCATCCAATCATTATTCCTTCAGATGCCACTTCTTGTAACCCCAAAAAGTTTCTTTTCTAAGGCTGCCCTTGTACAAAGACAGTATTGTTTACATTTGTTATATCCTTGAGCTTTAACATGTTAACATTTTTGTATAACAGTAAGTGAGAAATTGGAAAAATTAAGGATGACTGTCTCAGGAAAAGAAGTGGGCTGTTCTCAAGTAGTTCTGTAGTTTATAAATGTGTGGTACAGTATTCAGTCCAACCTTAAAAGACTGTAAAAACAACTGAGGGTAACTTGATTATAATTAAGGCTCTGTGTTTGTCACGAAGATCACAGAAGTCATGGATTTTGTGACTTTCTGTGATTTTTACAGAGGCCCGTGGGGCTGGCCCAGGAGCCTCCTGAGCAGCTCGGGCAGCCCCTGGGCCAGTCACACCCTCTGCTGCTGGGCCAGTCTTGGGTCCCCCCCATGGCAAGAGTTTGGGTGAGGGGGGCTCAGGGCTGGGGATTGGGGTGCAGGGCGGTGCTTACCTGGGGGGGCTCCCCGGAAGGGTGACAGGAACTTCCCTCCCTCAGCTCCTAGCTCCAACTGCTGCCTCCGCAGTTACCAGCCAATGGGAGCTGCAGAACCAGGGCTTGGGGCAGAGTGGAGACAGCACATAGAGCTAGGAGCTGGAGGTTGCTGCTTGCCAGGAGCCGGGGTGCGCCCCCCGTCTGAGCACCCGAGGCGCACCCACGAGCCGCCTCCCCCCCCCCCCAAGTTTTAGTCGGGGGCATATAGTAAAAAGTCATGGAAAGGTCACAAGCTGTGAATTTTTGTTTACTGCCTGTGTCCTGTCCATGACTTTTACTAAAAATACCTGTGACTAAAACAGCCTTAATTATAATCTCAAAAGTACCTATATACAGGGGGGAAAATTCTGATAGAGGGCTGTTTTATCAAGCAGACAAAGGTATAACAAGAGACAATGGCTGGAAGCTGAAGCTAGACAAATTCAGGTTGCCAATAAAGCACCCATTTTGGGCTGACAGTGCACCGGCACTGGGGCTCCCCTACTACAAGCTGAATTCACCTAAGAGCTGAAATCACTGAGCGTTGTGTTAAGTAGTGGGGGAGCCTGAAGATCTATTGTGGAGCAGTTTGCGGGACAGCTGGAGTGCCTTGTGGACCGGCTGGTGAAGCAGTTCGACGTGGAGCAGTTTGTGGATGGCAGGAGCTGCTTGTGGGCCATGGAGCTGAGTGAAGGAGTTCGTGGGGCAGCTGGCAGAGCGGAGAGCAGCTGAGTGAAGGAGTTCGTGGGGCGGCTGGCAGAGCGGAGAGCAGCTGAGCGAAGGAGTTCGTGGGGCGGCTGGCAGAGCAGAGAGCAGCTGAGTGAAGGAGTTCGTGGGGCGGCTGGCGGAGCGAAGCTAAGCTATGGAGCTATGGGGCGGTCAGCTTCAGATCATGTAAGGTGCCTCTTACCCCCGTCCCATTTGCACCCAGGTTGGGAGGTAAAGCTCCGCAGATAAACTTTCAAACTCTGGGGCTGCCCTGACCAGGGACAGAGACTTTTGGGGCATTGGACTTTTGGGACTTTGGGTGATTTGGGGTTGCTGGACTCAAGAACCAAAGGGAAAGGGCATGCCCCAATTTGCTTGGGGTGGGTTTTTTTTTTGCTCATGGGTTGTGTTATGAATCCTGTTGGTGGTGTTTCCCCAACATAATGCCACATTGTTTCTCTCTGTTATTAAAAGACTTTTGCTACACTCAGACTATGTGCTTGCGAGAGGGGAAGTATTGCCTCTTGGAGGCGCCCAGCGGGGGTGGTATATATTTGTCCCAGGTCACTGGGTGGGGGCTCGAGCCGGTTTGCATTGTGTTATTGGAATGGATCCCCTAGATATTGAACCTGGCCCTTGTTGCTGCCAACTCTGACGGGCAGAAGAGTTACACTTGTAAACTGAGCAAAATAGATATGAAGCATAACTGAGATAAGCACAGAACACTGAGAGGCTTTTTTCTTTAACAAAAAGTCACTTTTCTGAGGAGAACTTCATTTTAAATCACTAAGTAAAGTGGTGTGCTGCCCATGGCCAACGGATCTGAAAAATGTGCAAAACTTTGTAATTGCAAAATCAAAATTCCTTCAAATAGGATCAAAGCACACAACTGTCATTCCACCATACACAAAGTGTGAAGATTTAAACCAAAATATTTTAACCGTATGTATTTGTGCACCAAAAAGCATACAATTAAAGTTCTCGATGTCTAGAAGACATCTTGTCATATTCTAATAACTCGTAAAACAAAGTAATACATTTTCTTCAAACTTTCCATATAAAATAATCCACAACCAAAATAAGTTTCACCCCAAAATAGATGTTTTTAGACAGTTTCAAATGACTGAAAATAGGAGTTTAGAACAGAACTACCACCTCCAGGACAGTTGCTGTACTGTTAGTGTGATACTATAATGTTCTTAGAATGAATTAGTATTTGAACTGTCTTGCATAATCAGTTACCTGAATGAAATCATGTTTTTTTTCCTGCAGGACTTCATACAACTCCACTCCTATCCCTGCTCTCCTCGCCTCTTGTTCTCCCTCTTGCACCTGACATTTAACTTGGTTCATCTCACTTCTGAATTATCTTTATTTCTTTCTCCCAAACATAACACTAAATCCTATTTTAAAATACCCCTTGGACCTACAACAGCCTCTCTCTGATTACATGCTCTCCTCCAAAGTCACTCATTTTGTTTAGCTATTCTTCACCCACCACTGTTGTCGCACTACTTGCTTAATACTATACTATGTGCTCTCATACCTAGCCACAGTTACATAAATAGTATATAAGGATAAAATATTTTTAAAGGATGAGTAAAATCAAGAACAAAAACCTAAATCTGCTTATTACCAAACAACACTACTATGGGCAGCATTTTCTTCCATTTGTTTTCTAGTCTCCTGTCTTCCTTCCCACCATGCATGCAGAAGTAGCTCTGTGTTATCTAACTGATATGACTGCAGCAGAAAGTCAGGAAACTTCTACCCACCTCAACAATGATAGAATAAAACCAGAAATGCAACAGATTTCTCTGTTTCTCCACCCTATCCCTGTGTTAGACTTGCTGGAGCCTGGAGCTGAAGCCAAAGTCTGAGCCCCATCGCCCAGGGCTGAAGCTGAAGCCCAAAGTCTTCAGTCCTGGGTGGCAGGGCTCAGGCTTTGGCTTCACCCAAGGGCAGCGGGGTTCTGGTTACAGCCACCACCATCTCCCGCCCAGGGCTGCAGCCCTCAAGCTTCGGCTTTGGCCCCCCTTCTGGGCAGCGGGGCTCAGGCTTTGGCTTTGCCCCCGGGCAACAGGTATCAGGCTTCAGCCCTGCTGCCATCTTCAATCCCCCTTCCCATAGTCATGTAGTAATTTTTGTTGTCAGAAGGGGGTCATGGTGCAATGAAGTTTGAGAAACCCTGAACTAGACTAAGTCCAGTAAGTGACTGAGATTAAAACTTGATTAAAACTTGGCAATTTTGACTTAGAACTGTATTAAATATTTAATCAGTCTGAACATGTTCTTCTAGTTTTAGAATAAAAATTTTGTCAATAGTGTTACTGGCGCTCTGTCTTACAAGCCATTTTCTCAAGCTAGGTTGGCTCATGAACATACCAGCCTAATTTCTTCCTTGAAGAAATTTTACCTAAGGAAGTTTTAATTTTATGGCTCTATTTTAAATACATCTCATATGTTGCAGAATAGAATATAAATATTTGCCTAATTTGTTTTCAATTTAAAATGGTACTTTACATCTCATATCATTCCAAAGCACTTCACAGTTAATGGCCTAGACTGTGACTTGCACTATATACATTCATAGATTTTAAGGCCAGAATGGACCTTTGGGGTCATCTAGGCTGACCTCCTACATAATACATGCCACAGAACTCCTCTGAATTAATTTGTGCTTCAAGTCCAATAGCTATGATTAAACTAGAGCATATCTTCTAGAAAAAAACACCCAATCTTGATTTAAAAAAATTCCAGTGATAAAGATTCTACCACACCCTTGTTAAATTCTTCCAATAATTAATTACCCTCTTCGTTAAAAATGTATGCCTTATTTCTAGCCTGAATTTGTCTAGCTTTAACTCTCAATCACTGGATCTTGTCATATCTTTGTCTGGAAGTCTGAAAGGCCCATTATCAAATTTCTGTTCCCCATGTACATACTTACAGACTGATCAAAATACCCCATAATCTTTTATTTGATAAATGAAATAGATTGAGCTCTTGGAGTCTTTCACTGTAAGTTATGTTTTTCAAAAAACATTAATAATTCTCATGACTCTTTTCTGAACCGTCTCCAATTTATCAACATCCTTCTTGAACTGTGGACACCAGAACAGGACACAGTATTCCAGCAGCAGAATGTACACAGGCACAAAAACTGCACCTGCAAAGGTTTTCCAGACAAGTGTCTAGGCATGTAGGAATAAGCATGAATTGTGTGTTGGCTTATCTTCTTCCCTATCCTTCCTCACAACAGAGCAGGAGAGTGATGAGTAAGTGGAAATGGTGGATCTGCAGCTAACCCCACCTCCATTCACCAGGCCTGCCGAAGGGGGCAATTGCCAAGAGGCCTGGGTGATTTACAAGGGCCAGGGATGGGTTGCAGGGCTCCCAGGAGCATGTGATCGCTCCGAGCCCCGTGCTTTGGGGGGCCCAGTGGGCCGGCACGAATGGCCAGCGTGGTTGGTCCCAGAAATGACGGATTCATCATTTCCACCCCAGGCCCTACACCCCCCAGGAATGGCCTTGGCGCCCGGAATTGCTGTCGGTGGACCTGCCATTCACAAACTCACGAGATAGGGCAGTTGAGCCAGTATGAGGGTGTCATATACCAACAAATAATTATTAATTCCTTATCCCTACCCCCTGGCCTCAAAGCAAGGAGAAACCAGGACAAATATTGTGACTTAGTGGTGTTTCACTGAGTCACAATGCCTCCTGAGACTAACTCTTGGGGTGGTACAGTTTGCATACGACATCTTCCTCAGGACTGCTCCTAAAGTCACAATCCACACCTATACACACACAAAAAATCACTTCATCATTGGCATAAAGCAACTTCTGGGTGGGTCCACAGCAGTTAGGTGGATGCCTACCGAACAGTACTTCCAGAAGGGGTGGGAGTTAGAGCAAAGGAAGGAATTTTGGCTAAATCTGGCATCGATCTCTACTCTTATGAGAAATGCCATTGGATTTGTAATACTTATTACACAAAACCTTAATTCATAAATTGTGGTTCAAAAGAACCAAATACAATAAATTAAATGTAACTAAATTTGTTATCCATGTGGTGGCAGTGATCTCTATTTGATAAACTACATTGATAATGCATCGCTGGCTGCCTCAGATGAACTCTGCTCACTTTGTCGTGACTTAACATTTCAAATTTCTGAGCAGCTTCAAACAAATGCCTTTAACTCAGAAACAAAGTTACCTTTCAACTTCCTTTCCTCCAAAAAAAAAAAAAAAAAAAAAAAAAGCAAAAAGCAAAATTAAATTAGCTCAAGGCCTAGGGCAGTAATTCACGCCTGGACTAGTAACACCTTTAAGGGCAGGTGACCCTGACCCTAAGAGTTAGAAACAGGTACTTTATACCACTGCAGAGGAACTGAATCTTTATTATTGATGGTGTAATGAACTTGCCTCTAGCACTGATAGATTATGGTGCATCTTAAAACCACACGCAGAAAAAGAATTTTAGCAACATCTAAAATTATTTATTCATTCAAATCTCTCTTTCATCATCTTTACATCATATTAAGGGAGCCTGGATTTACAGATGGGATACAAACATTATTTACCAATATAAAAGATGGAAGACTAAGGCCTTGTTTACAGAAACATTAGTTTGAGGCAAGCTGGGGTTTGAATTTACCCTGCACTAGCCTGCCACGGACTAATTGTTCATGTGTACCCTGCTGACGTGCATTAACAGTTCATTTATGAACTCTAACCTAGTCTCATTTGGTCCAATAAAAGATATTAACTAACCCATCTTGTGTCTGTAATATACTGGGAACGACATGCCTATAAACAACGTTGCACAGTATATGAAGACAGCTAAATTTATACCTTTAAAAATATCTGGGAATTTTTCAGTATTTGTTTTGGTGGTGAACTTTAAAAGAAAACAATATAAGTAATAAAAAACTGATTTTAAACTCATGTATTAAAATTTTCATGTGTACTATGAGTTAGTTGATGTCCAATATTCTTTTCAGGATTCTTTGTTCGGAAAGGCTCTACTTCACTGAGATTATCATATTCAGACAATATCACTTTATAGGTAAATTTGGAGAAGCCACATATTACACGGACTGGATCTGGCAGCAATACCAGGATTTGGAGGGCAAATTGGCTGAGATCAGTGAGATTTTCATGATGTGATCTACAATAATCACCTTTGCATAATCCATTGTTAGATCTTACATATTTGACAAATTTTGCTCTGAGGATTTCTTCTTCCTGTGATGTAACAGAACAGGCCATCACATTTTCTGGTAATGCTGAAATGGTTGGCTTTCAGGCAGAGTCAAGCACGTGGCACTGTTTTCCAGAATGAATCTTCAACCTCAAGAAACTTTGGATTCGTGGACTTTTGTTTTGTAATTTTGTATTTTTATTTTGTACACTCATCATGCCTTCTTTATATCTTGTTTAAAT
Source organism: Lepidochelys kempii (assembly GCF_965140285.1). Taxonomy (NCBI): domain Eukaryota; kingdom Metazoa; phylum Chordata; order Testudines; family Cheloniidae; genus Lepidochelys; species Lepidochelys kempii. The sequence goes on along the minus strand of NC_136389.1, from coordinate 229,763 downwards.
TAAGGGAGAAGAGAGGCAAAAATGTGATTTTTCAAACAGTGCTGATATCTACCTGGATTTTAATATCTATTTTTAAAATGCCACAAAAATTGGGAATATTTCAGTAAAACTGATTTTACTGAATTATTTAACCTGTTTATGCTTTAACTATTTTTTATTTTCTTAGTCACTAAATTATATTGCCTAAAATCTACCAATAATTATTGCTGCTCTGTATTAATTAAAGACTCTGTGTACCATCTATAGTGAATCAAGCTGACTTGTATATTAATTGCTTGTTATTCCTCTTAATTTTATCTAATTGTTTATCCTTAGATTATGAGCTCCTCAGACCAAGGATCCTCTTAAGTGGCTGGAAAGCGTCTTGCACGTAGTGGGCACTACTGCAAACAAATACAAATTTTAAAAATGGAACCTTTAATTTTCATAAATGCTTAATAATAAAAAAGTTGCAAAACAAAACCTATTCTAACCCTGTGTTCAATCATCACTTTCTGAGGAAGTTTCCTTTGGGGCTAAAACTTTTCATGCTCAAAAGGTGGAAAACTGTATGAAAGTCAATCTGTTTTTGAGTTATCTGAGCCAGAATAAAAATACAGTCCTGCCCCCCGTTATCTTGATATATTACTTGAGTTAAAATAACTAAAGTAGCTAATTTTTTTTAAAGTTCAAACTTGGCCTGAGGCTTCTTCTTAGAGCAGCAGTTCTTTGCTAAATTTAAACATGTTTCAAGTTTTAAACTGGACATACAGTGTCACTCTGACAACCGGCCAACAGTTCCTCAGTACTATAAAAAAATTAGGTAGAGCAGAGTTTCTGCCTATTACATATGGTTGCCGGAACTTAGACATTACTTGCCAATGTCATTGCCCTAGTGAGAAGTCAAGAGTGCTCCTCCACAACTGATTCACAGCTGGAAAGACAAATTGGACAGGAAAGACCAAAGACAACGCTCTCCATGACCAAGAGCTCCAAATTAGAGCTAAAAACCAGATCTGAACACCTCCACCATTCTCAGGTTCAGTCCTTCACAACACAGCTCATTTATATGGTTGTTTGGGGCACATCACCTTTAAGGCTACATAAACTTGAGCTAAAACTGCCCGAAGTTATTCATATTTGAAAACTGCTTGCTCAATCAAGTTTCCCTTGCTCTGGGGTTCACAATCCACAGTGAACTTCAGCCTCCAGACTGTTGCATCTGGGATGGGGATTGGAAGAATGACAGAACCTATAGGGGTACTGTGCTCCTGCCATATTTAATGTAAAGGGAAAAGTTCAGGACAAAAACCACCAAGATCTGCTGCCTTTTTTCTATGTTTTCATCTGTAACCCCAACAATTCTTAAAATCCTCCCTGGTGTGGTGGCAGGACAGCATTCTGAGGTGCAGAGCCCAAGCATATGGGAAATTTTTCAAGACATGGCTGAGGAACGGGTCCCCAGACTGTGCCCTAGGACAGGTGACTGTGTCTCCAAGAAGCATGCACCAGTGTGATGCTTTTGTTTTTCTGCTCTCTTATCTATATTTCTCTTTATTAAAAAAAAAAAATCTAGGAAGTGAAAAAAAAAACTGTGTGAAATGCAACGAGGGTGAAAATTTAAACATCAGAGTTAAAAAAATCTAAGTACAGTAGTTCTCATAGCAACCTTAACTCATCCACATTGCACAAATACAGTATATTTGATTACTCGTTGGACCAGTGGTGTCAAACTCAGAGGAGAGGGCTGAATTTTGTTTAATTTTAGTCTGTTGGCCAGAGTACAGTCGTGATTATACTCCCCAGAGTGCAGAATGCTGATGTCAGTAGAATGCTTGCACAGAAGAAAAAGGGGAGAATATGCCCCGCATGTTGTAATAAAATGTTTAGTTATGATTTGTTCAGCGCCTTATTGTTGTATTCATCTCTAATTCAGAAAACATGTTCCATGGCCCTTTTCTTCTTCAAAGCAATTTACAAATGCTAATTAATCCTCAAAAAACCCTTCATGATAGGTCAGTTTTACTCAAATTTTATACATAGGGAAACAAAGACAAAAAGATTGAATTACTTGTCCACGGCCAGAGAGGGAAACGGTTCCCGGATTAGAAAACAAGGGCTATTCCTGGCTCCCATCCCCCACGCCTGAGGCCTCATTACCAACAGTGAACAGTGGAATGGGAAAAATGGCATTAAAGAATTAAGAAGAGCCTAAAACATGCTCCACTAGCAAGATTCAGATTTAGCACACTTGATGTAAAAAGAGAAGTATGTTGCTTCTTTCTCATCCTTGTACATGGTTTCTTATACCTATGTGATGCAAATGCATTGCTCTTTCTGGTGTGTATATACACATATATACACACACATTACATACATATATACACACACATATATATCACAGCCTCTGTGCATACTGGTGTCATCTTTCCTCCCCTTTTACTTTTTTTTTTTTTTTTTTTTTTTTTTAATAAGTCCCAGTTTCTTACAGGCCAGAGATTTTTCCTGGGACCACTGTTTTTCATATATTCCTAATTTCCGATACACTTTCTACCCAACCAGATTATCTCCATGGTTGCAAAGCTAACCAAAAGCAATCAATCTTGAAAAGCATTTGAAGGTGTCGAGTATGGCTGCATGATGCAATGAGTCAGTGAGGTTATTCTAAGTCTTGAGGCTGTGTAAGAAAAGGCACTGAATCACTCATGGGAGGAGACCACCAAGGATATGTCATGCTGTGCAAAGCTGACAGAATGTAAGGCATGAACAGGGAAGTTGGGAGATAGAAGAGACATGCAGAGCCTTGAGACAGAGAACTGAGAGCCAGTGCAAGTTAGGTATTTGGGTATGTGTTAATAAGAGAAAGAGGTGGTCAGAGTATTGGACAAGAAAGATGCTTTTAATGGTACCTTGATGGAAGACCCCAAGGAGCTACAATAATCAAGGCAACAGATGACTAGGGCATGAATTGACATTTTAGCAATATGTATAGAGCATAATGTAAAGATTATGTTTGAGATGCAGAGGAAGAATCTGTAGGCTTTAAAACTGAATGTCTGGGGAGTAGGAGAGAGAGAAGTTGAATAATGACACTAAAGTTACAAACCTGGGTAACTGGGAGGATAGTGAAATTATGAACAGTAATAGAAAAGGGAGGAAGAAACAAGTGTTTGAGAGGAACACTCCATTTGTGCCATAGTTAATTTGAGTTTGGGGCAGGACATCCAGAATTGATGAGACAGTTAGGGATGCATAAATAAACTGAGGGTGGAGGAGATCAGAGTGATTTTGAAGTCATCTGCACAGACATAGTAATTAAAACCATGAGTTGATGTCAGGAGGAACAGTGTAGAGGTAGGGACCAAGAATAGAGCCCTGGAAAAAGGGTTTGAAAGAGGATGAGCCATCATGCGAGACAATGAAGGAACAGAGAGAGTTAGAGGAAACTGAAGTAGACAGTACGCTCAAGGAACTTGGAGGTGAAGAGCAGGAAATTAATGGACCACAAAAATGGGATGGCAGAAGAGGTTAAGAAAGATGTGTCTGCATTAGTGAAAGGGTGAAGGAAGAGAAGGTGAAGGTTGGAAAGAAAGGGGAGAAGAGGAACACTGCCTCTGATATATCAATGTTCTCCTTGGGGAAAAAAAACCCAGCAAGATCTAGGTTGAAAGAGGAGGGGGTAGCTGCAGAAGAGGCTTCAGGAGAGAGTCAAGGGTAGAGAATAGGCAGCAGGAGTCGTAGGCATAAGTGTCAAATATGTAGACAGAACTGGTGGAAAAAAGAATGAACTTTAGTTGAAAGCATCTGCAAAACCCTTAGACTTTCTTTTAACGCACTCAGGGTTTGTCTACAAGGGGATAAAAACCTGCAGCTGGCCCAGGCCAGCTGACTCAGGCTCACAGGGCTCAGACCCTGGGGCTGAAAAAATTTGCTGTGTAGACATTTCGGCTCGGACTGGAGCCCAAGCTCTGGGACTGTGAGAGAGTGAAGGGTCCCCGGGCTTGGACTCCAGCCTGAGGGTCTCCACAGTGATTTTTCAGCCCCAGAGCCAAAGCCCAAGCAAGGGGACCTGGGCCAGCCGCAGGCTTTTATCCCTGTGTAGACACACACTTAGCAGCACAGAAGCAGGAATGGAAGAAATTGATGTGACAAGATAGTCAAATATGGGGATGGTGGAACAACACAAATGATGTGACAGTGAAGAAAAGGGTTGAGTGTAGAGAAGAGGATGGCACCAAGGGAAGAAATGACAAAAAATGATGAAATGAAGGATCATGTTGAAAGCTGAAGAGGAATCTGAGTTGTTCATGGACTAGAGGTTATGTAAGGCTTGTGTGATGCAGTCAGAGGAGAGTAATTAATTATGTTAAAATGGAAAAGAGTGGTTAGAAAGCAGGTATGCAGAAATTAAGAGTTTAGGGGAAAAGCCGTGCTTGATGAAGATTAAGTTAAGAAAGTGACAAAGGTGGGTAACATAAGCTGGTTCAAAGCTGACGTCAGAAAATGGAGGTAAAGGACCCAATATGAGTTTAAGGGAAGACCTCGAGGTGGCTACAATAATCAGTTGAGAGTTAGAATAATCAGCAGGGGACAATGTGGAAGTTAAACTTCCCAGAAAAGGGGGTGAGGACTGAAATGAGAGAAAGGAAGAGAGTCACCCACTGAAATGGGGAGGAAGGATAAGGCCATGGAATAACAGAAGACAGCCAAACGGACAAAAAGGGGAGCAAAGACTCAGATGCATGAGTAAGGATGTACCATGGGTAAGTGAGGGAGGAATCCATGTAAAGTGATTATATGGCCTCCTCCATCACCATAGCATGCCCACAATCTTTAATGCATTTATCCTCACAACATATCTATACAAGTAGGAAATACTTTTACCCTCATTTACAGATGTGGAACTGAGGCAAAGAGAGGCTAAGTGACTTGCCCAAGGCCACACAAGATGTGTGGGACATAGTAGGGAAATAAACTCAGGCCTCCCAAGTCCAAAGCAAGTGCCCTAATTATTGGACCATCCCTCCTCTCTGGAAGCAGTTTGAAGTAACAAACATCTGAAGGCAGAATGCCTTTGCTGATGATGCCTTTTTGCAGGGTGAAAGAAAGAGAGGAGAAGATGCTATGAAGATAGCACTAGGGGAGAGAAAGAGAGAATTCAGTGGGGCGTAAAGGCAGCAGCAGAAGGAAAACCACCACAAGAATTTTAGGAATAGCAGAAAAGAGGGGAGTAATGATAAGAGGGAACAGCAACTAAGTTGGAGCCAGCAAGAAGGGGCATCAGTGGCTAATCAAGATGACTACAAAGAAGAAATGGGTGACAGCAGGCTGCAGTTGAGAGAGATATTGCCAGAGGCAAGAAGGAAAAGGTGTAGTTGGGATAGGGAGAAGCAGGGAGGGAGGAGTTGCCCAGTAAATATCTAAATTACAATAGACTGGGATTAGATTAAGATGGTGGAAGAGAGAAGTGTAAAAGAGAAAACACAACAGAGCTCAAGAAGTGGGAAGAGGAAAAGAAGAGACCAGGGTGCAGGGGAAGAGCAGATAAGAAGGCAGGAGTTTAAGTCTCAGAAGGTGGATCCTGGAAGCATGGAGGAGATAACAGCAGCTAAGTAATTAATCAAGGCAATGGCAAAGGTAAGAAACTGTGGCAATTAATAATTAATCTAGATTAACTGCAGCAAATGATTGAGTATAAGAACATGGGAGGGTGGAGAGAACTGATGAAACTTAGTCCTTGAACAGCAGGAGAGTTCCTGTGGACAAGATAGCCATTAGACTCTCCCTGGTACTCTTACACAGTCACCTGGAAGTGGGAGCAGATTGAAGAGTTTCTGAGGGAGGAGGTGCCTCTTATAGGTCACTGCTGAAAGCCTCAGGAGCAAACAGAATTGAGCCAAGGAGTCCAATGGAACTCAAGTTCCTGTGCAGAAAAAGGAGTGGTTCCTACTGTGGAACAGGTATGCCCCTGACAGTCCCCTGAAGTGCTTTTTGGAGGGAGCTGTAGGAGTAGATTTCATACTGGAGAGCTAAGGCACAGTGTAGACAGCTACACAGATATATCTTTATGGTTGGCCAAAGGCAACCGTGTGAAGCTGCAGAACCTGCATCAATAAAGACCTCTGGATTTTTAAACACATTTATTAGCCATTTCCTTTTAACCTTATTTTAAAACATGTAACCTATATTTGATTTCTGCTTTAATCTTCCAAACAAAAAGCTACTAGTGTTGGAAACCTGTTAGTGAAAGTTCTACCAATAAATACACATATACTCATGAGCTACAGAAGGGTCTTTGTTGCTCATGAAACATGAAAAATCAAGTAAATGAAGAGGTAGGAAGGGCTAGACCAGGGGTTCTGATCTTCAGAGCTGTAGTAGGAAGACAGCCTGAGACATAAGCCTTTGTATCAGACTCCTGAACTAAAGTAGTGGTCAAAACTTTGCTGATATGAAGCAGTCAGGTTGTGAGCAAGAGGCAGGCCCTGCTCACAGAATTTGGCAAGCACAGGGCTGATATTGCAAAAACACATTCCTAAGAGGTGTTGGGCACTGAGCACTCACGCAAGCATATTCCAGAAGGGTGGTATCAAAACACCTCAATACCAGCACATTCCCCAAAGATAACAGGAACACACTGACACATCCTAAAGATAAGGTCAGGATGACAGCATGATGGATAGAGATGTTATGATTGAACCTACAGGTGCAAGGGTAGCACCCAAATACGTCAGAAGGTGGCATCCTGATACGTCGGGGCAATATGTTACTTATTTGTATTGGTGTATAAAGATGGATCTCAGAGGGAGTGTCTTTGGCCAGCCGAGAGGGAAATGGAAAGTCCTGCCACTGACTGAGCTGTGTTCATTGTTATGGGTATACATGTATCAGTGGTCCAGTAGAGTCTGTGGGATACCAGTACCTTGCTTCGTCGACAATAAACCTAGCTAGGTGCCTTCATACCTTAAAGAATAGTGTAGTCATTTGACGGTTCGCTCGAGGTCTGCTGCACCAGCTATCTGAGCAGAGCTGGGACAGCACACAGGGAGAACACACAAACATGCAGCTGAACATCTAACCACAATAACTACCTCAAAATAACTGTTGCATACCAACATGATCCATTTCCAAGTATGGCTAAATGGTAGAGAAAAAAGACTCTATAATCAATTCCATCTCCTTTTCCCTTCAACTCAATTTGGCAGAATAGGATAATTTACATCATACTCATTACTCTGATACTGGAGAGCCTCTTAACTACCAAATATACAATGGCTCCAAAAACAGCCTGAAGATAGCTTTAAAGTAAAATGTCAAGTGCATAGTTGTATATTCAAATTCTTATCTGATTTTCCTGTTAACAGAAAACAATAAAAAGGAGAGCTGTAGCAAGACAGGAGCTTGCTTTAATGAAAACTTTCCAAAAGGGAAACCAACCTTATGGTGTCCTGTGTTTACATAACAAATGTTGGGGTTCCCTGATTAAAGGAATTCTATTTAGGTATTTATATGACACTTCTCACTGTAGTACCTGAGTACCTACAGTCACCTCACTGCATCGACAAAGAAAGAAAGAGAGAGAAAAAACAGAGGTAATAAAAAATTAAATCGGGTACTCAGGTAGAGGCCAGGCATTACACTAGGTATTCAGAACCAGTTAAAAACCTTTATTGCCACATGTGAGGGCTGATTTGTATTGACTTTTTAATGTCTAAGTAAGGTGCTTCTTTTTTGTTGTAATATACATATAGTAAAAAGAGATGTTTGATAAATAAAACAAACAATTATATATTGGCACAGTGATCATTAGCAGTAACTTTTTCAGAAGTATTTAAACTTACATTTCCAGACTGCCCATTGTTATTTGTAATGCTGTTTGTGGAGTTAAGACTGCTGCTCCATTCATTTGCAATTCCTATGCTGTCTGCTGAAAACAGATGAGGGCCTGGCTTTGATTGACAACCAGTTTGCAGTATGACTACATTCATGGTGTCCTCTGTTGAAGGAATCCCCAACAAATTACACACAGATTTTGTATTTAGCTGTGTGAATTCAACAATTACATACCCAAAACCAAACACAACAACACCACCTCTGATATGGAAACATTTAACTACACAAATAAAAACGTTGTTTCTGAAAGCATAATAATATAAACAAAGTCAATTTGAAAATGGTGTAATGTAATATTTATATATTTGTGGCCAGTAACAAACTTAGTACCAAATATATGTTTGTAACTCAGAAGGCTTTTCCTCATTAAATGGTCCAACAAAAATCCACAGAAACAAAAAAAGATCTGCATCCCAAGAATATACAGTCTTATTACAGATGTTGCTGTATTTTCAAGAATCTAAGATACTATAGTGTTTAAAAGACAACATTTGTAGGACTCCGGGTTGCTAAGGTAAACACAACACTGTACACTGAATTACTCCTTTTTTCACTCTACCTGGCTGTAGAGTGATCTATAGAATCCCATCAAAAGAAGATGGTTACTCACCTTGTGCAGTAATGATAGTTCTTCGACATGTGTCCCCATATGAGTGCTCCACGCTAGGTGTTCATGCGTCCCTGCACCTTTCATTGGACATCTTTGGTAACAGAGTCCATTTGGCCCGCACATACGCTCTCCCTCCCTTGTGCTCTGTCTCAAGATTAATTAGCGCTGCATGGGAAAACCACCCTCCTGGGCAAACCACCTTCTCTACCATACAGCCCTTATTGAGAACTCCAAAGTAGAGGGGAGGAGGGTGGGTTGTGGAGCACCCATAGGGATACACATCTCGAAGAACCATCGTTATTGCACAAGGTGAGTAACTTCCTCTTCTTCTTCGAGTAGTGTCCCTATGGGTGCTCCACTGTAGGTGACCCTCGAGCAGTATCCTTGATGGGAAAGTGGGACTTTGGAGTCAAGTCTCTTATGGATGATACTGTGGAGCCGAAGATAGCATCAGAAGCAGAGCCTCCAGTAATCGCATAGTGTTCTGCAAATGTATAAGCAGACAGCCAAGTCTCTGCCATCTGCAGATTTCCAAGATAGGAACATTCTTGAGGAAAGCAACAGAGGTGAAAACCAATCTCATGGAATGTGTACAGATCCCAGATGGAGGTAACACACTGTGAGCATGATAGCAACGACTAATACAGACCCATCTGGAGAGTCTCTGGGCTGATATCATTGTGTTTTTTGACCTTTCCACAATGGATAGGAAGTGCTTAGGACATTTCCTAAAGGCCTTTGTCCTGTCCAAATAAAAGGCCAAGACCCTCCTAACATCTAGCATATATAGTACAGCCTCCCTGTTGTCACATTGAGGCTTTGGGTAAAAGGTGGGGAGGTGAACAAGTTGATTTACATGAAAAGATGAGTCCACCTGGGGAATGAACTTTGAATGTGGCCTATGAGTGAACTTGTCTTTAAAGAATGCTGTGAAGAGGGTGCGGGGGGTACCATTAATGCCTCTGTCTCCTCTATTCTCCTTGCTGAAGTAATGGTCACTAAGAGTATGCTGTCTTCATTGACAGGTATGTAACAAGCAAGTTTAAAGGACGGCCTAATTAGGCCCTTTAAAACTAGATTTAGGTCCCACATTGGAGTGGGGTGTCTGGGTTGGCGAAAGAGGTTCACCATGTTCTTGAGGAATCTTTGTAGTTTTTGGGTGTGTGAAAACCAAGTATCCCTCTATCACTTGATGGAAAGCTGTCATGGTCACCAGGTGTAATTTGAGAATACTGAGAGATAGTCCTGTCCTCTCTAGAACTAGTATGTAGTTCAACACTACAGTGAGTATGGAAAATACTGGGGTGATTTGTTTGGAATTACACCAAACCTGAAACTTTGTCCACTTTTGCAGGTAAGTGCATTGGGTAGACCATTTTCTACTGTGTAGTAACACTTCCTGCACCTCTTTAGAGCAGCAGCTCTCTATGTACTGGAACCATGAAGGACCCACGCCTTAAGATAGAGTTTCCGTAGGTTGGGATGGAGAGTTTGTCCTTTGCTCTGTGAGAGGAGATAAGGAGTGGGTTGAAGAGGGACTGGTGGACATGTCAGAAGCTGAGACAGGTATGGGTACCACATCTGTCTCAGCCAGGTGTGACCAATCAGTATAACATTTGCTTTTTCTCTTTTTATTTTTATCAGGACTTTCAGGAGCAGAGGAAATGGGGAAAGACATATAGGACGCCTTTTTCTGCTAGGAGAAGGAGAACGTCCCCTAATGAGTGTTTTCCGAGACCATCTCTGGAGCAATAGCAGGGGCATTTCCTGTTCAAGTAAATAGCGAACAAGTCTATTGTTGGGGTTCCCCATTGTTAAACTATGCTGCGGAGTACCGTTGAGTTCATTTCCCGCTCGTGGTCATGTGACAACTTGCAACTGACACTGCTGTGGTACGTTGCACTCCCAGTAGGTAGGCGGCAGAAATTAAAACATTGTGCCCAATGTGCCAATTCCCTTGGCATGGAAGTGCTAAAGCTATGGAAGTGCTAAAGCACCCCCTTGATGATTTATGTAGTACATGCACACTATGTTGTCTGTCATGATTTTTGTGAGCGCATTTCTCATGAGTGGAAGAAAAAGAGCACAAGTATTTCTGACTGGAGGTCAAGACCAAGAATGAATCTTCCTGTTCCAGAGATGGAATAATCGCTGCTATTCTGACAGTCTTCAATTTTTGTGCCTGCTCGTATTTGTTCAGTGCTCTGAGATCCACTAGGAGTCTCCAACCTTCTTTTTCTTTTTTTTTTGGGGGGGGGGGAGAGGGGGAGGGGAAGGGGAGAGATCAGGAAATATCATGAATAAAAGCTTTTGCCTCCGAGATGAGCCAGAATAGGTTCTATGGCTCCCAGGCATAGCAGGTGATCTATCTCCTGTCTTAACAGTCTCTAGTGAGAAGGGTCTCTGACGAGGGACAGGGAGGGAGGGAGGTGAAATGGATAGAGTATCCATTGGAGATCATCTCCAAGACCCAATTTTGGAGGAACAGAGAAAGGCAGCATTCAAAGGGATGCAAATGGTTCGTGAGTTGCAGCTGATGTTGTAGGGAGTGGTCTCTCAGGGCCTCAACCAAGGCATCAAAACTAGGGTTTTGAGGTGGAAGGTTGGGAGGTTGAGGGACTGGTGGTTTTCACCTCTGAAATTGAGACTTCTTTCGCTGTGGCTCATAGCGGTGCTGTGATAGGTACTGAGACAGACATGATTTGTGGGAGGACTGAGGACTAAATTTCTTTTTCTGACCTTGTGTGTATATCCCCAATGACCGAAGTGTGGCCCTGGAGTCCTTGAGAGCATGGAGTGATGCATCAGTCTTATCTGCAAATAATTTGGAGCCTTTGAAAGGGAGGTCCTTGGCCATCGTCTGTACCTCTTTTGGCAGCCCTGAAAGGTGTAGCCATAACTCCCATGACATCACTACCACTGTTGATACCAAGTGGGCTGCTGTATCCGTGGCATCTAGTGCAGTCTGGAGTGCTGTTCTGACTACTAACTGCCCCCATGTATGATGGCCTAAACTGTTCTCATTGTGCTTCTGGCAGGTGGTCTTTTGGCATAACTGATGTGGTCATATTTTGCCATTAAGGCCTGGTAGTTCGCAATTCTAAATTACAAGGTCGCTGAGGAGTACACCTTCCTTCCAAATAAGTCAAGTCTTTTCCAGTCTCTATCATAAGGGGGTGGATTTCATGTGATGTTGGCGGCCATGAGAATTCACCACATCCACAATGATGGAATTAGGTGGAGGGTGTGAAAAAAGGAATGCTGTATTCTTGGAAGGGACATAGTATATTTGTTGGCCAGTTTGCATGTTGGTGTGACTGAGGCTGGTGTTTGCCATATGACATTAGCTGGATCCAAGCACGCTTCATTAATTGGGAGGGTGATCTTTGAGAGGAGGGCATATGCAGTTTGTCCAACAACTTACGGTTAGTGTCCTTCACCTCCTTGAGAGGGATCTGCAGCGTCTCCCCCAACCTCTTTGTAAGGTCCTGAAAGAGTCTGAAATCGTCTGCTATGGACAGTGGAGGGGACATTGCCACCTCATCTGGGAAAGAAGAGGAGATATTGGTTTGCGGTGTGGCCTCATCTGCGAGTCTGATTTCCTGCTCCTCAGTTTCCTTATGAGGTTCTGGAGACAGAGGTTGGAGGAGAGCATCTGAGATCTGAGCATCTCAGACTCCCAGTGGGTGACACTAAATGCCTGGGAAGCATGGTGCCTGTAGGCTGCCCATGGATCCTAGTATTGCCACTGGGATGGTAGAAAGGGCATGGGTGGCGGAATCCACTGTTGGTCATATCATGGGGGCTGAAACAAAGAGTGAGGATGTAGCTGAGAAGGCCCTGGTTGGTAGAGAGAAGGACCATGCCAAATGCCGAGAGAGGATATCCTCCTGGTCACTATCTGAGACTCTGCTAGATATTAGTGGAGCTGAACGCCTCAGTGCTGGTGGTGATTCTGGGCTTCAAGATGCACTCAGTTCCGAACCCCCGGTACTGAGTAGAATGGACTCTGGGGTCTCAGATACCATGAGGTCCCTGGAAAACCGAAACTCCTGCGGTGCCACAATTGGTACTGCCAGGGCGTGTTGGTGTTGACTCATCAGTACGAAGGAATCCAGCAATCTTGCTCAAGACAGGTGGTCTGACGAGGGTTGTTTTGAAGTTATTGGTACCAAGAGTTTCTGCACTGATGATGTCTTCGTAGACACAGTATAGCGTAAATTCGTCTCTGACAGGCTTTGCCACTGTTTTTGAGCCTGTGCCCATAGCTTACTAGCTGTGTATGCATCGGAAGACCCATGCGAGTTGTGCGTACCATGCTTTTAGCCATCAGTGCCAAAGTAACTGAATGTGCTGGGGATCTCATCTGGCTGGTTTGGGATTCAGTATGAGGCCTTACAGCTCTCTTTTGGGAGATCTTGCGAGGGAAATCTGAAGACTTCTTTCTCAGCTCCCCCTCTTTGGGAGTAAAATGCTCTAGTGATGGTTCATGCTGTCAAGGAGATTCGGGGCCAGGGTCAGGCACAGGTTGAAGAGCTCCCTCCATAAAGAGTAGCTTTAACTTTAATTCCTGGATTTTTCAGGATCTGGCTTTTAGCTGCTGGCAAAAAGTACACTTTTATGGAATATGGGCCTCTCCGAGGCACTAAACGCAATGGGAATGTCTGTCTGTAACCAGGTTTCAGAGTAACAGCCGTGTTAGTCTGTCTTCGCAAAAAGAAAAGGAGTACTTGTGGCACCTTAGAGACTAACCAATTTATTTGAGCATGAGCTTTCGTGAGCTACAGCTCACCTCATCGGATGCAGCATAGCCAGTATAGCCTCCCTGAAGGACAGGCACTTCTTAAACCCAGGGAAGCTGGGCATGCCCTCTACTGGGGGCAATCCCTGGGGAAGGACAGAGATAAAATAAAAACATTTCTTTTTCTTTAAAAAAGGAAAGAAACTAATGGAAACCCTATAACACTAAGAAGAAAAAACTGACGAAAACACTAAGAGTATCTGAAAAACAATTCTAAAGATCTAAAGTATGAGCGAATGGACTGCTAATCACTCTGTCTCTAGCCAGCGGGGATTTAGAAGGCAGTTCACCTGTGCAGACATTAATTAGCCGTGAGGCAGAGCATGAAAGACACAGAAAGCATGTCCAGGCCAAATGGACACTGCTACCAAAGATCTTCAATCAAAGGTGCAGGAACACACACACCCACAATGGAGCATCCACAGGGACACTACTCGAAGAAGAATCTGGAATTTCCACTGCTTATCTTAAGTGGATATAGTAAACTAAGAAAATATTGACATTTAAGTGGTCATTCTAACTATTTAATGTCAATTTTTATGCCAGAAAAATTAATTCAGAGTAACTGGACCCACACATCACTTCCTGGTGTTCTGAAGACATCATCAGTATTCTATTGAACATTTCAGATTTGGTTAATTTAGATACTCATTACTTACTGCCCTTTGGAATATATAAATAAACGTACTCTTTAAAATGGTATTTATTAAAAATTTGCACATTTAGGTTTTTGTGGGTTTTCTACACAAATAATGCATTAGCAACAGATATTTAGTTGAATAAGCTGACTGACATTCCTTACCCCTTGATTCATGAACACGTGGTATTAAAAAAAGAAACAGGGCTAGAAAAAAAAATATCTGATCATCCCCTGAAGAAATTCCACAGATTTAGCCAAAATTTTCTATTCAAAATGTTTCTTATTTTTCATCTCTGTTCACAACTGTATTTCTGAAGGGCCATAATAAACTGTGTCCTGCACAAACCTTCCTTCTGCCAAGGACAACTAACAGTTATGACATCATGCAGAAGAGTACATGCCATGATAATGAACAGATGGAACAGTGGGACATGTAAATTCAGCACCATTACCTCTCTTCAGGGGAGATAGCATAGTTGAGGATTGTTTCTCATGGTGTAATTTTTATACCTGATGAGCTATGTTTTAATTACTGCATAATTCTGCCTTTGTACTCTGTGTCCAAATGCTGTATCCAACATATTTCCTTTGTCTTATGTATCAAGTGCAGGAGTAGGGGACAATTGAAAAACAAAGGAGACACAGGGGAGATGAGTAATAACTATCATTGGGCAGACAGACTCCAGACTAAGCGCCAGCACTCTGCAGAAGGAACACAGGTAGCCCCCCTGCTCATCCTCTGCCTGACTGAATATGCAAAAAATGGATGTGAAGACCAGAAGATGCTGACTTATCTAATGTTATTTACTTCCACTCTCCCTTGGGGTTGTGTCCTCATTCTGGATTGCTTTACGAGGCAGTTAAAGTCACTGTCATCTCTATTAAGTCTAGAGGAAAAATACTGCCCAGCAGCCCCTCACACCCTCACATCAGAAGTGCAGTTCTGGTTACTGCCACCCTCACACTCCCTTCTAGGTCACTGCTCCAGCCCTCCTTGTTCAGTTAGCTTCGCTCCCCATATACAAAGCTGCACATCAATCCCAAATCCCATAAATGAACATATTTATTTACATACTTATACAGTCCCCATCAAAGTAGGATTGGAGTGCCTCCCAAGTTTTTAAAAATAGAAATAGTCTCGCTCCCTTCCTTTCTAGCCTATAAGGGAACTGGCGTGATTAGTTTATTGGCATTTTTGCTCATGTTTTATGTACTTATTGAGGAAAAGTCACAGAAATGAGTTTGGCATTACATTTGGAATACTGTGTAGCATTCTAATTCCTTGAAGGAGTGAGTACCATAGTCTAGGTCCAGTTCCTGCAAAAGTTCTGACATTTGCATTCATCAGCCTCCCCTAGTTGGTCAACGATTTCATTGTTCCACTGGGACATAGCTACTATACGAGGTGGTTGCTAAGGAAAAGACGATCTCTCAGAGAATTTGGGCCAATCCCATGGAGGGCTTTGAATATTAGGACACAGCCTTTGAAAGGGGCTCTCTATTCACCAGACAGCCAGTGTAGAGTGGAGTATCAGGGTAATGCACTCATGACAACCTGCTGCTAATCAAATTGGCTGGTTTTTGTGTTTTTTTTTAAAATCAGAGCTTTTTCAGGTATGGCTTCATTCCTACAATCAGCATTAGACTCTGTAAAAGCAGCAAAGAGTCCTGTGGCACCCTATAGACTAACAGATGTATTGGAGCATAAGCTTTCGTGGGTGAATACCCACTTCGTCGGATCCGATACATCTGTTAGTCTATAAGGTGCCACAGGACTCTTTGCTGCTTTACAGATCCAGACTAACACGGCTACCCCTCTGATACATTAGACTGGAGATCATGAACGCGTGGGTTGCTATGGCCAGGTCTGGGTCCAACATGAAGGGGTGCAATCTTCTAGGAAGTCAAATGGAAGTGCGTGTTTTTGATACACTGACAATCAGAGCACCAACAGCACTGAAGAGTCCTACAGAAGCCCATGGCTTCCCTTCCAATGTTTTTAGGAGTAGCTGACTGGCTCATTCCCCTGGTAAGTTTTTCAGAGGCAGCTGGCAATTCCCCACTGCTCTTCACCCTTTGGGACAGGGTTTCAATCCTCCCCTGTTAACAGAGAAGACTCTTTGGGGACTGTGCCAGTTGAAAGAATTGTGCGCTACCCCAACCAGTGGGAGAGGACTGATAGGTGAGACCTAAAAGGGAGCAGAGTAGCAGCAATGACACCAGTGGAAGCCCAGTTCCAGTGGATAGTGAAAGGGACCCGACCTGCCAGCTTCCACAAAAAATGAAGAGAAGAGGATGTCAGCTGCTTCTGAAGAACCTCCAAAGATGAGAGGAATCTCTCTCCCTTACAGCCATGGGGAAGGGGAGTGGGCGTAAGAGACTTTGTGCCTCCCCTGCATAATGGGGCAAAAGGGATTGCCTGGTCTGAGAAACTAGGGTCTCACTGAAGATAGGGGGAGATGCATACAGAATCTTAGGGGACAAAGAAACAGGAGCCATGGGATAAGATTCTCCCTGTCACCTTTCTTATGAGATAGGGTTCCTGGCTATGGAGCCTCTCTCTCTTCCTCCCACTGGAAATATGGAAGGATTCTTTTCTACTGATCATACTTGAGCAAGAGAGGTGGAAGGTCAGGATTGCAGGACTGAGCTAAGGGCTGTTGCTACTGGCAGAGAGAGACAGAGAAACCACAGTGGTAAGAGCTACATAAGAACCTATATAGAAAGAATGGGCCACTTGAATCTCCTATCACTACTTGATGTCAATCCAACTTTTGCATTCTTTTTACTCCCAGTAAATCCTGACCTGGCTCCCAGCTGCAAATATTTTGATGATATGGGAGGAAAGGAAGTAAAGTCCTGACCTAGTTCTGAATACCCCTCCCTATGTTACCACTATCTTCTCACTCTCTTTTGTCTTTTATGAAGAGCCTGAACCACACATGCTCCACACACTACTCCTGGGGCAATTCTGCATCACTGTGTGCATGCAGAATTCATGTCCCTTGCATATTTCTTTGCTTCCCTGCAGAAAAATGACTCTCTGACGAGGAAGCAAAGGTAAGCCACAAAAGTGGTCACACATCCCTCCCCAGCTGCACAGGTGCATTGTTTCGGGCACCCGGCAGAAAAGTAATTCTGTGGCTCCTACCCACAGTGGCTCCTACCCTGCACTGGGCTCAGCTGCTAATCTCAGCTGTGCTGCAGCCAGGGAGGGAGATGACTTCCTCTTCCCTTGTAAGGTATGGCCATGGCTGGGTCAGACGAACTCCCAGAAACCTCCTGCGGCTGCAGGAAGCTCCGCACTCCCTGCCCACTTCCTGCCATCATTGTTCCTCAGCTGTGGGGGGAGGGGTCACTGTATGGGGAGCTGCTCCCACATCCACCCAATCCCTGTACATCTGGACCCACCCATACCCAGACCACCCCCAACGAGCCCCCCCTACCTGAGCCTCTACACCACCAAGCCTCACCCCCTGCATCACCCCCTGCACCCAGACCCCCCCAGCACCTGGATCACTCTGATAAACCTCCTGCACCCGGACCCCCTCCCCACCAAGCCCCAACCAGCTGCACCCAGACCCCAACCCCACTCCCCCAGCACCCAGACCCCCCACTGAGTCCTCCACACCCAGATCCCCTTGCTAAACCCCATCCCCCCCACACCTAGACACCCCTTCCTGAGCCCCAAACACCTTCACCTGGACCCCCTGCAGAGTCCATTTCCCCCTAAATCCGGAACCTCTCACCCCACCAGCCCCTGTGCATCCAGATCCCCCTGCAGCTGGACCCCTCACTGAGCACCTCACACCCAGATTGCCACACCCTGAACTCTCTCAGCAAGTACCTAGATCCCCCCCACAGTTGGGCAAGCAGGCTTAGCCGATCCCACACCTGGATCGGGGGCCATGGCTGGGCTTGCATGCAAGACTCTGCCCTTCTCACCAGCTATCTTGGTGCACCTGGCATGGAGGGGCAGGGCCCCGTGGTGTTTGTGGGGCAGCCCCAGCCCTTGCACTGGGTCAGTGTCAGGAGCAGCTTCATAGCTGAGTTCATGTCCCATGCGGGTAAGGGACTGCAGGGCGATTTCTCACCTCCATGCAGCTAGTGCTCCCCACTGCTATGCTTGGGGCCTCCACATTTATTTACTGACAAATAAAATAGGCAGACTTTGCAGAATTTTAAAATATAGTGCATGGAATTTTTATTTTTTTGGCCCAGAATTTAATTTTTTGGTGCAGAATTCCCTCAGGAGTAACACAAAAATCACAACCCTTTCTGTATCATTGGATAGTGCGAGTGGAGGTAGGGGATTAGGCCTGATCCTGTTCTTACTGAAGTCAATATAAAGTCTCAATTTCTGTCTCTGGTGCACTGTGCTTTGTTTCCTCCTTCCCTGAAACATATGCAGTTCCCATCAACAGCATTTGACCCTGAAAAATAGGTTTCTGCTGTTTTGTTCACAGAGGAAATACTTAGTAAATTTACTTATCAATTGGAATGTAGGGCTACAGCATTTCTAGGAATTTTATGACTGCTAAAGTGTCACACCTCTTCAATGTATTAATCTTTTTCATATACGTGAAAACAGTAAGTAGGAGAACTCTAAAAAGATGTGCCTCTTTCCTGCTTCTTGGCTACAACAGCCTGGAAGTGCTGAGGATGGGAGAGGGTAAGGGAAGCGTCACTTGTCCGTGACACCTCTCTGCAGGTTACTAAAGCACCAGGTCCTGCAAATACTTATACACATACTCACCTTTAAACATGTGTTGTTATAGTCATGTCAGTTCCAAGGTATTAGAGAGACAGGTGAGTGAGGTAAGAAGCTTGTCCAATAAAAGATATTACCTCATTCACCATATCGCTCTAATACCTTTAAACATGTTAGTAGTCCCATTGAAATTGATGGGGCTATTTACATGCTTAAAGTAGAATATCTACATAAGTGTTTGCTGGGGCCCAAATAAACAACAGGTACAGTCCATTTCACAAGTAATACATTTTCTACTTCCACTGTTGCCATGAGGAGTTTGATGCAAAGTAGTGATGAAATCATAGATGCAAGGTAACAGAAAAGGATAAAACATTTCTTTTTCTTTCTTTCTTTTTTTTTAAGTGAAATAAAAACAAACATTCTCTACTGCATGATTGTGGGAATTTTATTAACATTGTTACAAAAGAACCGTTCTCATACTCACTTTCAACATGTGCAAATGCACAAAATGGACCCCGCGGGCAGTAACCTGTTTGGCGGATGTCATTGCACTTTGTAGATTTGTAAATCTAAAAAAATAGAAAGTGAATAACTTTAAAATTATCTGGGTGCTAATAGCATAAGAGCTCAATCTATTCAGTTTAACAAAGAGAAAGTTAAGGGGTGACATGATTACAGTGTATAAGTACCTATCTGGGGAACAAATATTTAACAGTTGGCTCTTAGATCTAGCAAAGTATGGTGTAACAATCCAATGGCTGGAAGTTGAAGCTAGACAAAAATCAGACAGGAAACAATGCATAATTTTTTAACAGTGAGGGTAAATAACCAAAAGTCATGGTGGATTTTCCATCACTGATGATTCTTAAATCAAGATTGGATGTTTTTCTAAATGAGAAGCTCTAGGAATTATTTTTGGGAAGTTCTATGATCCCTTCAGTCATCTCTTTTCTAAGCTGACCAGTCCCAGGTTTTTTAATCTCTGTTTGTATGGAAGCTGTTCCATATCCTTAATCACTTTTACTTCCCTTCTCTGTACTCCTTCCAATTCTAATAATCTTTTTGGAGATAGGGATACACTGCACACGGTATTCAAAGTGTGGCTGTATGATCGATTTATATAGGGGCATTATGATATTTTCTATTATAAATCCATCCCTTTCCCAATGGTTCCTAACACTGTAAACTTTTTTTTGACTGCTGCTGCACACTGAGCAGACATTTTCAGAGAACTATCCACAATGACTCCAAGATCTCTTTCCATAGTGGTAACAACTCATTTTGTATGCATGTATCATTGGGATGATGTTTTCCAACACGCATTACTTTACATGTATCAACACTGAATGTCCTCTGCCACTGTGTCTGGCAGTTCTGTGAGAGCCTTTGCAATTCTTCCCAGTCTGCTTTGGACTTAACTATCTTGAGTAATTTTGTATCACTTGCAAACTTTGTCACCTCACTGTTTACCCCCTTTTCCAAATCACGTATGAATATGTTGAACAGCACTGGTCCCAGTACAGATCCTTCCAGGACTTCACTATTTACCTCTTCCCACTGTGAAAACTGAAAATTTAGTGGTATCCGTAGGGGACTTGCTCTGGCACCCTCTGGAGTGGCGTGCACATGCTGTGGTATAAGGGGCGCCGCTGGCTCCCCCCAGCCTCAGTTCCTTCTTGCCAGAAACTCCGACAGTGGGGAAGGAGAGTGGGTTATGGAATGGACATGAGCAACACATCTCGAAGAACACCAGTTACAGAACAAGTAACTGTCTTTTCTTCTTCAAGTGCTTGCTCATGTCCGTTCCATATTAGATGACTCCCAAGCAGTACCAACAGAGGCAGGTAGGAGTTCATAGACGTGTAGACTGCAACACAGCTCTGCCGAACTCAGAGTCATCTCTGGCCTGCTGAGTGATGGTATAATGCACCGTGAACGTGTGAACCGAAGACCACGTCGTGACTCTGCAAATGTCCTGGATGGGAATGTGCGCCAGGAAGGCTGCTGAGGATGCCTGAACTTCAGTCAAATGGGCCCTCACAATCAGCAGCAGTGGGACCTGTGCTAGCTTGTAACAGGTCTGGATGCAGGTGGTGATCCAGTTGGAAATCCTCTTTGAGGACACCAGAAGGCCCTTCATCCTGTCCACTGTCGTGATGAAGAGCTGGGTCGACCTGCGGAAGGGCTTGGTATGCTCCAGGTAAAATGCCAGTGCACGTCTGACATCCAGGGCATGTAGCCTCCTTTCCTCACTAGTGGTGTGCAGCTTCAGACAAAACACCAGGAGGAGGATGTCCTGGTTGACATGGAAGGAAGACACCACTTTCGGCAGAAAGGCCAGATGGAGTCACAGTAGAACTTTGTCCTTGTAGAACACTATATACGGCAGTTCCGATGTCAGGGCTTTAAATCTCCAACACTCATCTTGCCGATGTTACCACCACAAGGAAAGCAACCTTCCATGACCGGTGGGAAAGGGAGCAGGAGGCCATAGGCTCAAAGGATGGGCCCGTGAGCCTAGAAGGAACCAAGTTAAGGTCCCACTGTGGGACAGAGGCCCGGACCAGCGGGAAGAGTCTCTCCGAGGCCCCTCAGGAATCTGAGCGACATGTCATGAGAGAAAATCGTATGACCCTGGATTGGTGGGTGAAAAGCGAAGATGGCCGCAAGGTGCACCCTGATGGAAGAGAGAGGGCCAGCCCCTGGTTCTTAAGATGAAGCAGGTAATCTAAGACAGATTGTAAGGAAGAGCGCGACGGAGAGATGCTACACTCAGACACCCAGTGGGAGAACCTCATCCACTTGGCCAGGTAAATTGCTCTGGTGGAAGGCTTCCTGCTTTCCAGGAGGACTTGCTGGGCCTCGTTAGAGCAGGCCTGCTCCTCCGAGTTCAACCACACAGCATCCACGCTGTGAGGTGGAGGAAGGCGAGGTTGGGGTGTAGGAGGCACCCATGATCTTGCGAAATCAGATCCAGTCGGTCGGGAAGGGGCCAGGGAGCAGTCGCCACCGGGTCCATCAGTGTGCCGAACCAATGTTGGTGCGGCCACACCGGGGTGATCATGACGACTTGGGCCTTGTCTCTCTTGATCTTTGACAGGACTCTGCTGATGTGCGGGATCGGCAGGAACGAGTACATGAGGACCCCTGACCATGGAAGGAGAAAGCCATCTGAGAGGGAACACTTGCCCAGGCCCTGCAGGAAACAGAACTGATGACATTTCTTGTTCTGTCTGGTGGCGAACAAGTCCACCCAGAGAGTTCCCCACCTCTGGAAGAGCAATCGGGCTACCTCTGGATGGAGTGACTACTCATGGTGAGAGAAAAAGGAACTGCTGAGGTGATCTCTGGACTGGGAATAGACTGTTGCCAGCCACTGCTGCAAGAGTTGCATTCTGAGCCTTGCATGGCGGACGATATATGTACATGCTTCCATGTGGCCTAGCAAACGCTGACATACCCGGGCAGTGGTTAGAGAGAACGCAGAGACCCCCGCAACGAGGTCCATCATTGCCTGGAACCTCTCCTGTGGCAGAAAAGCTCTGGCGCAGGTGGAGTCGAGCACTGCTCCGATGAACTCTAACCTTTGTATTGGAACTAACATTGACTTTTTGTCATTCACCAATAGGCCCAGGGACCAGCATGTGACCTGTAGCATCATGACGCCCCTTTGGACTTGGTACCTGGAGCGACCTTTGAACATCCAGTCATCAAGATATGGGTATATTTTGATACCCCAATGCTGGAGGTAAGCTGCTACCACTGACATGCACTTGGTAAACACCTTCAGTGCTGCTGGTAGGCTAAAAAGGTAGTCATCTGATCTCACCGTGAAGCAAAGGAAGTGCCTGTGTTGTTGGAAAATTGCTATATGAAAGTTATATGCTTTAAAAAAAAAAAAAAACCCTATCTGTGTCCTTCAAGTAGAGAGCAGCATACCAGCCTCCCGGATCCAGGGAGGGGATGATGGAGGCCAGGAAGACCATGTGTAACTTCAACTTCTTTAGGTATTTGTTGAGATCTTGCAGGTCCAGGATGGGTTTTAGACTGCCCCTGGCCTTTGGCATTAGAAAGTACCAGGAACAGAACCTCTTGTTCCTGTATTCGTGAGGAACGTCTTCCACCACTTTCAGCTGTAGCAGGCGCTTCACCTTCTGTGCAAGAAGACTTTTGTGAGAAGGGTCCCTGAAGAGGGACAGGGAAGGGGAGGTTGGAGAGGGGACAGAAAGGAGGGTATAGCCCAGGGCCACTGTGTTGAGGACCTAGCAGTCTGACATTATCACAGTCCATGCAAGGAGGAAAAAAGAGAGGCGGTTGGAGAAACATAAGGAGGATGGCTCTGGGGAACAGTCTGGTAGGTCACCCTCAGGTGCACCCTCAAAATGCCTGCTTGTCATTCTATCTGACTGGATAGAGGACGAAGGCTGGTGGCTCTGGTGACGTATGTAGCCTCTGCTCTTCTTACGAGCCGTCTCCTGCCTGGGTTGGCTCCCTTGACCCTGTGGCTATTGCAGGTTGAACCGCTTGCAGGCTAGATGTGGGACGTAGAGCTCTAGGGTTTTCAATGTAGTACAGAAGTCCTTTAACCGGTGTAATTTATTGTCTGTCTGCTCAGCAAACAGTGCCTGACCGTCAAAAGGAAGGTCCTGTATCAACTGCTGGGCCTCCGTTGATAAGCCTGAGAGAAGGAGCCAGAACACCCTTCACATGGAGATGGCTGAGGCCATGGTGCATTCTGCGGAGTCTGCAGCGACCGAGGCTGCTTGAAGGGCCATCCTGGCCACAGCCCTGCCCTCATCAAGGATCGCCTGGAACTCTTTCCTGGTGTCCTAGGGAAGCAAATCTTCAAATTTGGCCATGGCTTGCCACATATTGAAGTCAGAGCGGCCAAGGTGGGCTTGGTGGTTAGCCAACCTCAACTGGAGGATGTATAAACTTTGCGTCCGAACAAATCCAGCCTCTTTGAGTCTTTATTCTCAGGTGTAGCTCTCAGTTGGCCTTGCCTCTCCTGGAGAAGATGAGGAAGAAGCCAGTGCCGCGGGGTCGGCCACATCCATAGGTGGTCCAACCAGCTGTTCCCCGGGGTCCGTGAGAGCCTGAGGGGTTCTCCTTTTGGTGAGATCTGTTTCCAGAGAAAGGCGGGATACTGAGGCTGATGGTTTGTCCAAGGCACCTGCCACTGACTTAAGCCCTTAGGAACCTATGGGTTCCACAGGTACCAGGCAGCCAGCCACTGGGCCTAGGGCCATGGAGCAGTTGGAGGTACCACTGACGTTGAGGGTACCACCGGTGCTGGGGTTTGACCTGCCAGCTATGACTCCTGCCTGGTGTCGGAGCTTGACGATGAGTGGGAGCTCTCAGGCGACCATGAGCTGGTGGACTGGTGACCCCATTTGCTGCAGTGCTGATCGCTGCACCTCAATGGGGAGCTCTCCGCTCGAGAAAAATTCCTTTTGTGGGTCCTCGGAGACCAGCAGCGTTCAGTGGATTGGCAACGGCATTCCAGCGATCTACGCCTCACGCTTCTCAACCGGTACCAGGATCTGGAGCGGGACCAGGAGCCGGAGCAGGTCAGTCGCTGGGAAGACCTTCTTACTGACCAAGAGGATCTGTTTCGCGGTGACGCGTATCAGCAAACTGATGACTGGTGACTTCGCATAATTGACTCTGTCGGGCCTGCGAACAGTACTGGGCCATGGCTGAAGCTCTGGGCCAGTCTCAGTGCTGTTGATGCCAGGAGGGCACACCTCTACCAGTCTGTGCCAGGTCACCAGTGAGGAGCATCTCAAGACCTGTGGGCGCTGCCCTGAGTCCAGAGATGGAAGAGGGTTGCGCCAAGCCTGCCTCCCTGCCTTCAAAGCCTGGTGGCTCAGTGCGGGCAAGCGCTGGCGAGATGTCCCTCAGGAAGGGGAGCGGTACCATTGAGATGGGGACTTATGAAAAGGTCCCAAGGCGGGTTTACCCCTGGATCGGGGTACCGCCATAGCTGGTGTGGGCGGCGCCAGTAGCACTAAGATATCCTGCTCTGCCTGCAGGGCCTCGGGCATCAACGGGACCTCTAACTGACGAAGGCCCGCGTCACTGTCCTGTGTGGCAGGCATGGGTTGGGGTGGGCTAGACCGCTCGACCTTAGCTTGGGCCCGACTCCTGGTTGGAGGTACCAAGCTGCCCTCCTTGGGCCTTGGCTCTCCTCCTCCCCTCCCCTTCCCCTTGTGGGACGTAGGAGATCTTCCTCTCCCGGTCTTCTTTTGCCGCTTGGCAGGTGCCGGGGAGGGGCATCAGTGCCGGTCCATCGACCGCACCATTGGAGCATTCTGAACCGATGCTGCAGGGCTCGGGGCACAGTCAGACCTCGAGTGCTCCGGTGTCAGAGTTAGAGCTGCCTCCATTAGGAGCACTTTGAGATGGGTGTCTCGTTCCTTCTTAGTCCGAGGTTTGAAGGACATGCAGATGTGTCTCTTGTCACTTATATGTGACTCACCCAGACACCTTAGACAACTGTTATGTGGATCGCTGATGGGCATAGTTTTTTTGCAGCGATCACAAGGCTGAAAGCCTGGGGACCGGCGCTATCACTAGGCTGAGTCCCATTCATGACTAACCAAATAAAACGCACTAACACACTAAGGGATAACTATTTTACAGGAAAAGTTCATAACACTGAATGAAGCGAAAAGCTAGCTGATGCTTTCTTCACTTGCTTTGAGGTCAAGAAAGTAAGGCCAAGATGTGCAAAAGGCCTTTGCAGGTTCTAATAGGCATCCATTAATTGGAAGAGCGATCCTTGTGGGTACCAAGGAGCTTAGGATGTTAACTATCTTATACACTTTCTCTTGGATTACTGTCACTTATCTCAATTTCCACTATCCTGAAGAACAGCTCCTGGAACGTCCGGAAATTGGTCATGGCCCATGTCAGGGTTGGAGCAACTGCCTCAGAGGGGGATGATGACGACTCTTTAGAAGGGAGCAACTCTGATTCTGGGTAAAAAGCTCCAGCTATGGATGCCAACAGTGCCTTTAACCTCGTCCCTTAAGTGTTGTGATGGGACTCTGCTCCGATAGCATAAGAAGGACCTCAGTAGGAGAAATATGGCCATAGTGGCATGTTGTATTGGCAAGGTTGTGGGTGGCCCATCCATTACCATTCATGCACCAGAGCCTGGTGGGAGGTGGTGCTGGAGAACTCTTTAAGATACCACTCCTCTCTTTCTCTCTCTCTGGAGAGTGCTCTGTGCTTGAAGCAAGGAAGAAGAAATAGCCCAGGAGGGGACAAGTATTTCCCAGAAACAGCACTGTTGGGTGCGGTTTCAATGAGGCTACCAGGGCTGGTGCTGGGAGGAAGGATGAAAGCAGATCTTCAAACACATATCTCGGCACCAAGGAGAAGAGGGTCAGTCAACAGGTGCCAGGATAGGTAACAAGACAGCTATTAGTGTTGACTTTGGTACTGATGTTTTTTCTCAGGCTCTCTTCCCTGTCAGTGTCATGCCTCTGCCCATTCAAGTCAAGGAGGGTTTTGAGGACTTTACCCCAGATTTTTTTTTTTCATTATTTGTGTAATCATAGCACCTAGAAGCCCCAGTCACATGCTAGGGGCTGTGCGAACATAGACCAAAGGATAAACAATAAGAGGGAACTAAGCAAGGGTCAACGTATTGTGACTTTTGGGGCCACAAATAGGAGGGCATAAAAAATTCTAAGCTCATGCCCATGAGACACATGCATACCTACAGTGGAATCCACACTGACACAAAGAATTTTTGTTTTCTTCTCTTTTCTTCTTCCGTGGGTCTCTTTTCTTCTTCCGTGGGTCTATTCAATTTTCCCCTATCAACTGCAATGAAACCTTCCTACTACCGTGACTATACCACAGAGGTTTACTACAAATGATTGTGGCATCACAGAAATCATCATTTTGACTTGATTGCAGGATCAAGAAATATGCTGAATAGTGAAAAGGATTGTTTAAACCCAAATCTTACACCTTGGGGTTAAGAAGCATGGCAAAGAGAATTACAAATCCTATGAAAATATAATCTGATCCATGTCCAAATATTACAGAAGACATTATGACGTTAACTTCTCTTTCATATTAGTGTTCTAAAAGATGCTAGTAGGTGACTAATGTAACTGTACAAATGATATTCCTAGCAAATTGTTTTGTTTTAAATATATATCCACTAACTATATCCACTAACTCAACTACTGCATGAACGACTCTCCAGATTCCATACAGCTCTGGATAAAATATATCTACTTTTAAGACGACATGTGAAGTTACAGTGCTCTGAAGACAGGTCACAGACAGTCTTCAGAAATAAAATTGCTAGTATTAGTTAGCACATTAAAAAAGGCAACTTAAAACTGTTGCAGAAATCTTGCAACTTCTTTAACAGATCAGAAAACTAATTAGATTTATTATATGATATGCCCTTATGATAAATGAAATATTTGTCTATTTCCATTATTAAGATAAACCATG
Source organism: Lepidochelys kempii (assembly GCF_965140285.1). Lineage (NCBI taxonomy): Eukaryota > Metazoa > Chordata > Testudines > Cheloniidae > Lepidochelys > Lepidochelys kempii. The sequence continues at coordinate 202,642 of NC_136389.1, read as the reverse complement.
TTCAATTTAACACATTAAACAGTGGGGGAAGATAACCTCAGTTCTTACCTCAGGATGGAACTGCTGTTCAGTACGAGAATGGCAATACTGACAGTTATCCCCATTTTCACACTTGGAAGGTTCACCCCACTCATCTGCATGTTTTACACTGGGGCATGGAGTAGACCTGGAAAAAGTGAAATCCAAAAATGCATTTGTACTAATTCCCCAGCAGCAAACTCAAATATTTTCCCATTAAGTCCAAAGTAGCACCTCAGCTGTTGAAGCCCACTGTTTCCATTTCTGCAACAACAGCTTATCGCCAGAGCCAGGCTTTGGGGCCTCTGAAGCCTACAGATGTGGGCCAGCAATATTTTGGGAGCTCTCTGGGCAAATGCTCTTTTGGTAAAAGGATGCTTACTCCTGGGGGAATTCTGCCCCCCTTGCCCAGATACCTGCACCCTCTCTTCCCCACAGCCCAGCTGCAGGGCCCCCCCTTGCCCAGATACCCACCCCCCCCCCACAAGCCCAGCCGTGCCCCCAGCCCAAACACCTACCCCCTACCCTCAAAGCCCAGAGATCCAGCAGGAGAAACAGCCTGATGCTCAGTCCCAGGCTTGCACAGAGTTTCCTGCGCACCACCCTCTCCTTCCCTCAGGGCATGCAGGGAACTGCAGCTGTCAGGAACCCTCTAGCTCTCTCCCCCTCCCCACCAACAGTGTCTTTTATGAGCGACCTGGGCTTTGCCGGGTCCAGCAGCCCCTAGCGGCAGCCAGCAGCACTGCAGCCCATTTCTGTGCGGGAAAGGAAATTATGTGCAAAAAACATTAATTTCTGCAAAATTCCACATTGCGCAATAACGCAGAATTCCCCCAGAAGTAATGCATAAACCACAGCTAAATTCAATTTCTCTTGTGTTTTGTGATGGTTACTTACAATCATGAGATTGTTAGGCCAATCTCATCAATACTGCACGACTGAACTGAGGATACAGAAACTGAAAAACTACATTTCTCAGGCCACCAATTCATACTAAGAGTCAAATGTCAGTATGTTTTTTAGCAAAGTTTGGTTATGAAAGTATTGCCTGGGGAAAGGAATTTGTAGCAGGAGGAATCCGCTAAATCCAGAAGGTTATCAAGGGTCCTTTTGTCTATTAACAGCAGCTGAAGGAGGAACAATTGAGATTTTGAGTTGGTGCCAGGAGATGCAGAAACGGTTTCACCTCCTCCCAGGGAAGACTGATGTTTTAGTCATATTTTAATTACTTTCCTATTCAGGGCTGTCCAATCATTCTGAAGTTTGTTTCCTATAGTTTTATGGGGCTTGTCACAAAAATCTAATACTGTTAAACTAGGTATACCCAGTTGCACTGTTAGTGTAATCCAAAGAAATAAGCCCCCAATAACTGTTCTATTGATTCATGGGGGGCGTAGACCCATAGTTAGGAAAGCATGTTCTTAGTATTTATTTATGCACCTGTATTTGAATCTTCTGGGATTCCGTCTTCTATCTCGGCTGTTGTGATAATGGGGGCATGCATAACCCTGGCGGCAGAGTCTCGGGGGTTTGGTGCACTGTTCTGTCTTGTAGCCAGCTAATACAAAATTAGTATCTGTAAACAGATTAAGAAATTTAAAATATGTTAACACTTTAACTTTGCATTTAGAATACCTTTAACGAATCCAGGTACCAATAAAATCCTTGAAAGCAATAAAATTTTGCTTTTCTTTTATATAAAAATCCTGGTTTGTACACATCATTAACACTAAGATTTTGTCATGATTATTTTTAGTAAAAGTCACAGACAGGTCATGCACAATTCACAAACAAAAATTCACAGAACCCGTGACCTGTCCCTGGCTTTACTAAAAATAACTGGAAGTGAGGCTAAGTAGGAGGGAGGAATGGAGTCTCATGCGGTGGGGGGGGGGGGGGGGGGCGACAGGCCAACACCCCCACCACGGAGGGGGGGCACAGTCCTGGCTCCAGTGGCCGCAGCAGGGGGTGCAGCGCCCTCCTCCCATCCAGAGCTGGCCGCAGCTGAGGGACAGGGGTGTGTGGCCCTGGCTGCAGCCCCCGCCACAGCCCTGGGAAGCCATGAGGGGGGCACCTAGCCCCTGCTGCAGGGTCCTGCTGACAGCTGAAGCAGAAGATGTCATGGAGGTCGGGTAAAGTCACGGAATCCATGACTGCTGTGACATCTGTGACTAAATCAGAGCCTTATACATCACCATTCACAAACGATTAGGATGAGACGTGGATTTTATTGTCATTAGGCAGTCTGACTAAAGCTTTATCATTTTTATATTACATAAAAATTTTGCCATCACACTAAGCACAAATAAAATACTAGCAGAATCCCAACATCACACAAATGTCCAGAAGCTCTCAATATAAGTATTTTTTATTTTTCCCCCAGTATTCTTCATATAGTCTCATACTTATAAATCTTAAAAGCAAAATAAAAATAAGCTCTTCAATATTAAAAATTTGAAAGTATATTATTCATTTTAGTAAGACATATAACTAGGACCTTATGCAACGTTCCCTTCTGGATTTCCTTCAGTATGACTTTAGCATTCTTTACTTCACCACACCTGCTCTTACTAACGTTCTCCAATAAGATGGTCTTGACAAGGTCTCAGGGCCGTTCCTCTATCCTTGTCCTTAATCTTCTCCCTGCCTTTGATACTTCAGATCATTCCAACATCTCTGATTATACTTCCTCCCTTGGTTTCCATGGCCCTGTATTCACTTGGTATCTTTCCAATTGTTTCTTCAATATTTCCTTTGACAGTTCCTCTTACTCTCCCACTCTGCTAGCATCTCTAAGGGCTCTGTCCTTGATCCCTTTCTCATCTCTCTCTCAACAATCTCATCCCGCATGGTTCAAATATCTTCTATGTTTACTTCTTTACTTCACCACTTAACTTGCCTTCTTACATACAGTCACATCTTCAACTGTCTTCTAGTATATACTGGATACCTTTCCGTTCAGTGGTACTGAAACACTTAACAGTGGGCGTGCTGAAAGCCAGCCCTGTTACCCATGTCGTGTCCCATCCCCCCCTTCCTTACCCCCCGCTGGGGCTGGGAGTAGGGCCGTGTCTCCGGGGGGAACCTGGACGGGGTCAGAGACTGGGGGGGAAAAAAAATGCATCTGATGAAGTGAGCTGTAGCTCACGAAAGCGTATACTCAAATAAATTTGTTAGTCTCTAAGGTGCCACAAGTCCTCCTGTTCTTTTTAGGTCAACATCTGTTTGTCTCTTAGAGTGTCTCCTATTCCCTCCTAGGAATGGTAAGGTTAACATCATTGGCAAAGCCTTTCATCTCACACTTTCATACTTCCCCCCACCCCGATATGGAATGGCTTCTCTATCCCAATGCATCTGGCAACTTCCCTGTTATCATTCATATCCCTTTCAAAATCCCACTTCTTCCATTAGGCCGACAAATGCAAAGCTATACCAATAAAATTCAATCATGACCTTAATATAAAAAGTATTTTCCCACAGTAATTTTCCACTCAAGAGTGATTATTTTTAAAAATTAAAGAAAAAAAAGGTTCAGTTATTTTCAGATGCAAAGAGTGGGGGAGCAGTACACTTCTGCCGTTACAAAAACCAGTTGCAATAGCTCTACTATTCTCAGTGGCTGGTGGCAGAAATATAAAATCTGGTAGACGCATTTTTGTCTTTTTTATTCTTCATACAAGAAACCACAAAGACAGAGGTGGGCCCCAAATAACCATGTTTACTAAATACACATAAACATGCCAACCTATCTACATACATACATGTTGCTCTGACTAGTTTCTGGCAGCTTCTAAAACACAGAACATAGTGAGCACCATAAAGGACACAAACTATATAAAGGGACACTACTCTATTCCTGTACCCTAAAACATAATCCCTAGGACAGCGATGTGCCTTTTGGTCATCTGGTTATAGTCCATTTAGATCTGGATAAATTTTTGGACACGTGTCCATTGGCTTTTGTTACATAACAATGTGAAGGTTTTTGTTATATTTGTTAGACTAATGATCTCCCAATATCTATTGGATTTAGACTGTAAACACACACGTAGCATGGAGAAGGAAGCTACCTGACTTTAATTTAGAAAGGACAAGAGCTGGACCAGGATGAGGGTGGGAGGAGGTAATTACTCACTTTTACCATTAAGAAAACAAGGAAGTTCAATCCGAAATAACTGACATGGAACATTACATTTGAGAACTGAAATTTATTAAGAGTCAGGGTATTCAAAGTTACAGCTCCACAGCAACTTATGTACATGCAGAATTCTGAATGATTTTAAAATACTGCTAAAGCAAATGCTTCATATGTACTAAAAGGTCAAAGTTATGGTTACTGTGGAAATTCTCCTGTATTAGCTTACTTGTACTGAATACTAGAATCTTTAATTTAAAAAAGGAAAATGATGACTTCTTAGTTATGCTGCCAAGCAAACTTAGTATCAAACCCAATTTGTCACAACTTCCTCCCCTCCCCGCCACCAAGATTCTTCTCCACGAAGCTATCTGAAAAACAAAGCTGAAAATCCACTTTGCAGTAGATGCATCCTCTTTGGAACACAGAAGCATAGGAATTACGACAATGGATCATAAAGCCATAGTCTCCTCCAGGGAGATCCTGCAGACAGCTTTCTGCTCGCTGCTGCTTCCCCTGGAGACCACCTCTAGTTTCCGGATTCCCACCTGGCCTTTACCTGACTGTCTCTCTCACTCTGTCCATCTAGGGCCAAGCACCTCTCTGAACCTTTAATTGTTTTTAACACCTCTTGGAACTATGGGGAAACACCAGAGCATTTAGACGAAAAACAACACTATATGTTTTGCCAATATTTTAAAAGGATAAACAAAATGACCCAGATAACTACAGACCACTTGGTCTGTCATCAATCCTGGGTAAATTCATGGAAAGACTGAATTGGGATGCAATCAGTGAAGAATTAAATGATGGCATCATAATGAATATCTATCACCATTGTTTTATGAAAAATAGGTCTTCTCAAACAAGTTTCATATCACTTTCTGATGAGATCACATCTCTGATGAATAATATACTTAATAATATAATTGACATAATATACTTAGACTTCCATAAGACATTTGACATGGCCCAGCATGCCAATCTGATTAAAAAAAATCAGCACTATACCAAGATCAATGTAACCCATATTAAATGGATTAAAAACTGGGTTAACTGACAGATCTCAAAATGTAATTGTAAATGGGGAATTATCATCCCATGGGGATGTATCTAGTGGAGTTATACAGAAAACTGTTTTGGACCAATGCTATTCAGCATCTTTATTAATGATAGGAACAAAATATAAAATTTTACTGGTAAAATTTGAAGATGACACAAAGATTGGTATAGGATGGTTTCAGAACAGAAGGGGTAAGGTTAGTTTAGCCATGTGCTTTGCAGCTTCTGCAAAATGTAGGTGGTTAACAAATGTAATAAGAGCTTGAAAATAATAGGTAAAAAAGTTAGAAGGAATGTAGCATCTAGCAAGACAAGTGTTGGGAGGATGCTGAGTTTGGAAAGTGGCTAATGAGCTAAAAGAAAATTATTAGAAAAGAAGCCTCTAAAATTATAGGAGATGGTAACAAATCGGTTCCACCGACCAAAAAAGCAGTGTTTTGTGATAAACTGATAGCTACCTTTAACATACCCGTGTTATCTTAGAATATGGACATGTGTAACAAGATAAAATGTCAGGTACAACCAGCTTTAAGATTTATAAATTTAAAATAATCTGAAAGAAAGAGGTCCAACTGCCATATTTGGTTCTACCCAAGGCCAGGAAGAGGGTCATAACATAAGAATGTGACCAAAGGTCCATCCAGCTCAGCATCCTGTCCTCCGACAGTGGTCAATGCCAGGTGCCCCAGAGGGAATGAACAGAACAGATAATCGTCAAGTGATCCATCCCCTGGCGCCCATTCCCAGCTTCTGGCAAACAGAGGCTAGAGACACCATCCTGGCTAAAAGCCACTGATGGACCTATCTTCCATGAATTTATCTAGTACTTTCTTGAACCCTGTTAGAGTGTTGGCCTTCACAACATCCTCTGGCAAAGAGTTCCACAGGATGACTGTGCGTCGTGTGAAGAAATACTTCCTTTTGTTTGTTTTAAACCTGCTGCCTATTAATTTTATTTGATGACCCCTAGTTCTTGTGTTATGAAAAGGAGTAAATAACACTGCCTTATTTACTTTTTCCACACCAGTCATGATTCTACCCAGCCCCAAAGTGGTAAAACCTGGTTTTCAGATAGGATGACGACATCAATTATTTGTTGCTTTGTATAAAAGAACCAGGCTTGCTCAGGGTATTTATCAGATCCCACCTGATCATGCTGCAGCAAGCAGTATGAAAGGGTTCTCTCTTTTCCTGAGTACTCCGATCAAATGCTTATGAATGTGTGCTATTGTATGAATGTAGGAATTGCTTATTGCTTAAGCAACTGTATAAATACCATTTGGCCTTTACAATTAATAAAGGAATTTATGTTTGAGCTGATGTCATAGTGATATCTTTTATACTAATTCTATAACAGTAATTCCAACAATTGGTGAAATGGTAAATGATGGTAGGGACTAGTCAGTTATACGGAATTATATGGATTATGTAGTAATGCAGACTCCTTTGAAAAAACATGCATTAAATACAGCCGAATGCAAGTCATACATCTAAGAATAAAAAAATGTAGGTCACACAAGAAGCAGGACTGTATCCTGGAATGCAGCGAGGCTGAAAGAGACTTACAGGCCATGGTAGATTTCCAACTGAACATAAGTAAGGCTGCGAGTCTTTCACAGCGGTCACGGAAGTCATGGATTCCGTGACTTTCCGGGACCTTCGTAATTTCCACAGCTGTAGCAGCTGACCCCAGGGCTGCCCGAGTAGCTGGGGCGGCCCTGGGGCCAACCGCACCAGCTGCTACTCTGGCGGCCCCAGGCAACTGGGCCTGGGCGCTGCCCCAGATCAGAGGTCCAGGGGCAGCAGTGGAGCCCCAGGCCACCCCCAGCCCAGAGGAGAAGCAGTGTTCGCTGGAGCAGCCCTCCCTGCCCCCAGCACCTAAGATTTAGTTAGGGGTATTTTTAGTACAAGTCACAGACAAGTCACTAGCCATGATTTTTTGGTTATTGCCAGTGACCTGTCCGTGACTTTTATTAAAAACAGCCGTGACTAAATCATAGCCTTAAACATGAGCTCTCAGTGTGATGCTGTAACTAAGAAGTTAAACATGGTCCTTGAATGTATAATCAGGGGAATATCAAATTAGGAATATTAATCAATCATGCTTAACCTCTTAGTTACCATGGTGAGACAATTACTGGAATTATATTCAATTCTGGCATCCTCACTTCAAAAAGCATGTGGAACAATGGGGAAGGGCTCAGAACGGAGTTATGAGAATAATTCAAGATCTGAAAAATTCTGCTTTTCAGTGAAAAATGAAAGACACAATCTAATTAGTTTATCCAAGAGAAAGATAAGAGGTACCTACATGGGGAAGAATTTTTTCATAGATTTTCAGTTTTTAAGGCCAGATGGGACCATCATTTAGCTTGACCTCTGTACAATACAGGCCATGGAATTATAACTAATTACCCATGTACGGAGCCCTGGTGTTGAATTAAAGCATATCTTCCAGAAAAGCATCCGGTTTTGATTTGATGACATCAAGAGATGGAGAATCTACACTTCCTTTTGGAAGTTTGTTTGAATGGTTAAATCACCCTCACTGTTAAAATATTGTGCTCAACTTTTAGTCTGAATTTGTCTGGCTTTAACTTCCAGCCTTCTTGTTATACATTTATCCTCTAGGTTAAAGAGACTGTTAGTAGCTGATATTTTCTCCATTGAAGGAAATTATACACTGTAGTCAGGTAACCTCTTAATCTTTTTGCTACGCTAAACAAATCGAGCTTCTTCAGTATCTCACTTAGGCATTTTTCCAATCACTGAATCTTTTTTGTGGCTATTCTCTGCACTTTCTACAATTTTTCAATACCTTTTCAGAATGTGGAAACCAGAACATGACACAGTATTCCAATACCTGTCTCACTAATGCTGTACAAAGAGGTAAAAATCACCTCCCTACTCCTACTTCCCTCTTTATTATATACCCAAACATTAGCCCTTTTATTCACAGCATCATACTGGGAGCTCAGGTTCAACTGTTTGTCCACTCAGACCCCTAAATCCTTTTTAGAATCCTGCTTTCCAGAATACAATACCCTATTCTGTAGGTATGGCATGCATTCCTTGTTCCTAAATTGTGACTCTTGGGTTCCTGTTATCGTGATCTGCTGATTTTAAAATGTTTTTCCCTAGTAGAGGCTGTGGAAAGTAGTTCATCATCCTCATGTGGTATCATACCTCATTTCAGCTCTTTCCAAATACACAACAAAAATATTTAGACACTTCTGGCTAATCTGCAACATTATTAACAATTCTCCTATTTCCATCTAGTAATGGGCTTATATCACTGTTAAGATTCCTTTTGTTCATATTATATTTGTGTTCTTACTGTCCTTAGCTCTGCTAGCCATGGTTTTTCCCCTGTAGCTTTCAGTTTCCTTTATAAATTTTCTGCACTTCATAACTAGTATTTATGAATATACATTTTTGACAGTAGACAGCTCTTTAATACACTATTAAAAGGCAAAACATGATCCAGCTAATGGAAGCTGAAGCTAACCAAATTCGAACTAGAAATAATGCTCAATTTTTTTAAGTGAGTGTAATTAAGCATTGCAACAACTTATCAATGAATGTGATAGATTCTCCATCACTTGAAGACTTCAAATCAAGACTAGATATCTTTCTAAGGGCAGGTCTTTGCTACCTGCTGGATCAGCGGGTAGTGATCCATCTATCAGGGATCGATTTATCATGTCTTGTCGACTCCGGAACTCCAGCTCGTGAGAGGCTGAAGCGGAGCTGATGGGGGAGCAGCAGCAGTCGACTTGCCGCCGTCCTCACGGCCAGGTAAATCGACCTAAGATACGCCAATTTCAGCTACGCCATTTGCGTAGCTGAAGTTGCCTATCTTAGGTCAACTCCCCAGTGAGACCAGGGCTAAGAGATATCTATAGTTCAGCTAGATATTACAGGCTTGATGCAGAAATTACTAGGTGAAGTTCTTTGGCCTGTATTATTCAGTGATCAGGCTAGACAATCAATGTTACCTTCCGGGCTTAAAATCTGTTAATCTAGTCCAGTATTCTCTCTCCGACAGTGGCTGACACTGGATGCTTCACAGGAAGGTGAAGGAACCCCTGCAGCAGACAGGGTGTGGGATAATCTGTCCCATTAGGTTTCATCAAAACTCTAAGAGTTAGAGATTAGTTTAGTTTAAACCCTGAAGCATGAGGTTTAATATCCCTTTGAAACACTGTGCTACCAACAACTAACAACAACTCTGGATATTCTTGTTAATCATATAAATGTACAGGCCCCACAATTCTCTGCAGTCAAGACCGATCCAAAGAAGTCATTTAGCCTCTAAGCAACATCCTTATCTTCCTTAATTGCTCCTTTTAGCCCCTGGTGATCCAGGAGACTAATTATTTTGCAGGTTCATGCTTCTGCTATACTTAAAATAATCCCTTGTTTGTTCTCGATACTTACCTATTTGTTCTTCAAAATCCATTTTAGCCCTTCTAATTTCCTCTTATATTATCCCTTACTGTAATTTATACTCCTGTTTACTGATTTCACTAGGATTAGGTTTTTAAATTTTGAAGTATTATGTTTGGCTTCTCGAACCTTGCCACTCTGCTACAGTGGTTTACACCTTGTCTTCCTGGCTGCCCTTTTGTCCAATGGGCATGCCTTCTGAGACTATTATTATTTTGTTTTAAGTAGCAACCATGCCATTTTGCTTTACGTTTGACTTTAGGGCCTTTTTGACTAACCACCTCATTGTATTGAGATCTCCCTTTCCAAAGTTTAATGTCACTAAGTCACTTTTTGGTACATTACTCCCTACAGAAATCTTGAAAATTATGTTGTGGTTAGCATTACTTTAGTAGGATAGTTATTTTTTGGATCAACTCCTGAATGTTACTTATTTGAAAATAGCCACTCCTCTTGCCAAAGGTGTCTCTGGGAGTCTGTGGGTGGAGCAGGGAACAGAATCCGGGTCTAGAAAATCCCATGATAGCAACCTAATCCCTGGATCTCCTTCTTCTCTCTCCACTTATTTTGTTAGATTTTGCTGCCTGGGATCTCTCTGAACATAGTGTGCTCAATTTCCTTTTCTTGATACAGACACTTATAGTAAAGCTCTACTAATATAGTTACTTTCTTATAACTTGGGATTCATATTTCTTATAGATTCAACTGTGTGGTCCTCTCCACTCAGAATCTTGTTCTTGCCCAATTTTATAGAATTCTTTAGATACTCACTACTCCCCTCATCTGTCTTTCCTGTATAATTGTCTTCCCCTTGCATACTGTAAATAATACAAATCTACCTAAAACAAAGAAATAAAAAAATTTTACTCTTGAAGACCAGAGGTACTGCACCAGTTTGTGTTCCATCTGTTACAAACTAGCATTTAGGTACAACCACTAATGTTCTGCTGATTTTAAAAATTCATGGCTATGTAATAAATGACACCAAATACCGAAAATCACAACCAGACTAAAAGCTTAAAGAAAACTAGAGCAATTGGGCTTATTTTAAGTGACCTGTCAAATTAATAAATTTACAGTAATATTAGATTTTAAAGAACTCACTCAAAGCCTAAAACAGGTAACATTTCTTTGTTTTCTGGTTCTTGTTAATCAAGTTAAGCAAAAGAAATATCCTTTAAAAGTTGACTAAAAACAACAATCAAAAAAAGATTCAAGTGACATCAGTATCATTTGGCACAAGATAGTTTTCTTACTGACTTTAAATCAGGAAAATATGTATCAATTCCCTCAAAATAGCCACATTTGTACTGAGTGAATGAAAAAAGGTTTGGTACAAAAGAAATACTTTCAATAGACAGGAATTTCCAGTATGCTATTTGAATATAAATGGGCTTGACTGCATGATTTTTTTTCCAAACACCCATACTATTGTGTGTGTGTGTGTGTGTGTGTGTGTGTGTGTGTGTGTACACACTGTGACAGGGTCGGGCCAGATGGCTACAGGAGAGTGATAGAAGGCAGATATATTAGCCCCAGGTTAAGTAGGTCCCTTTTCCCTGGGTAAGGTAATAGGGAAGGTTCCAGAACAATCAGGAACTTTCTGGAAACAATTAAGGCAGACAGGCTGATTAGAATACCTGCAGCCAATCAAGAAGCCTGCCAGAATTAATTAAGGCAGGCTAATCAGGGCATCTGGGTTTAAAAAGGAACTCTCTTCAGTTTGTGGTGTGTGCGAGGAGCTGAGAGTGAGAAGGTGTCCTACTGGAAGACTGAGAAGTACAAGCATTATCAGACATCAGGAGGAAGGTCTGTGGTAAGAATAAAGGTGGTGTTGGGAGGACGCCATGGGGAAGTAGCCCAAGGAGTTGCAGCTGTCACACAGCTGTTACAGGAGCCACTGTAGACAGCTGCAATCCACAGGGACCTGGGCTGGCACCCGGAGTAGAGGGGGGGACCGGGTTCCCCCCCATCCCTCCAACTCCTTACTTTTTACCGGAGGATTTGAACGGGACTGCAGGTTCCACCAGTGGGGAAAGTCTCTGGCCTGTTCCCCGATCCACTATGTGGATCAGCAGAGACTGCGGGGATTGTTCTCCTCCCTTTCCCCATGCTAGCCAGTAATGAGGTTAACTTAGTGAACGGCAGATCTGAGCCATGAAAGTGGCCAAACTGAGGGCTGCCGTGAACCTCTGAGGCGAGAAAATCTGCCAATAAGCGCAGGACCCACCAAGGCAGAGGAGGAACTCTGTTACAACACACACAATCACTCCTTTATTCAACATAACTATTGAAGCCTCTCCAATAAAAGTCAAAATAGGTCTAGACAGATATAGAAACAGTGATGAGAAGACAAAATATAGAACATTACCCAGCCATCTCGGATCCTCACTAAGAATTTTTTCAATCATTGCTTGGCTAGCTAGAATTCCTGGCTGTAGGTCAGGGATGTTTTCTCCACCACCTAGCTGCCCATTCTGTAAGGCTTCCTGTGCCTGAAGTTCCCTGAAATGGAGAACAGAAGATAATTTTACCATACTGTGTATCTTCATTAAATGTCCCGATTGTGGATGAAATCCTGGCTTTATGGAAGTTAATAGGAGTTTTGCCACTGACTTTGTTAGCCCGGGTTTTATGCCATGCCTCACAAAGCCTTATTTGAAAAACTCAAATTGTCTTACCTTGGCATTGTTACATGGATTGATACTGGTGAAAGCATCACAACAAAGGATAATTATATATGTTAACAAAGGGATAGGCACAAGGCAGAAAGCGGTAATAACTGGTGTGAGGTACAGTTGCATTTAACATCTTAAACTGATAAAGAGAACTGTCAAGAACACACTAAAGAAATGTACAAATGACACTATATTGGACAATGTTGCATGTATCCAAGAAAGAGCAATAATGCAAGAGGAACTAAGCAGGTTAAAATATGGCAGAAATACAAATACAGCATAAATAAGATTATTTTAGACAAAAATGAGCTAATACAATGTGGCAAAACAAAGATTTTCAATGGCAGAAATTTGGAAAGCTACAGTGATAATGAATGGCAAGGCTGATACAACTTTCTGATGGGATATTGAAACCATGCTTTGTGGCCCTTATATCGACACATCATATCTTGGACAGGAAAAAATATAATCCCTTTCTCTACCATTTCTATGACACCCTACCTATTACTATTTGTACTCTGGTAGTGAATGGGGCACCCAATCATGGGTCAGGGTCCCAACTGTACAAGAACAAAAAAAGCCCTGTTCTAAAGTGCTTACAGACTTAAAATTTTTATTTCTGGGCACCTCACCAAAAAGAATTATGTTTATTGTTCTCTACAATATATTTGGAAGGAATTCCTCGGTGGGAGCAATAAAAATTACTAATCCAGAAGGAGCAGCACATAAAATGTAAACACAGATGCTGTGTGACTGAATGCCTATTTAAAAGGGCATTTAACAACAGTTTTCACATACGGGATTTGAAGGGTATACACAACAAGGAAGGAAGAAAAGTTACTCACCTGTAACTAGAACAGGAGTCCTTGTGGCACCTTAGAGACTAACAAATTTATTTGAGCATAAGCTTTCATGGGCTACAGCCCACTTCATCGGATGCACAGAATGGAACATATAGTCAGAAGATATATATATATATACACATACAGAGAACATGAAAAGGTGGAAATAGCCATACCAACTGTAAGAGGCTAATTAATTAAGATGAGCTATTATCAGCAGGAGAAAAATACTTTTGTAGTGATAATCAAGATGGCCCATTTAGACAGTTGACAAGAAGGTGTGAGGATACTTAACATGGGGAAATAAAGATTCAGTATGTCTAATGACCCAGCCACTCACAGTCTCTATTCAAACCCAAGTTAATGGTATCTAGTTTGCATATTATCAGTAAGCATCTCCACTCTCATGGAAGGTGCAGTCACATTCCATCAAGCCCAGACCACTGTAGAAACTGCTACCGTTAAGGCACAGCACATATTTCTTCTAGAGCAATGGAATATCCCAGGGAGGGTCATATCTGGAGGAAATGTCATCCCACATATTCTCTGTTCTCCCCATGTGAATCTTAAGAGACTCCAGCTACAAGTAACTATTTTCTACTTCAAGTATCATCGTTATAGATCACAGAAGTGTACAACTGGAAGGGACCTCAATAGGTCATCTAGTCCAGTCCCCTGCACTGAGGCAGGGCTAAATTTATCTAGGCCAGCCCTGACAGGTGTTTGCCTAATCTGTTCTTTAAAACCTCCAATAATGGAGATTCCACAACCTCCCTAGGTAATTTGTTCCAGTGCTTAACTACCTTTATAGTTAGGAAGTTTTTCACAATGTCTAACCCAAATCTCCCTTGCTGCAATTTAAGACCATTACTTCTTGTCCTCAGTGACTAAGGAGAACAATTTATCACTGTTCTATTTGTAACAACCTTTTATGTACTTGAAGACTTACGTCCTTCCTAAAACTTCTCTTCTCCAGACTAAATAAACCCAATTTTTTCAATCTTACCTCATATATCACATTTTCTAGGCCTTTAATTGTTTTTGTTGCTCTCCTCTGGACCTTCTCCAATTTGTCCACATCTTTTCTGATGTGCTGCCCAGAACTGGACACAGTACTCCAGATGAGGCCTTATTAATGCTGAATAGAGTAGAAGAATTACTTCTCATGTTTTGCTTACCACACATCTGCTAATTCATCCAAGAACAATTTATTAGCAAGTTTGAGACATTCATCTTGGTTGAGAGCAACAAACAACCTCTGGAGAGGTAGAAATGACTCACTGCATAGATTGTGAACTGAACATTAGATATTGAGGCAAGGTCAAGAGATAATGCTGCATAAAGGTAGGAACTGGCAGCTCTATATATTTCTACAACTGTCACATTCCAAAGCAATGCCTTCAAGGCCATCTTGGAGCTAATAAATGCACTCTGACATCTTCAGGGACTGGATCTCATGGCACGTTTCTATAGAGGTTTGATCTGCTTTGAAAGGTGTTGTGGAAACAGTTTGGCTCCTAACTATCACTATAAACTACAGATAATCTAGTATATTTATGGAATAATTTTGTTCTTTTCAGGCCATAGCCAAGGCCCTTCATAGCATCTATTATATTTAAATTGACCTTCCTTTACAGTAAAAAGAATGTGAGGAAGAAAAGAAGTAAACTGAGGATGTGATTCAGATGAAAATCAAAGGCCATTTTAAGAATTAATTTGGGATGATGTCCTTCTCATCTTCTTCCCTTGTCTCTCCTCTGTTTATACTAGTAAATCTTCAGGGTTTGAACTTTCTCATTACTTGCGGGTACAGTTTATAGCACAATAATGCCCCAATCTTGATCAGAGACTCTAGGTGCTCTTGTAACAAATAATAAAAATAATCAAAGGCTGTGTAACAAACATCAGAGGGGTAGCCGTGTTAGTTTGAATCCACAAAAACAATGAGGAGTCCGGTGGCACTTTAAAGACTAAGATTTATTTGGGCATAAGATTTCATGGGTAAAAAACCCCACTTCTTCAGATGCAACAATTAAAGGCTGGCACTTGCTGACTCTTTTGGCTAATGTTATCATCACAAGGCCCATGAGCATTTGACAAGCCACAGAAGTAATTCTCTCCCAGAGTCTCATTCGGAGACTATGAGAGCTTCATTAGGATGAAGTTAAGATCCTACAAATATACCAGTTCATGCACAGTTGGAAAAATATTAGATAAGGCCACTTAGAAACATTCTTGACTATAGGGCATACAAACACAGGTTAAAAGATAGGAAACAAAGGGTAGGAAAAAATGGTCAGTTTTCATAATGGAGAGAGGTAAATACTGGTGTTCCCCATGGGTCTGTACAGGGATCAGTACCATTCAACATGTTCATAAATTATCTGGAAAAAGGGGGTAAACAGTAAGGTGGCAAAATTTACAGATCATACAAAACTACTCAAGACAGTTAAGTGCAAAGCAGAATGCGAAGAGTTACAAAGGGATCTCTCAAAACTGGGTGACTGGGCAACAAAATGGCAGATGAAATTCCATGTCAATAAATGCAAAGTAATGCACATTGGAAAACATAATCCCAACTACACATATAAAATGATGGGGGGTCTAAATTAGCTGTTACCACTCAAGAGATCTTGGGAGTCACTCTGGATAGTTCTCTGAAAACATTCACTTAATGTGCAGCAACAGTCAAAAAAGCTAACAGAATGTTGGGAATCATTAGGAAAAGGACAGATAATAAGACAGAAAATATCATATTGCCTCTATATAAATCCCTGGTACACCCACACCTTGGAACATGATATGGAACATGATATGCTGCCATCACTGAAAAATTACTTTGAAGGGAACTTATTGTGTCTCAAGAAGTCTGGATTCTCACTGTGTGTTCTCAGAGGTCTGGGACTGGCGATGAGACAGGTTTCATGTTTCTATGTGCTTACCATGAAAAAAAATCTTCTCTCTCTGGCTGCATAGGATATTCTAGACAACATTTTCCAACTCTTCAAAATAATCTCCCAGGCACTCCTGAGAAAGGCTGGTCTCCACAATCAGATGACCTATGCCAACAAATGCAGAGACTTCGGACCTGGGTAAAGTATCTGACCCTGATATTGAGACAGAAAATCTGGAATAGGCACAAGTGGCTTTGCTGCCAGATTCTTGAGTTCAGAAAACCAAAACTATCTGAGATCCAAATTCCTGGCAACATTCGGGACGTGTATTGTATGATTTTCTGATCACCCTTGGGAAATCACGGTTAATAGAGGACACTAAGTTCATATTTACTCCAGTTCAGTAGGAAGCCACGTGTCATGATGCCAGAACTCTGTCCGGCTCTGGAGCAAAACTGAAAGCCCTTGGGCCTAGATTTTTTACAGGTATTAAGGCATTGCTGCACTCAGCATTGCAATGCCTGATTTATGAGCCTACACTTCACTTTCAAAAGTACCGTATATACTCGTTCATAAGCTGAATATTTTTGGTAAAAAAGTGACACATCAAAGAGCAGGGGTCGGCTTATAAACAGGTCAACACCAACATTTTAAACTCTATGAAATAAATGAATTGAATATCTAATACATGGTCATTTTGTTTACCTGGAGTGTCTGCAGGCATGGACCCCCTCAGTTCCCTGTGGCCGTGGTTTGCCATTCCCAGACTAACTTCCCGCAGCTCCCATTGGCTGGGAATGGCAAACTGCGGCCACTGGGAGCTGAGGGGCTCCATGCCTGCGAATGCTCCAGGTAAACAAAACGTCCCAACCCGTCAGCAGCTTACCCTGACGGGCCGGGAGCCAAAGTTTGCCAACCCCTGAAATATAGGGTCAGCTTATGAAAGGATCATACAGTTTTTACCATTTTTACTTATCCATTGTGGGGGGTCGGCTTATAAACGAACCGGCTTATGATCGAGTATATACGGTAATTTCAGCACTCAGGGGCCTAAATCCCATTAACTGACAATAGGATTTTGGCTTGTAAGTGCCTAATTCCCTTCTGAAAGTGAAATGTAGGCTCCAAATTTGTTAGGTATTGCACTGCTGAGAGCAGCAATGCCTAAATACCTTTAAAAAAAATCTGGACCTTGGTGTTGCTGCACCCTTCCATATCTCAGTCACCATTTTCCAGTGACTCAGGTCTATGATCTAGGTAAAAACAACGAGGGGTCCTTGTGGCACCTTAGAGACTAACAAATTTATTTGGGCATAAGCTTTAATTGGCTAAAACACACTTCATCAGATGCATCGAGTGAAAAACACAGTAAGCAGTATATATATTACAGCACATAAAAAGATGGAAGTTACCTTCTAAGTGTGGGGTGGGGGGTCAGTGCTAATGAGGCCAATTCAATTAAGGTGGAAGTGGCTTTCATCCAGACCACATCACACGATCCCATGTCTACAGCCAAGCTCTAAGATACAACTGCATTTGCTCTAATCCCTCAGACCTACAGGATCTCTATCAAGCGTTCTTAAAACTACAGTACCCACCTGCTGAAGTGAAGAAACAGATTGACAGAGCCAGAACACCACCCAGAAGTCACCTACTACAGGACAGGCCCAACAAAGAAAGGAACAGAATGCCACTAGCCGTCACCTACAGCCCGCAACTAAAACCTCTCCAACGCGTCATCAAGGATCTACAACCTATCCTGAAGGACGATCCCTCACTCTCACAGACCTTGGGAGACAGGACAGTCCTCACGTACAGACACCCCCCCAACCTGAAGCAAATACTCACCAGCAACTACACACCACACAACAAAAACACTAACCCAGGAACCAATCCCTGCAACAAACCCGATTGCCAACTCTGTCTGCATATCTATTCAAGGGACACCATCTTAGATCCTAACCACATCAGCCACACCACCAGGGGCTCATTCACCTGCATGTCTACCAATGTGATATATGCCATCATGTGCCAGCAATGCCCCTCTGCCATATACACTGGCCAAATCGGACAGTCTCTACGCAAAAGAATAAATGGACACAAATCATACATCAAGAATTGTAACATTCAAAAACCAGTAGGAGAGCACTTCAATCTCCCTGGAAACTCAATAACAGACTTAGAAGTGGTAATTCTTCAACAAAAAAACTTCAAAAACAGACTTTGACGAGAAACTGCGAACTGGAATTAATTTGCAAACTGGACACCATCAAATTAGGCCTGAATAAAAACTGGCAGTGGATGGGTCACTACAAAAAGTAATATTCCCTCTGCTGATACTCACACCTTCTTGTCAACTGTTGGGAGTGGGTGACATCCACCTTGATTGCATTGGCCTCATTAGTACTACAAAGTAATTTTCCCTCTGTTGATATTCACCCCTTCTTGTCAACTGTTGAGAATAGGTCACTTCCACCTTAACTGAATTGGCCTCGTTAGCACTGACCTCCAACTTCGTAAGGCAACTCCTATCTTTTCATGTGCTGTAATAGAAATACTGCTTACTGTATTTTTCACTCCATGAATCTGATGAAGTGGGTTTTAGCCCACAAAAGCTTATGCCCAAATAACTTTGTTAATCTCTAAGGTGCCACAAGGACTCCTCATTGTTTTTGCTGATACAGACTAACATGGCTACCACTACGATCTAGGTGTTCACAGAATCATAGAATATCAGGGTTGGAAGGGACCTCAGGACGTCATCTAATCCAACCCCCTGCTCAAAGCAGGACCAATCCCCAACTAAACCATCCCAGCCAGGGCTTCGTCAAGCCTGACCTTAAAAACCTCTAAGGAAGGAGATTCTACCACCTCCCTAGGTAACGCATTCCAGTGTTTCACCACCCTCCTAGTGAAAAAGTTTCTCCTAATATCCAACCTAAACCTCCCCCACTGCAACTTGAGACCATTACTCCTTGTCCTGTCATCTTCTACCACTGAGAATAGTCTAGAACCATCCTCTCTGGAACCACCTCTCAAGTAGTTGAAAGCAGCTATCAAATCCCCCCTCATTCTTCTCTTCTGCAGACTAAACAATCCCAGTTCCCTCAGCCTCTCCTCATAAGTCATGTGTTCCAGACCCCTAGTCATTTTTGTTGCCCTTCGCTGGACTCTCTCCAATTTATCCACATCCTTCTTGTAGTGTGGGGCCCAAAACTGGACACAGTACTCCAGATGAGGCCTCACCAATGTCGAATAGAGGGGAACGATCACGTCCCTCGATCTTCTCACTGTGCCCCTACTTATACATCCCAAAATGTCATTGGCCTTCTTGGCAGCAAGGGCACACTGCTGACTCATATCCAGCTTCTCGTCCACTGTCACCCCTAGGTCCTTTTCCGCAGAACTGCTGCCTAGCCATTCGGTCCCTAGTCTGTAGCTGTGCATTGGGTTCTTCCGTCCTAAGTGCAGGACCCTGCACTTATCCTTGTTGAACCTCATCAGATTTCTTTTGGCCCAATCCTCCAATTTGTCTAGGTCCCTCTGTATCCTATCCCTGCCCTCCAGCGTATCTACCACTCCTCCCAGTTTAGTATCATCCGCAAATTTGCTGAGAGTGCAATCCACACCATCCTCCAGATCATTTATGAAGATATTGAACAAAACCAGCCCCAGGACTGACCCGTGGGGGACTCCACTTGACACCGGCTGCCAACTAGACATGGAGCCATTGATCACTACCCGTTGTGCCCAACAATCTAGCCAACTTTCTACCCACCTTATAGTGCATTCATCCAGCCCATACTTCTTTAACTTGCTGACAAGAATACTGTGGGAGACCATGTCAAAAGCTTTGCTAAAGTCAAGAAACAATACATCCACTGCTTTCCCTTCATCCACAGAACCAGTAATCTCCTCATAGAAGGCGATTCGATTAGTCAGGCATGACCTTCCCTTGGTGAATCCGTGCTGACTGTTCCTGATCACATTCCTCTCATGTAAGTGCTTCAGGATTGATTCTTTGAGGACCTGCTCCATGATTTTTCTGGGTACTGAGATGAGGCTGACTGGCCTGTAGTTCCCAGGATCCTCCTTCTTCCCTTTTTTAAAGATTGGCACTACATTAGCCTTTTTCCAGTCATCCGGGACTTCCCCTGTTCGCCACGAGTTTTCAAAGATAATGGCCAATAGCTCTGCAATCACAGCTGCCAATTCCTTTAGCACTCTCGGATGCAAGTCGTCCGGCCCCATGGACTTGTGCACGTCCAGCTTTTCTAAATAGTCCCTAACCACCTCTTTCTCTACAGAGGGCTGGCCATCTATTCCCCATGTTGTGATGCCCAGCGCAGCAGTCTGGGAGCTGACCTTGTTTGCGAAGATAGAGGCAAAAAAAGCATTGAGTACATTAGCTTTTTCCACATCCTCTGTCACTAGGTTGCCTCCCTCATTCATTAAGGGGTCCACACTTTCCTTGGCTTTCTTCTTGTTGCCAACATACCTGAAGAAACCCTTCTTGTTACTCTTGACATCTCTCGCTAGCTGCAGCTCCAGGTGCGATTTGGCCCTCCTTATTATCTTTGATTCTATCCTCTCTTTAGACCCATGCCTCCATTTCTAATTTTTGCTGTTTCTTCCTACACAACGTCCATAAGATCCGATCTTTCCTCTCAGTTCACACAGACAAAACTCATCTCACATCTTAACCATTTCAGCTTCCTGTTTCTGGCCTTGATAAACTCAATCTTGTCCCAGCAGGTGTATTAAAGACATTGCTGCTAGAAGATCATCATCTTTTCTTATTGCACTGATTACATAGATTCATAGATATTAAGGTCAGAAGGGACCATTATGATCATCTAGTCTGACCTCCTGCACAATGCAGGCCCCCATCCACTAGCTCCCTGTCCTCCATCCCAAAAACAAGCTTCTTGTCTTTATTTTTAAAGGCTCTTTACAGCTTAGATATGCCCTACCTATAAACTCTAATATATTACCATCCACTCACTAGGACAGATCAGTTTAAATTCCTTTGGTACTTTTTAGTTATTTTCTAAAAGAAAGGCTGATTCTCACTGGTTGGGGACATTTCAAACATGTTGATTTGCAACTAAATATAGCCTTTACACCAAATTTGATACTTCTTTTTGCTAACCAGGGGCATATACTATATCTATAGTCATTTAAGCAATTATATTGTTTAATCACTTGATGATTACCTGTTCTGTTCATTCCCTCTGGGGAACCTGGCATTGTCCACTGTCGGAAGACAGGATACTGGGCTAGATGGATCTTTGGTCTGACCCAGTGTGGCTGTTCGTATGTTCTTAATTTATGTTTTTCCAGATTCTTAATTTTTGTATTTTTCATTATGTTAGAAAATGGAGAATGATGCATTTCTTATTTACTAAATGATTAAATTTTGCACTTGTGATTTGTGTCAAGCTCTATTTGGAAGGAAATTCAAATTCAATTCAAAATGAAAAATCACAGCAATTAAAAAAAATTAAATTAAACTATCCTACATGTGCTGGATATATAAGAGGAAAATATTATCAAAAATGTATTAAAGCATGTTTTGTATTTAAAACAAATTGATTTATTAAACAAAGAGAATTATATATAGCTGTAAATGGAGCTCATTGTTTCTGGTTACTATGTCCTTCAAGATTTTAGAACCAATAGATCTCATCCTCTTACACCTAGTTTTTATTCAGAGATTAGAAGAAAAAAAACAAGCTTTCCTGCTTTTTCAACTCCCAATTGGTTTCTTAACTTTGAATGAACTAGCTGAATAAACTGAAATGCAGAAAAACATTCTCACTGTACCTGCAGAAGAGGTAACTGCTGTTGAAAGCTGATTTAGCACTTCAACAAACACTGGTTCCATGTACTTAGCCAGTGACTTTCACCAGTTCAGCGTTTTGACTTGCTTTAAAACTTGGCAGCAAACATGTACAGTAACTCCTCACTTAAAGTTGTCCTGGTTTATGTTGTTTCGTTGCTGATCAATTAGAGAATATGCTCATTTAAAGTTGCGCAATTCTCCCTTATAATGTTGTTTGCCGCCTCCTTTGTCCACTGCTTGCAGAAAGAGCAGCCGGTTGAAGCTAGTGTGAGGCTACATTAACAACGTGTTAACCCTTGAGAGCTCAGCCAAGTGCTAGTTCATTTAGCAGTAAGGCAGTCCCTGGGAAATATCCGACCCTCTGCCTTCCCTGAAACCTAACCCCCCTATGTACACAAATTCTTATGGGGAAATTCGATTCGCTTAACCTCATTTCACTTACAGTAGCATTTTTCAGGAACATAACTACAACGTTAAGTGAGGAGTTACTGTATTGCTTAATATTTTTTCTATTTACTTGATCTTAATGGATTATAATAAAGTTAGGCCTTAACATAAATTGCTAATTTCAAACTTAATTTTAAATAGGTTTTTTACATAAGTCTGTATTTTATTTAAAATAGAAAATCTGATTTTTTTTTATTTACCAAAAAAAAAATCAAATTTTTATCCACTCTGCCACGCATCCCTCCATTTTATCAATTATGCCATCTTTTACACCCATTAGTACAATTTGCCCTCAAGCATCTTTGGTGCTTTCTCCCATTCCACGTCTTATGTATGGGAAAAGTGCCACATAAAAATCCATAAAGCCACCACATTATCCTCCTGAAAATCTTTTCAGAAGTGATGTCTACAAAACACCCAACAACAGCTGGACAGCTAGCATGCTAGGCAACTGCTTATTGCTCTAAATATGATCACTTCAACACTACCTTGTCTCTCCCTACCCCATTTGTCATTGTATCCACCTGTTGTCACTTCTCATATGCTAAGATTGTCAACTCTTCAGGGCAGGAACTCTCTTTCATATTACACGTTACAGCCTAGCAAAATGGGGCCCTGTCATAAATATAAAGGGACTTTTAAAATCCCTTCAGGCCAGAGGAAAAACCCTTTCACCTGTAAAGGGTTAAGAAGCTAGGATAACCTTGCTGGCATCTGACCACAATGACCAATGAGGAGACAAGATACTTTCAAAGCTGGAAGGGGGGAGAAACAAAGGGTCCGGGTCTGTCTGTGTGATGCTTTTGCCGGGGACAGAACAGGAATGGAGTCTTAGAACTTAGTAAGTAATCTAGCTAGATATGCATTAGATTATGATTTCTTTAAATGGCTGAGAAAATAAGATGTGCTGAATGGAATGGATATTCCTGGTTTTGTGTCTTTTTGTAACTTAAGGTTTTGCCTAGAGGGATTCTCTATGTTTTGAATCTAATTACACTGTAAGGTATTTACCATCTTCATTTTACAGAGGTGATTCTTTTTTACTTTTTCTTCTATTAAAATTCTTCTTTTAAGAAACTGAATGCTTTTTTCATTCTTCTTAAGATCCAAGGGCTTGGGTCTGTGGTCACCTATGCAAATTGGTGAGGATTTTTATCAAACCTTCCCCAGAAAAAAGGGGGTAAGATTTGGGAGGATTTTGAGGGGAAAGATGTTTCCAAACGAACTCTTTCCTAATAATAATAATACTGGTGTTAGATGTTTGGTGGTGGCAGCGAAAGTCCAAGGGCAAAGGGTAAAATAGTTTGTACCTTGGGGAAGTTTTAAGCTAAGCTGGTAAAAGAAAGCTTAGGAGGTTTTCATGCAGGTCCCCACATCTGTACCCTAGCGTTCAGAGCAGGGAAGGAAACTTGACAGGCCCTGATGGCTGCCTCTAGGCACTTCCACACTACCACTATCCCCACTGAGGAAGAGGCAGAAAATTTCACCACAGCAGAAGAACAATTTGGCCACTGAGTCTTTCAAAGTCCATTCATCTCCCAACTCCTTATACAACCCCACAAATCCATATTCCACACATTCTCCTGACTTCCCCTCATTGCCTCCAGCTACTCCACCCCCAACCCAGCTCCTAACCACATCCCCACTCTCCTACCCCTACACCCTTCCCCGTCATCACCTCATCCCAAGTTTTTCCTCTTCAAAACCTCACATTATCCCCATTTCCCTCTACCCTCCGAAGTGCCCATTGCATCTCCAGAGATAGCAGCTCCCACGATGCCATCATTTCCTGATCCTGGCTCTCCCTGAGACCTGAATCTTGTTCTGTGACACCGCCTCTATAGCTGCTCTCCTCTTACAGCAGTCTTTCCCTCTCTCACACTCCCCATCCTGAATTGGACCAAACGAACATTCTGGAGTGGCAGGTTTTTTCTCTCCCATTCCTCCCACTTCCAACTCATCCCCATTCACACACACACCTTCCTTTTTTCGAACAACACTCCACCCAATTCTTTTCTCCTCTCCCTTTCCATATAGATTATACAACTTCCAATCCATCAATATTAAGGAATTTTGTTCTCAGCCCACTCCTCCCTATCCTCTTTTTCCTTCTCCTCCACTGATATGATCATTAACTCCCTCCAACCTGCGTTCGCCACCACCTTTGACTCCTTTTCCCCTCTCTCACACTGCAAGGTTCACCCTGCCAACCCCTATCTCTGGTTCCCCCCCCTTATACATACACACACACACTTTCTCTGCTCCTGTTTCTACACTCATAAGAGTCTATTGTTGAAGTCCCATGCCTATGCTTACTTCCTCCACTACAAATTCATTTTTATTTACCTTTCCCTTCTTTCTGAATAAGCAGCAACATTATTCCTCCACTCTCAATTATTTCCACGCTCACAATACCAGCTGCCTATTTACGATTTTTCTCTTCCTCTAAAAATTCTCTCCCCTCCTGCCAGGATCTTGCCAACTTCTTCAGTGAAAAAAATCCCAAGAACTTGATGTGACCTCTAACCCTCTCTCCCTTACCTCTCCCTTCCTCCATTACCTGCTCACACACCTCTTCCTCTGTCACAAAGGCAGACTGCTTCCTTGCTTTCATCCTCTACACTTTCCATTCAACGTAGGGTGACCAGATGTCCCGTTTTTAAAGGGACAGTCCCGTTTTTTGGGACATTTTCTTATATAGGAGCCTATTACCCCCCACCCCCATCCAGTTTTTTCACAGTTGCTATCTAGTAAACCTAATTCAACCTAGTAATCCTATCTCCTCCCATTTCTTGACCTCCACAATTCACCCCTGCCACCACTCATCTCTTCCGCAATACAAGCATATATAAGGTTATGTTCTTTGCAGGGAAGGTTGCATTATTTGGCCTCCTTGTGCAAATGAATTGTGACCATCCTTATTTAATTACATATCACATACTATGTTTTCAACAGGACTCCTGCCTCATTCAGCGCACAGGATGGACTATGAATGAGACAGCACTACGGTTAAGGAGACTATTATCTATAAGAATTCTACTTCATTTGCAGAAGACAAGAGAAGATGATGTGACAGGAACAAAGCAGGGGCCTACAGGAAAACAAAGAAGGCTCTTGTAGTTAATACAGTGAACCAATTTAGCCACATATTTCCTATATGATGTTGGGAGTCACTTAAACCAAAAGGTGGCCAACTAGTTGTATGTTCTCCATTTTCTAGATGCATAATTTGAGATACCTAAAGCCTGAGTTTAAGAAGTGCTGAGCATTCGTAACTCCAGCTGAAGCTGGTGGAAGATGCTGGTGCTCAGTATCAAACCATAGAGCATCTCAAGTTGGAAATCCAATGAATAAAGCATTTAGCAATCACTTTTGTGAATTTTAGCTTAAATATCTCTGTGCTTCAGTTCTCCATCCATAAAACTAGAATAATAATGCTTCTCTACACACACTTCAGGAGGTTTTGTAAGTAAATTCTTTAATGTCTGTGAGACACTCAGGTACCACAAAGATGATCACAATATAAAACATCACAAGGAAATGGAATATACTGTACTCGTGATGAGGTTTGGTATGCAGAAAATAAGGCATAGTACCACATGGTGAATAAGGAGGGTAAAAAAAAATACTGAATTGCTGTCTCACTCAGAGTGCACACTGCACAAGGCAGGAATCCTATGGAAAAAATAGTATGTGATAGATAATTGAAACAGTATGTGATCATGCAGAGATGCAAGGAATTCTGTGGTAAGGTGGGAATTAAAGCTCATGTTAAATGACTATGAAATTATTCAATAAGCTTTAATGTTGCAGAAATAATTCTGGGAACAATTTAGCAACAGAGCAGAGAGCCTGAAGCTGTAGGCAGGGAACAAGGAATGGATTGCAGAAGGTAGCAGTTGCCATTAAAGGCTCTTAAATCCTGCAGGAGCAGAGCTCCATCCCTACAAAGCTCAGAAGGCCTGGCTGGCAATCATCACTTCCTATAAGGATCCCACTGTTTATCCTAAGCCTGTGCATTATCCCCTTCCTCTTGTCCCCTAGTATTTCAAAAGCTGGTTCACAGTCACAAATAATGCTCATCCTCCTTGTTATCCTGAATCACAAAGCATCACCCTTTGGCTGCCACCTAATCTCACCTTTAAAAGGCAGCAACAGAGACCACTGACATCTCACGTATTGGGGGAGGGGAAAAGGGACAACAAAAAAATCAAAAATCCCAAAGAAACCATGTACAAAGGAGGCAAAATATCACAAACACAAAATGAGGAGCTGAAAGATAACATCAAAATGATCATTTTTATGAATTTAGCAGCACAAGCAGATCTACACAGCATCAAGGCAAAAAGGTAAAATACCCAGCCTTGTGCACTCTTAAGTGCATTACATGCAGGGTCCTTCATACATGGATACGTTACTGTTGCTCTAAAAATGTTAATATTTTAATTTCCCATTATTTTACATTTGCAATCTTAATATTGATTTAATATAGGTTTTTACATTTACAGTAATAATGTCAGAAAGTTAATTATACATTTGATTGTAAAGTTAATTGTATTTGGAGACAGAAAAGTTTAATGTCTACAGACTGGAATGTTATAGGACAATGGTCTCCTAATAATGAGGACTGAAAGTTAAAAATAAAAGGATACCTTATATCATATACTGGTGGTCTAAGGTCATGAGGCCCATGAGCAAAGGCACAGTGGAGTCCATTCTTCACACAGTGGCCCCGAGCATCTGTTTCATGAATACATGTTCCAGTCTTGTAATATCGGAGATGATATTTTCTTTCTGTATCCCCTGTTGTTCGATGCAGATAAGGACAACTACATAATAGAAGGAAACAATTATGGAGCACCACTGCGCAGTGCCTGGAGGATTGTGTTTAAACTCCTAACCAAACATTTTGCTGTCCCTTTCCTTCTTATAACTTACTTGTAACGTTTTGGCAATACAATTCAGACCAGAGAGAAGTTGTCTCACCCCCTGCCCTGTAACTCTGGTGCCTTAAATGCTCTGCTGCGATGGCTCACAGCCCAGACACCAGCAGCCAGTAGACAAGCATGTAGCTCCCTGAGCATGTGTGTGCTGTGCAGGCCTGGTTCAGTGCTCTGATCCCAGTAGCGTGCCTACAATGGAACAGCTCCACACTGGTCTCCCCCAGCCTTAGTTACTACTTGCAGAGTGACACCCAACACACACTCAGTCCTGAACTTCCCCAAAACCTTCTGCCCTGAAGTGTCCATCCTTTTCCTGGAACACTCAGAGAAATAAGATTTGTTGCTCCCTTAAAGAGACAAAAGTACAGCTTATTACTTTAATTAGAGTTAATTACTTCAATTCAAATACAGCACTGAGTTGGTTTAGATCAGTGTTTCTCAACCTTTTTGTGCTTGCAACTCCTTTTGGACTTAAAAAACTGTGGCCCACCTACTAAAAGGGCTGGCATTAGGGCAAACCGGGCAACTGCCCAGGGCCCCACACAACAGGGGACCCGACAAGCTTAGTTACACACTTCAGACCCACCGCCATGGCTGAAGCATGCAACTTAATTTTGCAGTGTCCCAGGTAACTGCCCTGATTGCCACCACCTAATGCCAGCCCTGCACTTGCCTAACCCCTCCCCCAACCCATCCTGTGACCGCCCCCCAGGGGTCATGACCTCCAGGTTGAGAAACCCTGTTTTAGATCAAAAGTAAAACAAGTTTATTAACAAAATAACATAGGTTAAGTGATACCAAATAGAAGAAATTGAAGGTAGAATGGGTTACAAATAAACAAAACTAAAAATATGCTTTCTAATAGCTAAGACCTGACCTAACAGGCTACCGATTTTGCTCATGGTATTTTTCTCACCAATCATTTTCTTTCCAGCCATGGCTGACTTTCTGTCAGTTGGGACCTTCCACAGAAGTTCAAGGTGCTGGTTTCCCTTGTCTTCCTAGATCAGCGGTTCTCAAACTGTGGGTTGGAACTCCAAAGTAGGTCAGGACCACATTTTAATGGGGTTGCTAGGACCGGTGTTAGACTTGCTGGGGTCTGGGCTCAAGCACAAGCCCAGCTGCCTGAGGCTGAAGCTGAAGCCCAAGGGCTTCAGCCCAGGGCAGCAGGGCTCAGGTTCTGCTCTCCTTCCTCCAGCCCGGGGCAGCGGGGCTCCAGCCCACCCTGCCCAGGGTCATGCAGTAATTTTTGTTTTCAGAAGGAGGTTGTGGTGCAATGAAGTTCGAGAACCGCTGTCCTAGATGAAAGATCTTTGCCTAAGCAGGTTTCTCACTTATATTCAGTTCCCAAAGACTTCAACCTCTTGCTTGAAGGACCATCTGTCTCAGTTTGCAAGAGCTCTGTCCCCTTGTGTCTGTCCAGTGATTGATGGCAATATGGTTTCTTCTCTCTCCTTATATGTTCCAAAACTCACTGCTTTGTCTCCAGACTCAGGATGGCCTCATGCTGTTCTTCCCTTCCTGTGAACTTCCCATACCTCTTGCTGATTCATATGTAAATGGGGCTTCCATTGTTTTTGGTCCAACCTTGCTTAGTTTTTATAACTGCCATCCCTCCTTTCTGAGAGAAAACCTGTTTCTGTCTTTGGTCACAGACTTTAAAGCACAATATCATTAAGTATCCATATTTCCTCATATAGGGTTAACATATATATTTCACAATGATAATCAATCACCAGCATGTCATTAGCTGTCAGGAAAGATCTAACTTGATATTAGGGTTGTCAGGCGTCCAGTTTTCAACTGGAACGCCCGGTCGAAAAGGGACCCTGGTGGCTCCGGTCAGCACTGCTGACTCGGCCATTAAAAGTCCAGTTGGCAGGGCTGGCAGGCTCCCTACCTGGCTCTGCATGGGTCCCCGGAAGCAGCATCATGTTCCTTGGCTCCTAGGCAGAGGGACTGCCAGCGGAGCTCCGCATGCTGCCCCCATCCCAAGCGCCAGTTCCGCAGCTCCCACTGGCCATGGCGAAGGCAGTGAGCATGTACCGCACAGAGCCGCCTAGCCACGCCTCTGCCTAGGAGTAGGAGAGACATGTTGCCGCTTCCAAGGAGCTCCCCAAGGTAAGTGCCACCCGGAGCCCGCACCTCCTCCCATACCCCAACCCCATGCCCCAGGCCTGAGCCCCCACCTGCACCCCAAACCCTTCATCCCCAGTCCAACCCCAGTCCCCGCACCTCCAGCCGGAGCCATCACCCCCTCTCGCACCCTTGCCCGAGCCCTGATCCCTCTCCCACACCCCATACCCCTTCCCGTACCCCAACCCTCTGCCCCAGGCCTGAGCCCTCTCCTGAATCCCAAACCCCATATCCCCAGTCCCACCCCAGAGCCTGCACCCCCTCCCGCATACCTGCCCCAGCCCTGAGCCCCCTCCCACACCCAAACTCCCTTCTGGGGCCCATATCCCAAACTCACCCTTGCACCCCAACCACCTTCTTCAGCCGAGAGCCACCACCAAAAGAAATCTGATAAGGTTCAACAAGGACAAGAGCAGAGTCCTGCACTTAGGATGGAAGAATCCCATGCACTGCTACAGACTATGGACCAAATGGCTCGGCAGCAGTTCTGCAGAAAAGGACCTAGGAAGCTGGATATGAGTCAACAGTGTGCCCTTGTTGCCAAGAAGGCTAACGGCATTTTGGGATGTATAGGTAGGGGCATAGCGAGAAGATCGAGGGACGTAATCGTTCCCCTCTATTCGACATTGGTGAGGCCTCATCTGCAGTACTACGTCCAGTTTTGGGCCCCACGCTACAAGAAGGATGTGGAAAAATTGGAAAGAGTCCAGCAGAGGGCAACAAAAATGATTAGGGGACTGGAATACATGACTTATGAGGAGAGGCTGAGGGAACTGGGATTGTTTAGTCTGCAGAAGAGAAGAATGAGGGGGGATTTGATAGCTGCTTTCAACTACCTGAAAGGGGGTTCCAAAGAGGATGGATCTAGACTGTTCTCAGTGGTAGCGGATGACAGAACAAGGAGTAATGGTCTCAAGTTGCAGTGGGGGAGGTTTAGGTTGGATATTAGGAAAAAATTTTTCACTAGGAGGGTGGTGAAACACTGGAATGCGTTACCTAGGGAGGTGGTGGAATCCCCTTCCTTAGATATTTTTATGGTCAGGCTTGACAAAGCCAGGCTTGACAAAGCTGGGATTATTTAGATGGGGATTGGTCCTGCTTTGAGCAGGGGGTTGGACTAGATGACCTCCTGAGGTCCCTTCCAACTCTGATATTCTATGATTCTATGAACCCCTCAGCCTGGAGCCCCCTCCTGCACCCCAAACCCCGTGCCCCAGGCTGAAGCCCCCCAAACACACTCCATGAACCTCTCATTTCTGGCCCCACCTCGGAGCCAACACCCCCTCCCATACCAGAACCCCCTGCCCCAGCCTGGTGAAAATGAGAAAGTGAGGGTGGGGGAGAGCCAGAGACAGAAGGAGGGGGGATGGAGTGAGCAGGGGCGGGACCTTGGGGAAGAGGCGGGACAGGGGTGTTCATTTTTGTGCAATTAGAAAGTTGGGAACCCTACTTGATATCCTTTGTGTACAACATTATGGTGTTATCAGTTTATTCAATTACTTAACATTTGAGGTTCAGACTCCCACAACAAGCTATTTCCCCCGCAAAGACACCATCAATCAAATTAAATCCACTTTTAAATGTGTATAAAACTATTTTACTTTAATTTTGTTCCTTGTTTATATGAACCATAATATTCTTAAAATCAAGGCTGGCTGTTTAAAAATAGCCAGAGCTTCGCGAACCAGCTGAGAGGCGGTGAACCAGCTGAGCAGCGGGGACAACAGAGCAGCTCACAGCAGGAGTTTGCCTGGGAGTTCGCCTGGAGGGAGCCCAGTGAGGCTTACGTCTTGCAAACTGCTCTGAGGAAAGCTCATAGTAGGAAGGTGATATGGAAGGGGGGTGTTCAGCTGTTGTGACCTGCATTGGATGTGCCATGTTTGTCTTTCTTCCACAGGACAGAAGCGACTTTGTCTGTACAAAGTGCAAGCTGGTCTCCATATTGGAAGAGAAGATTGAAGGTCTGGAGCAACAGATAACAACCCTGCGTTGCATACGAGAAACTGAGGATTTTCTGGACAAAACTCAGGATAGGCTTCTAGGGGCACAAAGCTCTACAGATATAGAGCAGGTTGCACAGAGGAGCTAAGAGGCCAATGAAGAAGCTTGGCAACATGTTACGTCCAGAAGAGGTAAGCGGAATGTCCGGGTTCCAGTAACACAGACACAGGTAACTAACCGCTTTCATGTTCTCTCCACAAGTATCGTTGCGGAGAGTGGACCAGATGATATGTCTGGGGCGAGAAAGCAGAAGGAGACTCCGCTGGTTGGAAGGCATGAGATGCGATGTCCTGAGGTTGGGGGTTCCACGACCACCACTCCCAAGAGGAGAAGGCAGGTGGTGGTGGTCGGGGACTCTCTCCTCCGGGGGACTGAGTCATCTATCTGCCGCCCTGACCGGGAAAACCGAGAAGTCTGCTGCTTGCCAGGGGCTAAGATTCGCGATGTGACGGAGAGACTGCCGAGACTCATCAAGCCCTCGGATCGCTACCCCTTCCTGCTTCTCCACGTGGGCACCAATGATACTGCCAAGAATGACCTTAAGCGGATCACTGCAGACTATGTGGCTCTAGGAAGAAGGATAAAGGAGTTGGAGGCGCAAGTGGTGTTCTCGTCCATCCTCCCCGTGGAAGGAAAAGGCCTGGGTAGGGACCGTCGAATCGTGGAAGTCAACGAATGGCTACGCATGTGGTGTCGGAGAGAAAGCTTTGGTTTCTTTGACCATGGGATGGTGTTCCATGAAGGAGGAGTGCTGGGCAGAGACGGGCTCCATCTTACGAAGAGAGGGAAGAGCATCTTTGCGAGCAGGCTGGCTAACCTAGTGAGGAGGGCTTTAAAACTAGGTTCACCGGGGGAAGGAGACCAAAGCCCTGAGGTAAGTGGGAAAGCGGGATACCGGGAGGAAGCACAGGCAGGAATGTCTGTGAGGGGAGGGCTCCTGCCTCATACTGGGAATGAGGGGCGATCAACAGGTTATCTCAAGTGCTTATATACAAATGCACAAAGCCTTGGAAACAAGCAGGGAGAACTGGAGGTCCTGGTGATGTCAAGGAACTATGACGTGATCAGAATAACAGAGACTTGGTGGGATAACTCACATGACTGGAGTACTGTCATGGATGGTTATAAACTGTTCAGGAAGGACAGGCAGGGCAGAAAAGGTGGGGGAGTAGCACTGTATGTAAGGGAGCAGTATGACTGCTCAGAGCTCCGGTACGAAACTGCAGAAAAACCTGAGTGTCTCTGGATTAAGTTTAGAAGTGTGTGCAACAAGAGTGATGTAGTGGTGGGAGTCTGCTATAGACCACCGGACCAGGGGGATGAGGTAGATGAGGCTTTCTTCCGGCAGCTCACGGAAGCTACTAGATCGCATGCCCTGATTCTCATGGGTGACTTTAATTTTCCTGATATCTGCTGGGAGAGCAATACAGCGGTGCATAGACAATCCAGGAAGTTTTTGGAAAGCGTAGGGGACAATTTCCTGGCGTAAGTGCTAGAGGAGCCAACTAGGGGGGGCGCTTTTCTTGACCTGCTGCTCACAAACCGGGTAGAATTAGTGGGGGAAGCAAAAGTGGATGGGAATCTGGGAGGCAGTGACCATGAGTTGGTTGAGTTCAGGATCCTGACGCAGGGAAGAAAGGTAAGCAGCAGGATACGGACCCTGGACTTCAGGAAAGCAGACTTCAACTCCCTCAGGGAACGGATGGCCAGGATCCCCTGGGGGACTAACTTGAAGGGGAAAGGAGTCCAGGAGAGCTGGCTGTATTTCAAGGAATCCCTGTTGAGGTTACAGGGACAAACCATCCCGATGAGTCGAAAGAATAGTAAATATGGCAGGCGACCAGCTTGGCTTAATGGTGAAATCCTAGCGGATCTTAAACATAAAAAAGAAGCTTACAAGAAGTGGAAGGTTGGACATATGACCAGGGAAGAGTATAAAAATATTGCTCGGGCATGTAGGAATGATATCAGGAGGGCCAAATCGCACCTGGAGCTGCAGCTAGCCAGAGATGTCAAGAGTAACAAGAAGGGTTTCTTCAGGTATGTTGGCAACAAGAAGAAAGCCAAGGAATGTGTGGGCCCCTTACTGAATGAGGGAAGCAACCTAGCGACAGAGGATGTGGAAAAAGCTAATGTACTCAATGCTTTTTTTGCCTCTGTTTTCACTAACAAGGTCAGCTCCCAGACTCCTGCGCTGGGCATCACAAAATGGGGAAGAGATGGCCAGCCCTCTGTGGAGATAGAGGTGGTTAGGGACTATTTAGAAAAGCTGGACGTGCACAAGTCCATGGGGCCGGACGAGTTGCATCCGAGAGTGCTGAAGGAATTGGCGGCTGTGATTGCAGAGCCATTGGCCATTATCTTTGAAAACTCGTGGCGAACAGGGGAAGACCCGGATGACTGGAAAAAGGCTAATGTAGTACCAATCTTTAAAAAAGGGAAGAAGAAGGATCCTGGGAACTACAGGCCAGTCAGCCTCACCTCAGTCCCTGGAAAAATCATGGAGCAGGTCCTCAAAGAATCAATCCTGAAGCACTTGCATGAGAGGAAAGTGATCAGGAACAGCCAGCATGGATTCACCAAGGGAAGGTCATGCCTGACTAATCTAATCGCCTTTTATGATGAGATTACTGGTTCTGTGGATGAAGGGAAAGCAGTGGATGTATTGTTTCTAGACTTTAGCAAAGCTTTTGACACGGTCTCCCACAGTATTCTTGTCAGCAAGTTAAGGAAGTATGGGCTGGATGAATGCACTATAAGGTGGGTAGAAAGCTGGCTAGATTGTCGGGCTCAACGGGTAGTGATCAATGGCTCCATGTCTAGTTGGCAGCCGGTATCAAGTGGAGTGCCCCAACGGTCGGTCCTGGGGCCGGTTTTGTTCAATATCTTCATAAATGATCTGGAGGATGGTGTGGATTGCACTTTCAGCAAATTTGCGGATTATACTAAACAGGGAGGAGTGGTAGATACGCTGGAGGGGAGGGATAGGATACAGAAGGACCTAGACAAATTGGAGGATTGGGCCAAAAGAAATCTGATGAGGTTCAATAAGGATAAGTGCAGGGTCCTGCACTTAGGACGGAAGAACCCAATGCACAACTACAGACTAGGGACCGAATGGCTAGGCAGCAGTTCTGCGGAAAAGGACCTAGGGGTGACAGTGGACGAGAAGCTGGATATGAGTCAGCAGTGTGCCCTTGTTGCCAAGAAGGCCAATGGCATTTTGGGATGTATAAGTAGGGGCATAGCGAGCAGATCGAGGGACGTGATCATTCCCCTCTATTCGACATTGGTGAGGCCTCATCTGGAGTACTGTGTCCAGTTTTGGGCCCCACACTTCAAGAAGGATGTGGATAAATTGGAGAGAGTCCAGCGAAGGGCAACAAAAATGATTAGGGGACTGGAACACATGAGTTATGAGGAGAAGCTGAGGGAGCTGGGATTGTTTAACCTGCAGAAGAGAAGAATGAGGGGGGATTTGATAGCTGCTTTCAACTACCTGAAAGGGGGTTCCAAAGAGGATGGCTGTAGACTGTTCTCAATGGTAGCAGATGACAGAACGAGGAGTAATGGTCTCAAGTTGCAGTGGGGGAGGTTTAGATTGGATATTAGGAAAAACTTTTTCACTAAGAGGGTGGTGAAACACTGGAATGCGTTACCTAGGGAGGTGGTAGAATCTCCTTCCTTAGAGGTTTTTAAGGTCAGGCTTGACAAAGCCCTGGCTGGGATGATTTAACTGGGAATTGGTCCTGCTTCGAGCAGGGGGTTGGACTAGATGACCTTCTGGGGTCCCTTCCAACCCTGATATTCTATGATTCTATGGCGTACTTAAAAACAACATTAATTTTCTCTAATGCTGCCTGCACTTCCTAGGCACTGAAGGCTTTGAACCATCTCAGGTGAAAACTAGGACAATTTTACGAGAAAAGAAATAGTCCAATTATTATATCAGTCAATCAGTGATGAGAAAGAGACAAGGGAGGTGAGGTGATGTCTTTTATTGGACCGAATTCTGCTGGTGAAAGGGACAAATTTTCCAACTTCACTCAGCTCTTTGTTTTACTTTTTGTCCTCAAGGGCCAAAACCCACTCTCACTGAACTTAAGAGCAAGGAAACGAGCACATCGTTTGGAATTCTGTGTGGTTTTGCATACAAAAAATAGTTGCCTTAACAGTTTAACTGAGCGTCATGGGATGGCACAAGCTATCTTAAGCCTGTGCGCACTCTAAGAAAATAAAGGACAGTGGATATTCATTTTACATATTTTTAAATGCCAATCATAATACTGCTCTAGCTCAGAGGCGGATTAAGATTTATTGGGGCCCTGGGCACAAAGAAGAATTTTGGCCCCCATGGGCCCCACACCGCCCTCATCACAGGATCCAGTCCCCTGCTCCTTCCGTTCCTCCCCAAGATCCTACCCACTGGCCAGGCCGAAAGCTGGAGCTGGGCCGTAGTAAGAGCTGCCCAGGGAGCCCGGGCTGCTGTGGGGAGCCCTGGTCACCTCCACCTGTCCTGGACGGCACACCTGGGGGGGCATGGACACATGCCCAGTTTTGCCAAAAAGGGGTTAAGGGGAGTGAGTGATGGGACTTGGGCCAGCCCCGCGAGGGGGTGTGCAGCTCAGGCCAGCTCTGTGGAAGGTTGGAGGGCGGCTTGGGTCAGCTCTGTGGGGGGAGGGGAAGCGGCTCAGGTCAGCTCTGCACCTGGTGCAGGGGGGTGGGGAGGGGAGGAGGGCTCAGGCCAGCTCCACGTGGGAGGGAAGGAAGGAATATGGTCACCCTAATGGCCCGGGTCCAGTTTCCAGCCTGGATAGGGGGCAGAACCTCAGGGGAAAGAGGAGAGGCAGGGGGGCAGAGCTACAGATCCTGCACCAGTCCCCCCGCCCCACTTCTATACAGGTTCCGGCACTCCTGCAGGCCCCCAAATCCAGGATCAGCCGTGAAAAGCAAACGATGCAAAAGGATACAATCCTTCTTAGATTCACTTTAATGATCCTGCTGGACTTTATGGGAAATGTTCTGCATATGAGAAGCAAAGGTACAGTGCTCCACTCTTTTGGGAATGCAGTACATAGGGAAGACAGAGAACACCACTGCCCCCATCAATAGAGATTTTTTCCTGTGCTGGTCTCACCAAGGGCTCTTCCCACACAGCCCAACAGAAGCAAGAGCATGAAACCAAACTGCATGAATTTTGCTTGCTTGCTGTGCTGGCACCCTAGGCACAATTTCAGCAGAGTGTCAGTAAAAAAAAACGGGTTCCAGAGCAGCAGCCGTGTTAGTCTGTACCCACAAACAGAACAGGAGGACTTGTGGCACCTTGAAAACGCAGACTATCCCTTGCAAAAATAAACCCATACATATATTGTTCCCCCTTTTTGACCCAAGCAGCTAGTCAAAGTTTGGGCCTTGGGGATGTTCCAGCTGGAAGCAGAAATTGATGCAGTCTGGCATTTTCTTTGAAGCAATCTTGTTTATTTAACATGGAATGTATGAAATCCTGGGTCTCTGAATGCAGAAGGAACCAAAAACAAAAGGAGCAGTTTCTTAGCTTACAGCCTATGAGCCTCTTTTGCCCACACCAGACCCAAAAGCTCTCCCTCTAGCTTTTTCCAGAGTCACACTGTGCTATTCTCCTTGGCTTTTTTGTCTCTGTTCTAAGTTTCCGTGTCATCTCTCCTCTCAAACACACATACACACCCCTCAGCCAAAAGCTTCCAGGCAGCTTACAGTTATGTTAATCGAAGGATGAGTTCACATCTATCAATCTGAATGGGGTTTTAAGTCAATCCATAACCAGGTTTCACCCAGCTCATAACAATGTCGTACAAATAAGCAACACTATGGTAATACATATGCAATGACCACGGACAGACACCATGGACGGTCATCAGCAGGGGTCAAACCCAAGGCACCCAGCAACAAAGGCAAATGCTTCTACCACTTGAGATAAAAGGAGCAGGTTCACAGCTGTCAGTAAGAAGTAGGCTCTTATCCTCACTTAATATTACATACACTAAACAAGAGCATTAAAATCAAATTACACAAACAAAGGAGTGACAATTGCTGCTGATCTTCCATTCCAAGTTTCCTGATCTATGGACAAAAATCTCTACTTTATTAGAAAAGTGTAATGTTTTGCTTAAACATAAGCCAATATGACATAGCTTTAAACAAGACCTGTATTTTATTTTATATGGCAGATATTAAACCATCACCTAACTATAAGGTTGCAATCTGATACACTAATTCTTACTTGCTATATTTTAGATAACACTAAGAAAAATGTTTCCCTGCTTACATTCCAATGACAATGGTCATTACAGGTTTCAGAGTAGCAGCCGTTTTAGTCTGTATTCGCAAAAAGAAAAGGAGTACTTGTGGCACCTTAGAGACTCACAAATTTATTTGAGCGTAAGCTTTCGTGAGCTACAGCTCACTTCATCAGATGCATTCAGTGGAAAATACAGTGGGGAGATTTATATACACAGAGAACATGAAACAATGGATGTTACCATACACACTGTAACGAGAGTGATCACTTAAGATGAGCTATTACCAGCAGGACAGTTGGGGGGGCGGGAACCTTTTGTAGTGATAATCAAGGTCGGCCGTTTCCAGCAGTTGACAAGAACATCTGAGAAACAGTGGGGGGTGGGGGAGGAATAAACATGGGGAAATAGTTTTACCTTGTGTAATGACCCATCCACTCCCACTGGTCTCTATTCAAGACTAAGTTAATTGTATCCAGTTTGCAAATTAATTCCAATTCAGCAGTCTCTCGTTGGAGACTGGTTTTGAAGTTTTTTTGTTGAAGAATTGTCACTTTGAGATCAGAAATCGAGTGACCAGAGAGATTGAAGTGTTCTCCCACTGGTTTTTGAATGTTATAATTCTTGACGTCTGATTTGTATCCATTTATTCTTTTACGTAGAGACTGTCCAGTTTGACCAATGTACATGGCAGAGGGGCATTGCTGGCACATGATGGCATCTATCACATTGGTACATGTGCAGATGAACGAGCCTGTGATAGTGTGGCTGATGTGATTAGGCCTTATGATGGTGTCCCCTGAATAGATATGTGGACACAGTTTGGCAACGGGCTTTGTTGCAAGGACAGGTTCCTGGGTTAGTGGTTGTGTGGTGTGGTGTGCGATTGCTGGTGAGTATTTGCTTCAGGTTGGTGGGCTGTCTGTAAGCAAGGACTGGCCTGTCTCACAGGATCTGTGAGAGTGATGGGTTGTCCTTCAGGATAGGTTATAGATCCTTGATGATACGTTGGAGAGGTTTTAGTTGGGGGCTGAAGGTGATGGCTAGTGGCGTTCTGTTATTTTCTTTGTTGGGCCTGTCCTGTAGTAGGTGACTTCTGGGTACTCTTCTGGATCTGTCAATCTGGAGCCCTGGAACCCCGACCTGGGGTATTCTATCTGCTACCCAAGATCCATAAACGTTGAAATCCTGGACGCCGCATCATCTCAGGCATTGGCACCCTGACAGCAGGATTGTCTGGCTATGCAGACTCCCTCCCCCCCACCCCCCACTGTTCCTCAGATGTTCCTGTCAACTGCTGGAAATGACCCACCTTGATTATCACTACAAAAAGGTTCCCCCCCCCCCCCCCAACTCTCCTGCTGGTAATAGCTCATCTTAAGTGATCACTCTCGTTACACTGTGTATGGTAACATCCATTGTTTCATGTTCTCTGTGTATATAAATCTCCCCACTGTATTTTCCACTGAATGCATCTGATGAAGTGAGCTGTAGCTCACGAAAGCTTATGCTCAAATAAATTTGTTAGTTTCTAAGGTGCCACAAGTACTCCTTTTCTTAATGGTTATTATGAGACTGTTCAAGGTGAATGCTCCTCAGAAAAAACAAGCTGATAAAAGAAGTGTTTGTTAATCAAAGCTGCTCTGTATGCAACATTTCTATATTATCAACCAAGCTGAAAAAAATGAAATTATACTAAATGCTAACTTTTAGTAATAATGAAAGCACTGTACTCTAAATCATAAGTTTTACTGGAGTTGACAGGTGTTTTTTTTTTAAACTTAAAAGCAACTGTTTTCAGCATTCTGATCATACACAAGGCAATTTAGACATTACACTTTCCATACAGTTTAGTACACATACTGTGAAACACAGACATGACCACTAAAGCTTAGCACACTAACTGCTACAGAAAGGTATGTGTCACCTCTAAGATTTCATATTCTAATAACTCACACAATATTATAACAAACATTTCAAAAAGAATTTTTCCTCTGAGCTGAAAGTAAGCAAAAGAAATTCCAGTCTAAAGTGCAATTTAAATTTAAAAAAAAAGAAGTGTTTGAAGACAACAGCTTATAAACTGGTTTCAGAGTAACAGCCGTGCTAGCCTGTATCCGCAAAAAGAAAAAAAGAGTACTTCTGGCACCTTAGAGACTAACGAATTTATTTAAGCATAAGCTTTTGTGAGCTACAGCTTGAAAGCTTATGCTCAAATAAATTTGTTAGTCTCTAAGGTGCCACAAGTACTCCTTTAGCTTATAAACTATTCATCTTCAACTGTAACTACAGCATTACTAGCCTTCTGCTTCAAGAAGAGTTTACAACTGCTCAAAGCAAATATCAATTTAAACATGTTACAAAACAGTTCATATTTTAGGCAGAAGTGTAAAGCAAGGAGATGGTGCTTCCATTGAGCTCTGCGGTCAGGAATATTATTGCTCTATATACATGTTCACAGAGATGTTAATGCTGTACTAAATGGGAAGACTCAAAATTTCCCATTTCACGTGCACTACTATTCTTAAGTTTTTCCACATAATTTCTCAAGCAGTCAATAACATGGCAGTTTGTTGCAAATTAAAATGTGCTTGTATTTTCTTAAATTGTTCTGCTGCTTATTTTTGCACTCTAATAACTTAAAACATGTTAGACTTTGATCAGGCTGCATCTTTAATATGCCTGAAGAAATCTGATGTAGAAAGAACAGTAGGCACCTAGTTAGTGTCACGTGAACTATCATCTGCCTTTCCACTAAGTCTATTAAAAAGTGAAAAGTTTCTGATATAAACATGTTTCAGAGTAACAGCCGTGTTAGTCTGTATTCGCAAAATTTATTTGAGCATGAGCTTTCGTGAGCTATAGCTCACTTCATCCGATGAAGTGAGCTGTAGCTCACGCTCAAATAAATTGGTTAGTCTCTAAGGTGCCACAAGTACTCCTTTTCTTTTTGATATAAACATGGATACAGCTGCAGCTCTACATAAAAAAATCTGTCAATTTTTGTATTACACATTTAAATGTGCGTTTGCTTGATTATATATAATACAGATATAAAAAAACTCTTTAGATCTTCTAATGGACATTGAAAAAACAGAAGTATTTTATTAAAAACTATTTTCCACAGACGATGCCAAAAACTAGGCACCTAAATTCATACTATGCCTAAATATAGATTTTACGTGTCTAAAGTTAGGCATCTAAGTCAACACTTTTTTTCAGATTTAACTGTGTAAGTTACAGCTACATGCACATTTCAATATTGCATTGAAATACTGAGGTCCTCATTACATTCATTTTGATGTACAATCAACTTGGTTTCTCTATTTTAAAAAAGGAGAAAATTAAATGCAAAATTTTACATTAGACACTGTTGAAATATTAAAAACTTACAAAAACTCAGAAAATTCAACCTTATAACATAAGAACGGCCAGACCATTTCAGACCAATGGTCCAACTATCTCAGTATCCTGTCTATGACAGCACCCAGTGCCAGATGCTTCAGAGGGATGAGTAGAACAGGGCAATTTTGAGTGATCCAACCTGTCATCCAGTCCCAGCTTATGGCAGTTGGAAGTTTAGGGAAACCCAGAACATGTGGTTGCATCCCTGGCCATCTGGGCACATAGCCATTGACGGACCTATCCTCCATGAACTTATAAAAATCCTTTTTTGAAGCCAGATATACTTTTTGTCTTCACAACATCGCATGGTAATTATAGCTGTGACAGCAATCACAACAGGATTACAACATATATAAATATGTAAAAATTTTATACCACTTATTGTATCACAATTTATATTGGGTATAATCATTAATCATTTAGATACGCAAAAGTTAATTTGCTTCTCGTGGATCTTCCGATAGCCAATTAACAACTTCTACTGTAAGTTACTATTATTAAAGAAGTTAGTCAAAATCTCTTGCAGTAATTACCTAACTTTGTATTTAATAACATCATAAATGATGTAGGCGTTTCACAGGAAACACACAGAACATATGACCATGCCCCAAATTGATTACAATCCAACATGCAGAGCCTATATATATAGGATTTGTGACTCTGGCCCAAAGAGCTGACAATTAAATGCCCTTAGGACACAGTCCTGTAATCAGATCTTGCAGATGGACTCTTGTGGGGCCCCAGTAAAGTCAGTGATGCTCTTAAATCTTTAAATACTTAAATCTGATTGTAAACATGCATCTAATTTTAAGACTCATACACACATCAACAGGATCTGACTATCTGACCAACTTGATCAGTGAAAATAAAACTGACACCAGGAAGTGAAGGACACGGATTAAAAGATGTACAAGTACAAGGTTTGCTTAAACTATGCAATGTTACATCCTGATTGTTCAATTTTTTTTTAAACTGCGAGAAAACTTTTTCTATGTTTACTGAAACTATTCAAACACAAGCACTACTTAGACTACTTCATATATCATTAAATTAGATCACTGCATATCAAAAAGGGACACAGCAATATCAAAAGCTGTTTTTTTAAATCAAATCAGAGATTATACTGTGCACATAAATTTTTTTTTTAAAATGAACAGCATATTTTCATAAATATAACATAAAATGAAACACAAACCATGTAGGATTTTACAAATTACATCAATGACAGCAGATACTTTGACCTTATTTTCAATATACACTAGTTGTCCATTTCTCCCAAAAACCTTCATATTTTTTTATACTCCTTCACATATGAAACTTTCTCCCTAAACAGATCGAAAAAGCCACTATACAGTCCTTCAAAACCCTCTTCAAGATCCATTTCTAACATGACACTTACAGTAAACCACTCAGTGATAATATCTTGGCAGGTGGACAGCAGGAGTTACTGATAATGGCTGGAATTTTCTGAAGAGGCCATTGAAGTTAGGCACACAAATCCCACTGAAAGTCAACTGCCATTTCAAGTTTATTTTGATTCAAGACCTGCTAATTGTTGCATATAAGGTATATATAACTACATGTTCCAGTCATTATTACTCTTGTTCTCCTTTGCCCATCCTCTGCATTCATCTATTACATCTTGCCATAATATGGGGCTAATCCTGAAAACACAAGTATGTGAGTAACTTAAATGCAAATTAATTTGCAGGATCAGCCCCTAGACTGCAG
Organism: Lepidochelys kempii; assembly: GCF_965140285.1. Lineage (NCBI taxonomy): Eukaryota > Metazoa > Chordata > Testudines > Cheloniidae > Lepidochelys > Lepidochelys kempii. The sequence continues at coordinate 159,781 of NC_136389.1, read as the reverse complement.
TATGGGTCTGTATAGCACCACAGGGCCATAATCTTGATTGGAACCTCTTGACAGTAGTGTAATGCATGTAATAGTACATTTTAATAGATATAAGTGATGACTAACAATTCATCAGATAAGTAAATGAAGTTTTTATTATGGACTGATTGATACATCCCTTCAACTGAATATAAAACTTACTTTTAGGCAAAGGAAAATCAAGAACCAGTTAAAAATGAGAAAAAGCACACACTGAAATGACCAAATAGTTACAAATCTAAAATAGTGTGAACATATTATTGGCAGAAATCATCACACCAAACACTGCAAACAGACAACCAAACTTTACAAAATTAAAACTCATTAATGAATGTATATATAATTTAGAAACTTTGATACATAAATCTCCACAGACATTATTTTACCAAGAATTAGATCCCAGAAAAAAGCCATCACCATCCAGAACTACTATTCCTGTTATTTCTAACAGAAACTTTAATAATTATAAGCATGTTCCTTATACAGTTTACATCTCAAAACCAATTCATATTCCTAAACTTTGCAACACAGGAGGGAAAGATATTACCTGCTGCATTGAAAACACACCTATAATATTTACAGTACATAAATTTTATGGCTAACTACAGCCAGAAAAGTAACTGAACTAACATTAACAGAAAAGCAACTTCTTACATATCAGATGTGCTTTAAAATAATCATTACACAAATACAGTCTTTAGGTCCTAATCCTTCATTAGGATTTGCTAGCACGGATTCCTATACCCCAAGTGGGACACTGCAAAACTGCAGAAGTCTGCACTAGGTGGCCCTAAACAGAACATATTTATAAAAGAGCATAATTATAAAAGAACAGTAGTGATGTTATGATGTGGGTCTATTATAGACCACCAAATGAGGAAGAGGAAGTGGGTGAGTCATTCTACAAGCAGGTAACAAGATTAGCTAACACACATGTGCTAGGATTAATGGGGGATTTTAACTTCTCTGATATCTGTTGGAAGACCATTACAACAAAACATAATATGTCCTGCAAATTCTTAGCTCGTGTAGGGGATTGAGGAAACAAGTAGGGGTCATCCATTTTGGATCTGGTTTTGACCAACACAGATGAATTAGTTGCGAATGCGAAGATGGTCAGGAACTTGGGAGGAAGTGATCATGATCTGATAGAATTCGAGATCCTATGAAAAGGAGGACATGAGAATAGCAAAACAAGGACAATGGGCTTCAGAAAGGCGGATTTCATCCACTCAAAGAAATAACATGCAAGGTCCCATGGAGAGACTAATTAGGTAGAAAAGGAGTTGAAGAGGGCTGACAGTTCCTAAAAGATGTAACACTAGAGGCTCAGCATCAAACTATTCCAATGCAGACGGAAGATAAGAAGAGCCACAGGAGGCCAATGTGACTGCAGGAGGAGCTTTTTAGCTATCTAAAAACCAAAAGGGAACCATGCAGGAAATAGGTAGGGTGACCAGACGTCCCAATAAATCGGGACTGTCCCAATATTTAGTTGTTTGTCCCGCATACCAATGCACGCCATTTGTCCCAGAGAGAGAGAGAGAGAGCGCGCGCGCGCCTGTGGCTGTCCCCCGATGTGTCCCAATATTTTGTTCTTGTCATCTGGTCACCCTAGAAATAGGAGGGACATGTCACCAAGGAAGAAGATATGGGAATAGCATGAGCATTTAGTGACAAAAATCAGGAAAGCCAAGGCAAAGAGTTACAGCTGGCAAGGAATGTTAGAGACAACAAGAAAGGGGTCTTCAAATATATCAGAAAAAAGAAAGATCAAGGGCAGTGTGAGTTCACTGCTCAATGAAGAAGGTGAGCTGGTAATGGAAGATGATAGGAAGGCAGAGCTGCTCAATGCCTACTTTGATTCAGTCTTCTCACAAAAAACATGTGACCGGACATCTAGCCAAGTTACCACAGACAATAAAGGGAAAGGGATGCAGATCGGGATAAATAAAGAACATGTCAGAGATCTTCTGACTAAATTGAATGAATTCAAACCAGTGGGGCCTGATGCTATTCACCCCAAGGTACTGAAAGAATTAGCTGAAGAAATCTCAGTGCCACTGATAATAGTATTTGCTAACCCATGAATGACAGGAGAGGTCCTGGAAGACAGGAGAAGGGCTAACGCAGGGGTCCCCAACGCGGTGCCTGTGGGTGCAATGGCACCCACTGGGGCAGTTGTGTGTGCCCACAGGACACCGCGCAGCCGAAATGCCGCCGCCAAGTGCGGCCGCTGGAGAACCACTGGCCGAAATGCCGCCGAGAAGCGTTGCCGTTTCTCGGCGGCATTTTGGCAGCGACACTTCTTTCAACTGCTGCTTCTTGGAGGCATTTCGGCAGCAGGGTGTTTGGTGCCCACCACAGTCTTGTGGGAATAGGAATGTGCTATTCCCACAGAAAGGTTGGGGACCACTGGGCTAACGTAATGCCCCTCTTTAAAAAAAGGGAAAAAGGAGGAGCCGGGGAACTGCAGACCAATCAGCCTGACTTTGATACCTGGGAAGTTACCAGAGCAATGGATAAAACATTCAATTTGCAAATACCTGGAGGATGAAGGGCTAATCAGTAGCAGCCCGCATGGATTTACTAAGAACAACTCATGTCAAACCAGCTTAATTTCCTTCTTGACAAGGTAACTGGTTTGGTGGATGTGGGGAATGCAGTGGACATAATATACCTGGACTTCAGCAACACTTCTGACACAGTCCCACATGACAGTCTCATAAGTAAGCTGCGGAAATACAGGCTTGATGGAACTAAGTGGATACATAAATAGTTAAACAACCACAAACAAAGAGTAACTATTAATGGAATTATGGCAGATTGGCAGGAGGTCTCAAGTGGAGTTCCACATAGATCTCTTCTGGGTCCGGTGTTGTTGAACATCTTTATTAATGACCCAGATGTAGAAATAGAGAGTATATTGATCAAATTTGAAGATGACACAAAGCTGGGAGGGAAGGGTTGCCAACACTTTGGAGGATAGATCTAAAATTCAGAGGATTCTTGATAAACTGGAGAACTGGGCTGTAGACAACAAAATGAAATTTAGCAAAGACAAATGTAAGGTGCTACACTTACGGAAGAAAAAGCGAATGCACAAATACAGAATGGGGAATAACTGGCTTGGCAGCAGCACTGCTGTGAAGGATCTGGGAGTTGTGGTGGATCACAACCTCAACATGCATCAGCAATGCAATGCTGTTGCAAAAAAAGCAAATACGTTAGGTTGCATTAACAAAGGCATAGCATGCAAGTCATGGCAGATGATAATACCGCTCTACTCAGTGCTGATTAGGCCTCAGCTGAAGTACTGTGTCCAGCTTAGGTCACCAATGTATAGAAAGAATGTAGAGAAACTGGAAAGGATCCAGAGGCAAGTGACAAAGATTATCAAAGGGATGGAATGCAAGCTATATGACCAAAGGCTGAAGGAACTGGGTATGTTTAGTTTGAAAAAGAGGAGATTAAGTGGGGACATGATAGCAGTCTTCAAATACCTGAAAGGATGCCATAAAAAAAATGGAGAAAAGTTGATCTCTTGCATCATGGAGGGCAGGACGACGGGCAATCGGTTCAAACTACAACATAGCAGATTTAGATTAAATCTTGGGGGAAAAAACTTCCTAACTGTAAGAACAGTAGGATAATGAAACAGACTGCCTAGGGAGGTTGTGGAAACTCCTTCATTGGAGGCTTTCAAAAGGAGGTTGGATAGTCCTCTGTCTTGGATGATTTAGAAACAACAAAATCCCACACCTTGGCAAGGGCTTTGCAGCCCTTTCTAAACCTATAATTCTATGATTCTGTGCTCACCAAAAATCTGAGAAATTACTTAAAGTTAGAGGAAAAAGAACGAGGAGTACTTGTGGCACCTTAGAAACTAACAAATATATTTGAGCAAATAAAAGTTAGAGGAAATCTCTCAAAACTAACTCCAGCAAGTTTTACCAGATATCAATTCTCTAACCAAAAGTACATCTCTGTACATAAAGTCACTGATAATATTGCAAATGTCAAATTGACTGGGGGGGAAAAAAAAAAAAAGAACTTACTCATCTCCATCTGGACAGATTCCTGTGGTCTCATCATATTTTGTACAATAAACATCTGGACTGTAGTTAAAAGTCCCATCACGCCTTCGAATGGGTCTACGACGACGTTGATTTAGGAAATGCCAATGAAAACAGGTAAATGGTCTGTGCTGGGTACACTTGTGCTGCAAGAATAGGGGGCACTGCTCTGTCCTAAATTCCTTTAGATACCTAAAAAAATTAAACTGTGTTACAAGTTCATCTTATTGGAGGTACATTTATTACAGGATTAACAAGGAACTTGATAATTCGACATGCGCAGCCCATGAGAGAGTGTACAATTTTATCCTGTGTAAAATTATATTCTCTACATACATTTTACTGTTTAGCTACAAATTAAATGTGACCATTTTTAATTAAAAATGCATTACTACTGAAGTTCACAATGTAATTGCTGTATACTATGTTGCACAACTTAAATAATAATGTTTATATTAGGGCTGTCAAGCGGTTAAAAAAATTAATTGCACTGTTAAAAAATAATAGAATACCATTTATTTAAATACCTTGCAATGCTAGTGACAAAAGTGCCAAGCAAATGCCGGTTCTCACTTTCTGTTGACATTGTAAATAAGAAGAGGGCCGAATCCTAACCCTAAACAAACTTGTTTGTCTTAGTGATTGGCTGAATAAGAAGTAGGACTGAGTGGACTTGTAGGCTCTGAAGTTTTACATTGTTTTGTTTTTGAGTGCAGTTATGTAACAAAAAAAATCTTCATTTGTAAGTTTCACTTTCACAACACAGATTGCACTACAGTACTTGTATGAGGTGAATTGAAAAATACTATTTCTTTTGTTTCTCTTTCACAGTGCAAATATTTGTAATCAAGAATAATATACACTTTGATTTCAATTACAACACAGAATACAATATATTCTGTAGAAAAACATCCAAAATATTTAATACATTTCAATTGGTATTCTATTGTTTAAAAAAATTAATCGTGATTAATTGCATTGTTAAACACTATTAAAGTTTTGAGTTAATCGTGTGAGTTAACCGTGATTAATCGACAGCCCTAATTTATATCAAATACTACAGTCAAAAATCATATCTACAGGATTTACAAATTAGATTTCCCTAAGTGACAATCATACAGCAGTTCCAAGCACTTCAAAACAAGTTACTTGAACATGAATTCAGACTCCCTCCTATTATATTAGATAATCCTACTAGAGCTGCTTTTTCAAATAACCACATTTTGTTTTGTATTAGAAATGCCTCTTAACTCCAATAACTCCACACCACAGACTCACATTGCATAGAAGCCTATCCTGGGAACACTAACATGAGAGATGGGGGGCGGATTGCAATTCCCTTCACACTGGTACAGTAGTCTACAGGATGCCCGTGTAGGAGAGGGAAGGTGGGTAGAAGTGAACAGGAACAATGCAGGAAATGAAGAAGAGGGAGTTTATCCCAGGGACAAGAAAGAGCAGGGATGATGGAAAAGAACACAAAAGTTACTAGGGAAGGTACCCAATGAAGTGAGCTGTAGCTTACGAAAGCTCATGCTCAAATAAATTGGTTAGTCTCTAAGGTGCCACTAGTCCTCCTTTTCTTTTTAGGGAAGGTACTGGAAGTTTGGAGGATCTTGGTTATTGGAGATTGTTACTGCACAAACTATTGACATCTGGGGGTTATGTGATGCTTTTGGCAGGTTGTATGAAGTTACTTGCAGTTATTTCACTGTTTACCTCGGAAATCCCCAGTAATCTAGAGGCTGGGGGTAATTCAGTTATTGGGGATGTGCTTTGGGGATGTTTATGGGGGGTGTCAGGGTTATCTAGGAGCTTCTGGGATACAGTCACAGACTATGTTTCTTATGTTTGTTTAGGGGTAGTTTAGGTTACTGGGGGTATAAGACTGTCGAGGAACGAAGAGATGGTTATGAAGTCTTTAAGGGTGTCTCAAGGGTTATGAGTGTCTTGGGTGCATGGTGGTGTTTATTTAGGGGATGATAGGAGGCCACGGGAGCGGTTTAAGGAGGATTAGGAGCTGTGGAAGCATTGGGGGTGCTGGGGGCGACTTGGAGGGTGGGGAGGCCCGTAGGGCGGTGTTTCAGGAACATTAGAGGGCTGTACGGTGGGTTAGGGGCGCCCGGGCACTGTTTCGGGGACGGCGAGGCCGCCGGGCGAGTTAGGGGCTCTCGGGCCGGGCTCCGGGGGCGCCGGAGGGCGAGTTAGGGGCTCTCGGGCCGGGCTCCGGGGGCGCCGGAGGGCGAGTTAGGGGCTCTCGGGCCGGGCTCCGGGGGCGCCGGAGGGCGAGTTAGGGGCTCTCGGGCCGGGCTCCGGGGGCGCCGGAGGGCGAGTTAGGGGCTCTCGGGCCGGGCTCCGGGGGCGCCGGAGGGCGAGTTAGGGGCTCTCGGGCCGGGCTCCGGGGGCGCCGGAGGGCGAGTTAGGGGCTCTCGGGCCGGGCTCCGGGGGCGCCGGAGGGCGAGTTAGGGGCTCTCGGGCCGGGCTCCGGGGGCGCCGGAGGGCGAGTTAGGGGCTCTCGGGCCGGGCTCCGGGGGCGCCGGAGGGCGAGTTAGGGGCTCTCGGGCCGGGCTCCGGGGGCGCCGGAGGGCGAGTTAGGGGCTCTCGGGCCGGGCTCCGGGGGCGCCGGAGGGCGAGTTAGGGGCTCTCGGGCCGGGCTCCGGGGGCGCCGGAGGGCGAGTTAGGGGCTCTCGGGCCGGGCTCCGGGGGCGCCGGAGGGCGAGTTAGGGGCTCTCGGGCCGGGCTCCGGGGGCGCCGGAGGGCGAGTTAGGGGCTCTCGGGCCGGGCTCCGGGGCCGGCGGAGGGCGAGTTAGGGGCTCTCGGGCCGGGCTCCGGGGCCGGCGGAGGGCGAGTTAGGGGCTCTCGGGCCGGGCTCCGGGGCCGGCGGAGGGCGAGTTAGGGGCTCTCGGGCCGGGCTCCGGGGCCGGCGGAGGGCGAGTTAGGGGCTCTCGGGCCGGGCTCCGGGGCCGGCGGAGGGCGAGTTAGGGGCTCTCGGGCCGGGCTCCGGGGCCGGCGGAGGGCGAGTTAGGGGCTCTCGGGCCGGGCTCCGGGGCCGGCGGAGGGCGAGTTAGGGGCTCTCGGGCCGGGTTCCGGGGCCGGCGGAGGGCGAGTTAGGGGCTCTCGGGCCGGGTTCCGGGGCCGGCGGAGGGCGAGTTAGGGGCTCTCGGGCCGGGTTCCGGGGCCGGCGGAGGGCGAGTTAGGGGCTCTCGGGCCGGGTTCCGGGGCCGGCGGAGGGCGAGTTAGGGGCTCTCGGGCCGGGTTCCGGGGCCGGCGGAGGGCGAGTTAGGGGCTCTCGGGCCGGGTTCCGGGGCCGGCGGAGGGCGAGTTAGGGGCTCTCGGGCCGGGTTCCGGGGCCGGCGGAGGGCGAGTTAGGGGCTCTCGGGCCGGGTTCCGGGGCCGGCGGAGGGCGAGTTAGGGGCTCTCGGGCCGGGTTCCGGGGCCGGCGGAGGGCGAGTTAGGGGCTCTCGGGCCGGGTTCCGGGGCCGGCGGAGGGCGAGTTAGGGGCTCTCGGGCCGGGTTCCGGGGCCGGCGGAGGGCGAGTTAGGGGCTCTCGGGCCGGGTTCCGGGGCCGGCGGAGGGCGAGTTAGGGGCTCTCGGGCCGGGTTCCGGCGCCGGCGGAGGGCGAGTTAGGGGCTCTCGGGCCGGGTTCCGGCGCCGGCGGAGGGCGAGTTAGGGGCTCTCGGGCCGGGTTCCGGCGCCGGCGGAGGGCGAGTTAGGGGCTCTCGGGCCGGGTTCCGGCGCCGGCGGAGGGCGAGTTAGGGGCTCTCGGGCCGGGTTCCGGCGCCGGCGGAGGGCGAGTTAGGGGCTCTCGGGCCGGGTTCCGGCGCCGGCGGAGGGCGAGTTAGGGGCTCTCGGGCCGGGTTCCGGCGCCGGCGGAGGGCGAGTTAGGGGCTCTCGGGCCGGGTTCCGGCGCCGGCGGAGGGCGAGTTAGGGGCTCTCGGGCCGGGTTCCGGCGCCGGCGGAGGGCGAGTTAGGGGCTCTCGGGCCGGGTTCCGGCGCCGGCGGAGGGCGAGTTAGGGGCTCTCGGGCCGGGTTCCGGCGCCGGCGGAGGGCGAGTTAGGGGCTCTCGGGCCGGGTTCCGGCGCCGGCGGAGGGCGAGTTAGGGGCTCTCGGGCCGGGTTCCGGCGCCGGCGGAGGGCGAGTTAGGGGCTCTCGGGCCGGGTTCCGGCGCCGGCGGAGGGCGAGTTAGGGGCTCTCGGGCCGGGTTCCGGCGCCGGCGGAGGGCGAGTTAGGGGCTCTCGGGCCGGGTTCCGGCGCCGGCGGAGGGCGAGTTAGGGGCTCTCGGGCCGGGTTCCGGCGCCGGCGGAGGGCGAGTTAGGGGCTCTCGGGCCGGGTTCCGGCGCCGGCGGAGGGCGAGTTAGGGGCTCTCGGGCCGGGTTCCGGCGCCGGCGGAGGGCGAGTTAGGGGCTCTCGGGCCGGGTTCCGGCGCCGGCGGAGGGCGAGTTAGGGGCTCTCGGGCCGGGTTCCGGCGCCGGCGGAGGGCGAGTTAGGGGCTCTCGGGCCGGGTTCCGGCGCCGGCGGAGGGCGAGTTAGGGGCTCTCGGGCCGGGTTCCGGGGCCGGCGGAGGGCGAGTTAGGGGCTCTCGGGCCGGGTTCCGGGGCCGGCGGAGGGCGAGTTAGGGGCTCTCGGGCCGGGTTCCGGGGCCGGCGGAGGGCGAGTTAGGGGCTCTCGGGCCGGGTTCCGGGGCCGGCGGAGGGCGAGTTAGGGGCTCTCGGGCCGGGTTCCGGGGCCGGCGGAGGGCGAGTTAGGGGCTCTCGGGCCGGGTTCCGGGGCCGGCGGAGGGCGAGTTAGGGGCTCTCGGGCCGGGTTCCGGCGCCGGCGGAGGGCGAGTTAGGGGCTCTCGGGCCGGGTTCCGGCGCCGGCGGAGGGCGAGTTAGGGGCTCTCGGGCCGGGTTCCGGCGCCGGCGGAGGGCGAGTTAGGGGCTCTCGGGCCGGGTTCCGGCGCCGGCGGAGGGCGAGTTAGGGGCTCTCGGGCCGGGTTCCGGCGCCGGCGGAGGGCGAGTTAGGGGCTCTCGGGCCGGGTTCCGGCGCCGGCGGAGGGCGAGTTAGGGGCTCTCGGGCCGGGTTCCGGCGCCGGCGGAGGGCGAGTTAGGGGCTCTCGGGCCGGGTTCCGGCGCCGGCGGAGGGCGAGTTAGGGGCTCTCGGGCCGGGTTCCGGCGCCGGCGGAGGGCGAGTTAGGGGCTCTCGGGCCGGGTTCCGGCGCCGGCGGAGGGCGAGTTAGGGGCTCTCGGGCCGGGTTCCGGGGCCGGCGGAGGGCGAGTTAGGGGCTCTCGGGCCGGGTTCCGGGGCCGGCGGGCGGCGAGTTAGGGGCTCTCGGGCCGGGTTCCGGGGCCGCCGGGCGAGTTAGGGGCTCTCGGGCCGGGTTCCGGGGCCGCCGGGCGAGTTAGGGGCTCTCGGGCCGGGTTCCGGGGCCGCCGGGCGAGTTAGGGGCTCTCGGGCCGGGTTCCGGGGCCGCCGGGCGAGTTAGGGGCTCTCGGGCCGGGTTCCGGGGCCGCCGGGCGAGTTAGGGGCTCTCGGGCCGGGTTCCGGGGCCGCCGGGCGAGTTAGGGGCTCTCGGGCCGGGTTCCGGGGCCGCCGGGCGAGTTAGGGGCTCTCGGGCCGGGTTCCGGGGCCGCCGGGCGAGTTAGGGGCTCTCGGGCCGGGTTCCGGGGCCGCCGGGCGAGTTAGGGGCTCTCGGGCCGGGTTCCGGCGCCGGCGGAGGGCGAGTTAGGGGCTCTCGGGCCGGGTTCCGGCGCCGGCGGAGGGCGAGTTAGGGGCTCTCGGGCCGGGTTCCGGCGCCGGCGGAGGGCGAGTTAGGGGCTCTCGGGCCGGGTTCCGGCGCCGGCGGAGGGCGAGTTAGGGGCTCTCGGGCCGGGTTCCGGCGCCGGCGGAGGGCGAGTTAGGGGCTCTCGGGCCGGGTTCCGGCGCCGGCGGAGGGCGAGTTAGGGGCTCTCGGGCCGGGTTCCGGCGCCGGCGGAGGGCGAGTTAGGGGCTCTCGGGCCGGGTTCCGGCGCCGGCGGAGGGCGAGTTAGGGGCTCTCGGGCCGGGTTCCGGCGCCGGCGGAGGGCGAGTTAGGGGCTCTCGGGCCGGGTTCCGGCGCCGGCGGAGGGCGAGTTAGGGGCTCTCGGGCCGGGTTCCGGCGCCGGCGGAGGGCGAGTTAGGGGCTCTCGGGCCGGGTTCCGGCGCCGGCGGAGGGCGAGTTAGGGGCTCTCGGGCCGGGTTCCGGCGCCGGCGGAGGGCGAGTTAGGGGCTCTCGGGCCGGGTTCCGGCGCCGGCGGGCGAGTTAGGGGCTCTCGGGCCGGGTTCCGGCGCCGGCGGGCGAGTTAGGGGCTCTCGGGCCGGGTTCCGGCGCCGGCGGGCGAGTTAGGGGCTCTCGGGCCGGGTTCCGGCGCCGGCGGGCGAGTTAGGGGCTCTCGGGCCGGGTTCCGGCGCCGGCGGGCGAGTTAGGGGCTCTCGGGCCGGGTTCCGGCGCCGGCGGGCGAGTTAGGGGCTCTCGGGCCGGGTTCCGGCGCCGGCGGGCGAGTTAGGGGCTCTCGGGCCGGGTTCCGGCGCCGGAGGGCGAGTTAGGGGCTCTCGGGCCGGGTTCCGGGGCCGCCGGGCGAGTTAGGGGCTCTCGGGCCGGGTTCCGGCGCCGGAGGGCGAGTTAGGGGCTCTCGGGCCGGGTTCCGGCGCCGGAGGGCGAGTTAGGGGCTCTCGGGCCGGGTTCCGGGGCCGCCGGGCGAGTTAGGGACTCTCGGGCCGGGTTCCGGCGCCGGCGGGCGAGTTAGGGGCTCTCGGGCCGGGTTCCGGGGCCGCCGGGCGAGTTAGGGGCTCTCGGGCCGGGTTCCGGCGCCGGAGGGCGAGTTAGGGGCTCTCGGGCCGGGTTCCGGCGCCGGAGGGCGAGTTAGGGGCTCTCGGGCCGGGTTCCGGCGCCGGAGGGCGAGTTAGGGGCTCTCGGGCCGGGTTCCGGCGCCGGCGGGCGAGTTAGGGGCTCTCGGGCCGGGTTCCGGCGCCGGCGGGCGAGTTAGGGGCTCTCGGGCCGGGTTCCGGCGCCGGCGGGCGAGTTAGGGGCTCTCGGGCCGGGTTCCGGCGCCGGCGGGCGAGTTAGGGGCTCTCGGGCCGGGTTCCGGCGCCGGCGGGCGAGTTAGGGGCTCTCGGGCCGGGTTCCGGCGCCGGCGGGCGAGTTAGGGGCTCTCGGGCCGGGTTCCGGCGCCGGAGGGCGAGTTAGGGGCTCTCGGGCCGGGTTCCGGGGCCGCCGGGCGAGTTAGGGGCTCTCGGGCCGGGTTCCGGCGCCGGAGGGCGAGTTAGGGGCTCTCGGGCCGGGTTCCGGCGCCGGCGGGCGAGTTAGGGGCTCTCGGGCCGGGTTCCGGGGCCGCCGGGCGAGTTAGGGGCTCTCGGGCCGGGTTCCGGCGCCGGAGGGCGAGTTAGGGGCTCTCGGGCCGGGTTCCGGCGCCGGAGGGCGAGTTAGGGGCTCTCGGGCCGGGTTCCGGCGCCGCCGGGCGAGTTAGGGGCTCTCGGGCCGGGTTCCGGCGCCGCCGGGCGAGTTAGGGGCTCTCGGGCCGGGTTCCGGCGCCGGAGGGCGAGTTAGGGGCTCTCGGGCCGGGTTCCGGCGCCGGCGGGCAGCAGGCTCTCACAGCCCCTTCCCGGCCGCCGCCCGAGACCCGCTGCCGAAGCAAGAGGCCGCTGGACCCAGGCTGGGTGCGAAACCAAGCCCGTCACCGGAGGGCCTAGGACGCCGCCCGGCGCTGGGCCAGGGCGAGGGCGGGAAGGGTGGCTCCAGGGCCCGATACCTACGTATAGTGCGTCGGCTGCTCGGTCTGCGGGGACCCACCGGAGCCGCCACCTCGAGAAGCCGCTTTCGAAACCGACGGCATCTTCCTCCGCGGTAGCCACAGCGCAGGCGCCGGCCAGGCCAGGGCCACCTCCCGCCGCCCCGCCCGGCGCGAAGCCAGCCTCGTCCCCCGCTGGGCCGGGGGATAAACCCCACCCGGGCGGGCGTGCGGGGGAGTCTGGGACGGGAGGAGCTGATCCCACGGCCGACACGTATTGCGGGAGCTACTCAACTCATGCCTCCCCCGCCGCTAAACTGTTCACAGCGCAGGGGGGCCGCGGCCCAGGGCTGCGTTCACTCTGCAGCTTGGAAACCTCTGGGACGCTGGAAAAAAAGAGGGTTTGTGGGCCTGAGATTGCAGGGGGCCGGGGCCACCCCTAGCCGCGCCGCGATGCCGCTCAAGCAATCACTACCGCCTACGCCTCAAGGGTTCCTTGCTCACTGGGATGACCGAGCAGCAGACTCAGGTAAGGCACAGAAATGAAACTCCCTTCACTGTAACGGCACGCTGCTTGAAATGAGGCCTTCCAAAACCGTCTCCATACGTTACTCACAACACCTTAGATCCGCCCTACCGCTGCCGGCTTTGCTCCCTGGCCCCCGCCTAGGGACTGAAAGAGTCACGTGCCTTTCCTAGATGTTGGCAAAAGAAGAGGTGGACGGGGGAAGCATTTTGTTTTTAAATGTGATCTTCTTTGACAGCGATACCCTGAAATATGCTTTTCTGTATGTATTTCAGAGTTTTAACCTTTAATGGTGGTTCTGTTGTAATCTTATTATAATACTATTACTCTTTAAAGACGGTACAGGTTAAATATTCTCCTCCTGGATGCTGCTGCAGTACTAAGTTCCTCCCCCTGGCCCATAACCTCATCCCTAATGCTGATCCTATAACTACAGTCACAGACAGGGTCAAATACTCAGTCCATCTGTCAGTTGTAAGACTTCTTTCCCACGGACTGCCTCAAGGCTTCAACTGAGGATACCCATAAATCCACCACTTGCTAACCATTTAGCAAGAAGGCTCATCTCATTCTGCAGTATTAACCCAATTTTACTATTTGAGAATAAGTTTGTCTGCCCAGGGAGCCACTGGTCTAGTGAATGAGGCATAAACCAAGTACTAAGGGACCAAGATTCTACTTCTGATTCCCAAACTCATAAATGTCACAGCTCTAAGCCTCAGTTTTATCACCTATAAAACAGAAATAATATTTCAGGAGGTCTTGTAAAGCACTCTGATAATATACAAGATTAAGGCAAGGCAGAGAAAGATGTAGAAATAATCTCCTAGGCTTGTAGTTATTCTTGTAAGTTATATGGGAGGTACCAACACCAGTTCATAGTTAATTTATATTTAAAGGAGCTCAGTGGCTTAGGCATTTTACTACACAGCTAAACACATTAAGAGTATGTTTTAAGATTCTTTTAAATAGCACTGCACTTTTCTACTATGCACAAGTGTACCACATCTTCAGATGTTTGTAACTTCAGCGCTAGCTTCCCACATACTGTATATCACAGTATATGTGTAAAATTTAAGAGTCACCACTTGGAAAGGTAAATAATTCTATGACAGTGAGAAGTGGTTTAAACAAAAAAACACATACAGCTGCTGGGTTATACTCAAACTTTATAGGGTCTTATCTACCACCCATCATGAAATTAAAGAGGTATGTATATAAGATTTAGTTTTCAGAGTAACAGCCGTGTTAGTCTGTCTTTGCAAAAAGAAAAGGAGTACTTGTGGCACCTTAGAGACTAACCAATTTATTTGAGCATGAGCTTTCGTGAGCTACAGCTCACTTCATGCTCAAATAAATTGGTTAGTCTCTAAGGTGCCACAAGTACTCCTTTTCTTTTTGCAAAGATTTAGTTTGTTCTTCAGTCCAGTCAGCACTGGACTTTTTTTAAAAACCACACACATAAGAAGGGGTGATAGGTGGAGAAAAATAAGGGAATTTTGAGGAAGACTAAATGAATTTTGCATTTGATTCTAAAGGCAGTGAAGTTCATGACCACCCTGTCACCTCCTTCAGAACATTCCCTTAAATACCTCATTTGTTTCATTGCTATCAGTCTTTGTTATAACTGTTAAACCAATTTAATTGGGATTCAAAAAACTGGACTTGAGAAATTTACCAGACACCTTTTAGCCATGGGAGATTATGACAGACTAGGGAGGGGGCAACAGCAAGATTCCACAGAAAACATAACTTTGGTTTCAGAGTAACAGCCGTGTTAGTCTGTATTCGCAAAAAGAAAAGGAGTACTTGTGGCACCTTAGAGACTAACCAATTTATTTGAGCATAAGCTTTCGTGAGCTACAGCTCACTTCATCGGATGCATACCGTGGAAACTGCAGCAGACTTTATATATACACAGAGAATATGAAACAATACCTCCTCCCACCCCACTGTCCTGCTGGTAATAGCTTATCTAAAGTGATCATCAGGTGGGCCATTTCCAGCACAAATCCAGGTTTTCTCACCCTCCACCCCCCCACACAAATTCACTCTCCTGCTGGTGATAGCCCATCCAAAGTGACAACTCTTTACACAATGTGCATGACAATCAAGTTGGGCTATTTCCTGCACAAATCCAGGTTCTCACATCCCCCCCACCCACATACACACACAAACTCACTCTCCTGCTGGTAATAGCTCATAATTTCAGAGTAACAGCCGTGTTAGTCTGTATTCGCAAAAAGAAAAGGAGTACTTGAGCTATTACCAGCAGGAGAGTTTTGAACCAGCAGGAGAGAGGATTGTTTTTTTGCCTTCATGAATGAACTGTTCAGTTACATCTACTGCAAAAGGATCTTTTCTACTGATGACAGAGAAAGTCCATCTCAACCATAGAGCTATGTTTAGTTCTGTAGTGTAGAAAACAGATTTATTAAACTCTTACTGACAGTGCATTAAAAGAGTTGTATGGAAGTCACTTCCACATGACCTAACACAGTAGTAGAGTACAGAATATGAAGTTAACATTCAGCTTGATCGTAATAATGCATATACATATATAGCTATCTTCACCATGCTTTACAAAGTAATTTGTTATCCAAGTGTCATTGTCACCTTTGGCTTAATGTTTTTGTATCCTAACTTTGATATTGTAATACATTCAAAATCTTAAAAGTCAGATGATGGGGGACAGTATCAGTACAGCTGTGTTCACATATTCAACCTTCTAATTGCACCTATGCACAACTTAAGAGTCCACTTGATTATCTCTGTTGCCATGAGTTATATGAGGATTACCAAGAATTACCACTGAGGACGAGGAGTCAGGCTTGCAGAATAAAGACGGTGATGTGTGGGGAAAACAAGAGTTTCCGGGCAATTCAATGCAGCATCAGATCACCTGGAATACAAGCCGTTTCCTAGGGGGCCTGCTATCACAGCTACCCTCCCGCAGGTGGGCATTTTTCCTGTTGGGATGGTGGCAGCATTTTCTTTTCTGGGGTCTCATCTAACAAGCCTGGCACCTGCTCATGGAAAACGGCTCCCAGTTGCTTGTCGACTTCTGCCTCCTCCCTAAAAACGCACCAGAGCAGCAGCCCTATCCCTAGCAAGCTGACCGGCAGCACTTTCACCCAGGGTCTTCGATAGTCACTTCCCATGGACCTGTCCACAGACCAGACCCGCGGGCTGGCTTTGCTGGTGGAGAAGGGGATGGGCCTAGAGCTCTCAGACTCCGCTACATCCTCGGGCCCCGGTTGCCGACTGAGACGTCGCACTGGACAGAAGGGACCAGAGAGCGGGCGCGGCCTGGAAGGAGAAAAGGAAGGAGAAACGCGACGTAAAGCGAGTCACAGGCCCGTCTCCTCCACGGGCGGGATCCGACCCCCGCCCCAGGAAAGCCCCACACGGAGCAAGCCCGCGCCACCGCTCACCGCCAGCGCCACAGGACCGCGCGGCTCATCGCGTTCCACCACCACGCGTCACGTCCGGCGCAGTGTGACACACTTCCGGTCTACGGAGCGGAACTGGCGCGTCGGCCGAGAGACTAACGCAAGATCCCCAAACCTCCCTACGCCGTGGCGCCTTCCGGTGAAGTGTCGGAATTAGCGACCTTGCTACGACTGAGCATGCGCGCGTGTCCGAGCATGCTCCGTAATATCTTCTGAAGCCGCTCTCCTCCGTTGGCTACGTCACTCGGAAGGTCCACGCTGCTGGCGGGGGGGTCGGGACGGCCACGGGCCGTGTGTGCAGGGGCCTCGGAGCGGGCAGAGGCGATAACACTTACTGGAGATGGGGTGAGCCGTCCGCAGTGGGGCGGAGGGGCAGGAGGCTCGTGCTCCGAGCTGCGGGGGGCTTTCCGCGCCCTTCCCGGGGGCCTTAGGGGCGCAGTGTACCCAATGCCCGGAACCCAGAGCCATTTAGGCTCCTAATTTTCATTTATTTAAGATCCATGGAAACGATCCTGCTGCACCCCGCCCCCATTCTTCGGCTGGTTTGCTGACTCCTCATTAGCTTCTCCAGGGTGAGCTAGGCTACCCTGTGCTAACCTCAGGAGGGTGGACACTGGCGGCAGGGCGAGTGGAGAGGCTCTAGCTTGGGTCCTGTGAAAAACCAGAGATGGTATCGGGCTATATAGTAACCTGCCATAGAATCTGGAATGGACACTGCTGACAAATGGGCATTGGGAATCAAACGCCAGACACATTCCCGCTATCCATCCCAAGTGATGGCTGTTAGCCTATTGGTGATCTCCTTTTTACACTTTGGCAACACATGCAAACCTTGTTCTACCTATAAGCTTTTACTGAATTGAGTATAGAAGGAGCTAAGCATTTTTTCCTCTCAGGCTTTTACCCCATTAATGTGTTCGTTTATATTGTAGTAGTGATGAATTTACTCATTGCATAAGGGTTTCTGGTAAATGTGTGTCACTGATACTACCTTCTTTCTCTGGTCTCTCTACAGCTGGGCAGAATTGGCATAGACTAAGATAAGATGTTTCCAAAAGCACCAAGGTCTCTGTGTAATCCTTGAAGGCTCCTTATGCGTTTCCTGAGCATGCTACCCAGTATGGGGGTTTCTTTGCATGTTCCTTGATGAAGAGCTCATTGGACAGAACTGCTGGTCCAGTATTGCCACAGTTGATTCCAGCTGTACGTTCAGCACAAACCAAAGTGAGGCTTGCAGTCTGATGGCTTCACAGTGCTGTTTGTATACAACCTGACATGAAAGTCTGGATCCGATTAAAATATCTCTCTTGCCTCCTTCCATTGGGTTTCAAACAGAGCAAGCTTATTTATTCTCAAGGCATGCTGACAAGCTTATCTTTTTACCCAGGTTTACGGAGACTGGGAGTGAGATAAGCATGTATCTTGGAACATGGTTTGAGAGTAGCGCCAGGGCTATGTGTGTGTTTTTAGGGAGTTCTCTGCGTTTATAATAAAACATGCTTTTCCATCAGAGGAGAGGATGTGAGAACAAACAGCCTATCACAGATGTGCAGTCACATTGCTTAATGCACTACTCCAAAGCACTCAAATGCTGCCATGGTTAGCTGGGTATAAAAACTTACATATATTCCATATATCTTTAAAATTATATTAAGGGTGCCCATTTAGATAGAGAATAGGTTATGGGGTGTTTTCTGGCTTGTATATACAAATAATGATGGAAATCTGATTCATGCAAATGTGTACTTTGATTAAATAGTCTTGAGCAGAAAACTGTCATGTGAGATGTGGCTGACACTAGTTCCAGGTATATAATTTGAACTAGGTACATGATTAGTGCCTGGTAAATTCATTATCTTCCTGGAAAGTAGATACCTCAAGCATATTATCCAGCAATGCACATGCACTACGAGCTCATGACTTGCTCCTATTAATACCAATACAACAAAATCCATAGGGCTGGGGTCCTTATTGTCCTGGGCCTTGTACAAAGATGCAGTAAAAGACAGGCAAGGCCCCCAAAGAGTTTACAACTAATTCAAGATGCATGCCTCTCCCATCTCCTTCTTACAACAGTAATGGTGGAGGATTTCAAGAGTAATAGAAATGCATAATAGACTATGCATAATTGGCACGTTTCAATTAGTCACCTCCTCCCGTGAGTATATTAGCATTAGGTCACTGATAAAATTCTACTAGAATTCTTAGAGGGGGTCAACGAATGTGGACAAGGGTGATCCAGTGGATACAGCATATGGGGACTTTCGCAAAGCCTTTTAAAGATCCCTCACCAAAGGCTCTTAAACAAAGCAAGCAGTCATGGGATAAGAGGGAAAGTCTTGTCATGGATCAGTAACTGCTTAAAACACAGGAAACAAAGGGTAGGAATGGTCTATTTTCAGAATAGAGAGAGGTAAATAGTGGTATCTCCCAGGGGCCTGTACTGGGACCAGTGCTGTTGAACATATTCATAAATGATGTGGAAAATGTGGTAAACAGTGAGATGGCAAAATCTGCAGACAATACAAAATTACTAAAGACAGTTAACACCCAGGCAGACTGCAAAGAGCTACAAAAGGATCTCTCAAAACTGGGTGACTAGGCAACAAAATGGCAGATGAAATTTAATGTCGATAAATGTGAAGTAATGCACATTGTAAAGCATAATCCCAACTATACATACAAATTGATGGGGTCTAAATTAGCTGTTACTGCTCAAGAAAAATCTTGGAATCATGGTGGATAGTTCTCTGAAAACATCCCCTCAATATACAGCACCAGTCCAAAAAACTAACAATGTTAGGAACCCTTAGGAAAGGGATAGTTAGTAAGACAGAGTATCACAATGCCACTATATAAATCTGGTATGCCCACACCTTGAATACTGTGTGCTTTTCTGGTTGCCATATCTCAAAAAAATATATATTAGAATTAGAAAAGGTACAGAGAAGAGCAACAAAGATTACTAAGGGTATGGACTAGCTTCCATAGCATAGAATCATAGGACTGGAAGGGACCTCAAGAGGTTATCTAGTCCCGTCCCTTGCTGTCAGGGAAAGACTAAGTATTATGACAGATTTCAGAGTAGCAGCCATGTTAGTCTGTATCCGCAAAAAGAAAAGGAGTACTTGTGGCACCTTAGAAACTAACATTTATTTGAGCATAAGCTTTTGTGAGCTACAGCTCACTTCATCGGATGCAACTGATGGGGATGTACAGGTAAGCTTCTTCCTAACTGATATCAGAAAGATTCCTAGGGACAGCGTAGCTAAGATTTGATAGTCTTCAGCCTACGTTTGGATGTCTTGATGGAGTTACTGGTCTTCAGAAGGGCAACTTGCTTTTACTACCACCCACCTGCTGCATAGATCAGCTGACTTTTGTTAAATTTGGCTTCCAAGGGAGGGGAGAAAACTTCACACAGTGGTAACAGTTATGGTAAAGTCACCAATACAACCTATATAAGTTGAGGAAAATGGTTGGTGCTAAAATGAAGATTGGAGGCTCAGCAGAATCTACTGTAGGTTAGCACTGTGGTTCTCAAACTTTTGTACTAGTGACCCCCTTTCACACAGCAAGCCTCTGAGTGCAATCCCCCCCTTATAAATTAAAAATAAACACTATTATAAATGCTGGAGGTGAAGTGGCGTTTGGGATAGAGGCTGACAGCTCGCAATTCCCCATGTAATAACCTCATGACTCCCTTAGGGGTCATAAACCCCACTTTGAGAACCCCTGAATTAGCAGATGGTCATGGTTAGCTAAACACAGCAAGGGAAGGAATTGTAATTATTATTTATGTACAAATGATGTCCTTGCTGCTGGACAACTTGCTAGTATAACTCTCCACAACTTTGTTAGAAGAATCCATACATTTATTCTTTATAATAATATACAGAATAGAGGTACGCTCCTTAAACATTATTGGTCTTCTGTAAAAAAAAATCTGATTTTCACTTTTCATTCATAAGAATTGCAAGGTGTAAGCACCCCTCAAATGCAAACAATCCTAGTGCGGGACAACTACAATTGCAAATAATACACACCACAGAGGGAAGGAACATTTTTTCTAAGCCAAAAGAAAAAAGGCTTACTCTTTAAACTGGCAAGGAGATTTTAATGTTCATGTAGTGCAGACTCTACCTCAGTTTGCAAGATCTTGTCTGAAAAGTAGTGTAATTATTTTGCATTCACATCTGACATCATTATGCACAGCGTATGCTGAATGGATAATTAAGATTTCCTTGATTTGAAATCTATTACAATGTAAGTTTGGAGTAGTAAATGCAAAATGCACAAAAAAATGATAGTGTTTGTGACAGTACCCCAATACGTGACTAGAAGGATCAGGAACAAGCTGTGGATGGCTGGAGAGAAAAGTCAGGGGAAGGGGGGCGGCACTCAGGGCCAAAGAAGTCCTGAGTCTGGGCCAAAGAACTTGCGAGAGAACACCATGGCCACCTGAGGCAAACCAGAAGGTTAGGAGGAGAGTATCCTACTTACACATGGTCGTTCTGTTAGTCTCAACTTTTAGTGAACAGTGTGATAGTTGTCTTAGTCAAGAATTTGTTATTGTTAGCAGAGATGCGTAAGAGGTGAATATTAGCTGCTAGTGTGGAAATAGGTGTTAAAGGAATAACTATTTACACCTTACAGCTTTAAAGTGGAGTAATTTCTCTAGTCTTTATGCAGTCATTTCCTTCTATCTTTTTCAATACAGTGTACTTCCAACTATCTGAATAGCATGAGGGACACAGATTTGGTTCAGATAATCAAGAGGCCATTCAGCAGCAGGGTGGCCTCCTCCACAGCCAGGGGCTTGTCATCCTCTTCACAGTCCTAGCCAGGGGTCTCTGCTCTGCCCCACTCGCTCCTGTGACAGCAAGGTTGCAGAGGGCTCCCTGTGCAGCCACAGGACAAGTGACACCAAATTTTCTGCAGGCACAAGGAAGGCTGAAGTTCTGGCAGGGCAGAGCGGAGTCCTTGCTGAGGTCTCTGCTCTGCCCTACCAGGACCACAGCCTTCCCACTGCACCTTGTGCCTGAAGGGATTGGGTGTCACCAGCGCTGCGGCAGCACAGGGAGCCCTCTGCAGCTCTGCTGTCTCAGCCCCATTCACTCCCATGACAGCAGTGCTGCAGAGGAGCCCCATTCACTCCCATTCAACAGCAGGATGGTAGCAGGGGATCATACTCCTGGCTAGGAGTATCTGCTCTATTACCACAACCTCCACATTATCTGAATCCCTTCCTCATCCTCCAGCATAAGATACCTGCTGCAGAGGGCATATATCTCATGCTGGGGGACAAGGAAGGGATTTGGATAATGCAGAGGTTTGGATAATCGGGTTTTGGATAAATAGGAGTATACTGTATATAATCTACCTGAAAGGCTAGAAGGTAGATTTTGCTTTTTGCTCACATGTTCATCTCTGGCTAAAGATTCCACATCACTCCATCCTTCCAGCCTCATCAGTGCTGCTACAGGATTAGGAAGTACAGTGTGAACTACTTCCCACAAAGGCAAATAAACTGCCCCTGCTATCAGCGGTTAAGAAGTTTACTAATCCATCCAAACTTAAGGACAAAACTATTCCACTCATGTCAGGCAGAAATACAGTTGCTGGGTATACAACCAATCACCTTTCACTCTCATTAGTGCAATAGTTGATCAAAGCAAACCTCACAGAACTGAGATTGGAGAAGTAGAGTCTGCAGACCAATCGTTGGTAACAGTTTCAGCAAAGAGAATTTTTACAACTTAAACAACCTTGTAAACTGAACTACAACAGCTGTCTGCAATGGCAGCACCAGACTTTAACTCAAACATTCCCTTCCCATTGCCTTAGGGCAAGAATACAGAGCATTAGAAATATTCACAAAGCGTTTTTAAATTATCTTAGTACTGTGATATGCATCCAATTTGCTCAATATTTTAGTCTATATGAACTTGATATTTATCATCCAGACAAATTTATTTAAAAGGTGTCATTCCAAATGCCTGTGTCTCCCCGTAGGTGTTCATTAGCCTTTGAGCCATTCAGAACACTTGGCTTTGTAGTCACCACTTTATGAATGACGTGTTCAGCACTTGTATTTTCAGCTGAAATATTTAATTGTAAAATGTCAGTTATTTCTTCACTTTTCAGAATAAAAGCTGCAAGTTACATGATTTTACATAGTCACAATAAATCATAGAATACTGTTGAGTAACAAAAACAACGAGGAGTCCGGTGGCACCTTAAAGACTAACAGATTTATTTGGGCATAAGCTTTTGTGGGTAAAAAACCCACTTCTTCAGATGCATGGAGTGAAAATTACAGATACAGACAAATGTATATTGGCACATGAAGAGAAGGAAGTTACCTTACAAGTGGAGAACCAATGTTGAAGGCCAGTTCAGTCAGAGTGGATGTGGTCCACTCCCAATAATCAATACTAAGAGAGGGAAAATTGCTTTTGTAGTGAGCCAGCCACTTCCTTAACACCATCGACTGGGGCTTGAACAGGGACTGGGAGTGGCTGGCTCACTACAAAAGCAATTTTCCCTCTCTTGGTATTCACACCTCCTCCTCAATTATTGGGAGCAGACCACTTCCACCCTGACTGAATTGGCCTTCAACGTAGGTTCTCCACTTGTAAGGTAACTCCCTTCTCCTCATGTGCCAATATATATGTATGCCTGTATCTGTAATTTTCACTCCATGCATCTGAAGAAGTGAGTTTTTTACCCATGAAAGCTTAAGCCCAAATAAACCTGTTAGTCTTTAAGGTGCCACTGGACTTCTCGTTTTTTTTGTGGATACAGACTAACACAGCTCCCCCTCTGATGTTGAGTTACAATAAGTCATCCAATGCAAACTGTGATTTTTGCTCTTGAATATACAATTCAAATTCTGCTCTATATGGTTACACAAGTTACCCAGTCAGTGAACAGAAATCCTGCGTAATTTATGTAACTAAATCAAATCTATAATCTGCATACGTTCCAACACGAGATTTTTTTCCCTGAAAAAAGTCACTCATTTCACATAATGAAAATGAAAGCTTCTCATACAGAAAAGAACTACAAAATGAAAATTTATCGCTTGCTCAGTTCTAGTTATTAGGTTACCGCCTAATATTTCACTGAGATGCCAATCTCTGAACACACAAGCTACAAAGAGGTGCACCTTAGAAAGCTAAATGTCCAAGGGGTATCATGTGTGACTTTGGGAATTAACTAAGGAACTGGAATTTGACAGGATAAGAGAGGAATAGGCACTGAGAAGAATGAGGTAACTTGGTTGCTGGGAGGCAGGGTGAGACTGGAACTTGCCTGGAGTAAATCCAGACTGCTTTGTCACAGCCAGGACCCACCCTCCTGCTGTTGCTCTCCTTCACACCAGGTAGTAGCATGGGACAGGTGGTGCATATCTGCAGCGGAGGCCAGTGAAGGGGAGAAACTGACCAGCAGAGAGTGGAATGAGGTATGAAGGAGGAGACTTTACACACACCAAAGGAGAACATTTCACATACTTATGGGAGCAGATTTTATTGGTGGTGTGTGTTGGGAGAAATGAGATGAAAATATTAGTCTCAAATGCTGTGGACATTAACACTTTGCATGGAGGGGAAAAATCCGAGACTGAAGCTCAAAGTATACCAAAATAGAAGTGGTAGCAGCTACATCCCATTGTAAACGCTGACACTAATAAAAACCTACATATATTTTTAAACAAGTTCTCACAGTCAAGGGTCTGTTCAGTCAAAATCACATGCAGTATGCTTTACGGTGGGGCTTGACCCCCTCCGATTGAAGATTATTTGTTTATCCTGATCTTTAAAAAGAGAAAGCTGAGCATTCACATTCTAAATAGATAGGAATGAGAAAGTAGAACTACACAAAGAACTTACCTGAGTTTCTTTCATACACAATACCATGTTGAGTTAATAAATCTTTAAGCTTTTTTATTTCTTTAGAAAGTTTCTTGTACTCCTAGAATAAAAAATATTTTTAAAATGGACAATATGTTTTGCCCAAATACATATGTCTACTTAAAAATTCAGTTTGCATCAAGTATAAAATGTCCAAGCATAGTCGGGAAAGCCACTGGGAAAAATAAAACATGTCTGGAATCTTGGTTTACCAGATGACTGGAGGATACCTAATATGACACCAATTTTTAAAAAAGTTTCCAGAAGCAATCCTGGCAATTACACGGCAGTAAGCCTAATTTCAGTACCATGCAAACTGGTTGAAACTATAGTATAGAACAGAATTATCACACACAGAGATGAACGCGATTTGTTGGGGAAGAATCAGCATGGCTTTTATAAAGGGAAATCATGCCTCACCAATCTATGAGAATTTTTTGAGGGGGTCAACAAACATGTGGACAAAGGTGATTCAGTCAATATAGTGTACTTGCACTTTCAGAAAGACTTGACAAGGTCCCTCACCAAAGGCTCTTAAGTAAAATAAGCAGTCACAGGATAAGAAGAAAGGTCCTCTTATCAATCAGTAACTGTTTAAAAGACAGGAAACAAACGGTAGAAATAAATGCAGTTTTCAGAAAAGAGAGGGGTAAATAGTGGAGTCCCCCAGGGATCTGTATCGGGACCAGTGCTGTTCAACATATTCATAAATGATTTGGACAAGGTAGACAGTGAGGTGGCAAAATTAAGTCAGGTGGCAAAATTACATGACTTATGAGGAGAGGCTGAGGGAGCTGGGATTGTTTAGCCTGCAGAAGAGAAGAATGAGGGGGGATTTGATAGCTGCTTTCAACTACCTGAAAGGGGGTTCCAAGGAGGATGGCTCTAGACTGTTCTCAATGATAGCAGATGACAGAACGAGGAGTAATGGTCTCAAGTTGCAGTGGGGGAGGTTTAGATTGGATATTAGGAAAAACTTTTTCACTAAGAGTGAAACTGGAAACTGGAGTGAAACTGGAATGCGTTACCTAGGGAGGTGGTAGAATCTCCTTCCTTAGAGGTTTTTAAGGTCAGGCTTGACAAAGCCCTGGCTGGGATGATTTAACTGGGAATTGGTCCTGCTTCGAGCAGGGGGTTGGACTAGATGACCTTCAGGGGTCCCTTCCAACCCTGATATTCTATGATTCTATGAAAATTTTTAGACAATACAAAATTACTCAAGATAGTTAAGTCCAAAGCAGACAGAAAGAGTTACAAAGGGATAACACAAAACTGGGTGACTGAGCAACAAAATGGCAAATGAAATTCCATGTTGATACATGCAAAGTAATGCACATTGTAAAACATAGTATCAACTATACAAATAAATTAGCTGTTACCAGTCAAGAAAGAGATCTTGGAATCATTGTGGACAGTTCTCTGAAAATATCTGCTCAATGTGCAGAGTCATTCAAAAAAGCTAATGTTAGGAACCATTGGGAAAAGGATGGGTAATACAACAGAAAATATCACAGTGCTACTATATAAATCCATAGTCTGCCTACACCCTGAACACTGCGTGCAGTTTTGGTTTCCCCAGCTCAAAAAAGAGATATTAAAATTGGAAAAGGTACAAAGATGGGCAACAAAAATATCAGGGGTATGGAACAGCTTCCATATGGGGAGAGATCAAAAAGACTGGGACTACGCAGTTTAGAAAAGAGATGATGAAGGGGAGATATGATAAGAGGTCTATAAAACTATGAATGGTGTGAAGAAAGTGAATACATATTGTGTTATTTACCCTTTCACAGAACACAAGAATCAGGGATCATCCAATGAAATTAATAGGCATCGGGTTTAAAACAAACAAAAGGAAGTACTACTACACACAACGCAGTCACCCTGTAGAACTTGTTCCCATGGGACGTTGTGAAGACCAAAAGTATAAGTGGGTTCAAAAAAGAATTAGACAAGTTCCTGAAGGATAGGTCAATCAACAGCTATTAGCCACGATGGTCAGGAATGCAACCTCATGCTCTGGGTTGTCCCTAAGCCTTGGACTGCTGGATGTTGGGACTGGACGGCAGGGTATAAATCACTTGATAATTGCCCCACTCTGTTCATTCTCTCTGAAGCATCTGGCATTAGACATTGATTGAAGACAGGATACTAGGCTAGATGGACCACTGGCCACACTGAGTCAGACCATTCTTATGGTGTAAGAGTTCCAGAAACAGGCTGTTTAACTTGTGCATGAGGTTCATCAAAGTGATGGACAAACAAAAGGAAGTATTTCTTCAAACAATGCACAGTCAGTCTGTGAAACTCTTTGCCAGAGGATGTTGTGAAGGGCAAGACTATAATGGTTCAAAAAAGAACTAGATAAATTCATTGAGGGTAGGTCCATCAATGGCTATTAGCCAGGATGTGCACAGATGGTGTTCCTAGACTATTTGCCAGAAGCTGGGAATGGGCAACAGGGGATGGATCGCTTGGTGATTCCTTGTTCTGTTCATTCCCTCTGGGGCACCTGACATTGGCCACTGTCATAAGACAGGATACTGGGCTAGATGGACCTTTAGTCTAACCCAGTATGGTAGGTCTTATGGACAAAGGACAATTATTGTCAGCTATAAAAAAAGACAGCCTGTGTTTCTGAAAGGTATTACCCAATAGCATCTGGTTCCAACTGCTCCTCTACAGAAATCTGGGACGATGAATCAGGCACTCAGACCAGGAAGTCCTTCCCAACAAACACCTCAGGTCTGCCCTTTGACTAGATTTTTATAGCACTACAGCTGTTAACTCCCTCCCAAAGGCTGCTCCAGGGTCAGTCTCTGTCTCAAAGATGCTGCCTGACAATCCAGCCGCAAATGTTTTACTTCTGAAGATCTGTGGCTACTCCATAACTACAGAAGCTTTAATGAACAGCTATGTTTATACCCATTAAACTATAAGGCAGTGGTCACCAACCGATCGATCCTAGAGGATCTCCCTGTCAATCACGATCTCTGGCGGAGGCACAGTGTGGCTGCCTAATGCTACCCTGCCCCCACACCGCTCCCAGAAGTGGCCACTGCAGCCCCGCGACCACGTGCACACTGCTCCTGCCTGCAAGCACTGCCCCTGCAGCTCCTATTGGCCGGGAGATCTGCAGGGGCGGTGCTTGCAGAGAGAGGCAGCACGTGGAGCCACATGCTGTCTGCTCTCCCCACCCTAAGGGCTGCAGGGGTGTGTTGGCCCCTTCCAGGAGCAGTGTGGGGGCAGGGTAGGCAGGGAGTCTGCCTTAGCCTCGCTGCACCCACCGCCGACCGGGAGCCACCAGAGGTAAGTGCTGCCCAGCAAGAGGTCGCACCCAAACCCCCATCCCTGAGCCCGCTCCTGGAGCCAGCACCCCAAACTCCTCCTGCCCCCCAACCTCCTGCCCCAGGCTCATCCCAGAGCCCCCTCTCAAACTGTGAACCCCTCAACTCCAGCCCAGAGCCTGCACCCCCTCCCAAACTCCAACCCCTGCCCCAACCTGGTGAAAGTGAGGTTGGGGGAGAGTGAGCGACGGGGTGGAGGGAATGGAGTGAGCGGGGCAGGGCTCTGAGGAAGAGGCGAGGCCTCAGGGAAGGGACGGGTAGATCCTGAGTTGCCCTTAGATTCAAAAAGTGATCTTGGGCATAAAAAGATTGGAGACCACTGCTATAAGGAAAGGCTGGAATCCCATAATATTCATAGCTAGATAAATTAAAATTGAAAATAAGGTTCACATTTTCAATAGAATTGGATATGAGCAGCGGGTTGAGCCCCACTTTGGGGAAGCTAGCCCCTGGCTCTGCACCTTCCACCCACGCCCTCCCCATGGCCAGAGCCCCAAGACCCCCTGCTCCCCCCGCGGCCAGAGCTACAAGCCCCACCCCCCCACCCAGAGTGCCCCCACCTCCCCAGCCATGGGAAGCCCTGAGTGCTCCCCGCCTTGGCTAGAGAAGCCTCGAGCTGGCGAAAGCCACGCCATGCCTCCCCTCCCCAGACCCAACCCACGCAGAGGAAAAGCGTCTGTTAAGACACTTCTGATATGCCCAATGCAACTTCCAGGATGGCTGAGGAGGCAGTATGTGCCTCCTCATTCGTTCTGGAACCTGCATGGGGCATAATAAAACAAAAACTTCACCGCCAAACCCCGCAACGGGAGGTGGGGGGGATGTCTGGCCGCTACGGCATCACAGGGGAAGGCAGAGCCTCCCCTGGCCTATTATACCCATTGTCCATGGAACTGGACCAACCCAAGAAGATATGTGGTGGATTCTCCTTTGCTTTAAATCACCACGTATATCTTTCTAAGAGAGATTATTTAATTCAATCACAAGTTATTAGGCCTGATGCAGGAATGAATGGGTGAAATTCTATAGCCTTTGCTAAGCATAAGGTCAGACTAGATCAGTGGTCTCCAAACTGGGGTGCGCACAGATCCCAGGGGGTGCGCGGCAGCAGGAGTGCCGCCGGATGGCACTCCGCCATTGTTTTTCTTCGGCAACAGCTCTGCACGTCCACAGCTGGTGTTCCCCTCTGGCGGTCCGCCTGCAGTAAGTCTTCCATTCTTCTTTCGGCGGCGGCGCACCTGTGGCTGGTCTTCCGCTCTTCACCTTGGGGGTGCGCGAGCCAAAAAGTTTGGAGGCCACTGGACTAGATGACCACAATGGTCTCCTTCTTGCTTTGTAATCTAGGACACCCTTCCATACCCTGTCAGTGAATCTCAGTACATCAATGAGAAGGTATAACCATAGCACATGAACTTTTAGGATGAATGTATTCTCTCCATACATATTATGCACTTCAGTTTTAGTGCTTAGCGCTTGCCTTTAATTCATACTAACAAGCCTTGTAAATTCTGCTGCAGAATATATGTAAAAAGAAAAGGAGTACTTGTGACACCTTAGAGACTAACCAATTTATTTGAGCATAAGCTTTCGTGAGCTACAGCTCAAAGCTTATGCTCAAATAAATTGGTTAGTCTCTAAGGTGCCACAAGTACTCCTTTTCTTTTTGCGAATACAAACTAACACGGCTGTTACTCTGAAACCTGCAGAATATATGTGTATAGACATATATAGTTGTAGATACAGGCGCACACAGACAGAATTTAAAGGATACATGATATAAACCACTGGGCCTTTAGTTTGTAAAATGGCCTGAATGTTTCAGCATAGTGTGTATATTATATGATTACCAAATACCCATCTGTCACAAGGCTCTGGTCCACCTTCCACTTTCACTAACTCCCTTCTGTTTCTTAATCCCGTGCGGACCCCACTTTATGAGAGTATGTCTAAAATGCACGTCACCTAGGTATATAACTACTTCCTATATACCACCCCCTAATATCTCCTGGAAAGGCATTCAGTAATGCAGTTTGTTTCCAATTTTCAGCATTAAAATAAGTTCTGCCATTTCTATTTATTTTTAAATATACTGTTATTTAGGCAACAGAAGATAACTAAGGGAGCAGACTATCTGAATCCTAACAACAGACAGGCAGCTTGGCTGAGAGCCCAGTGGCTCAGTCACACAGCAGAAGGATAGTGATTCTCCATGTTGATAAAATGTATCAGACAAGCATTAAGAATTACTTTCTATACCTTATTGCATTTCTCCACGGTTTCAAATTCCAGACTTTTTAACTTTTTATTTTTTTTCTCAATCTCCTTTTCTTCTGTTGCACTTAAAAGTCCTGCTTCCTCAAAAATCTCCTTCAACAATTTTTTGTACCCCTGGAAAAACAAAGACATTACATAAAGCCATTCTATTTCTGTTTGTAATTTGCATTGGCTATTTATTTTACAAGGTTTTGTGATTACCAATAAACTGTATCTAGATGCATAGCTCTAAGAGTTTTTGCCAATAGTAGGATAAAAACATCTATCCCAAAAAGAGCTGGAACTGTAGAAAACAGGTCAGTACTATAGTAATTTGAAAGTGACAGTCCTTTAACAAGAAATCAGAATGGATCAGCAAACCTGTTCAGTTATCAGCTCATCGTAAAGAGACTGCTCTGCTTCATCCCACTTCCTTCGTAGGACTTCAGTCAGTGTTGGATAAACTGAAAAATGGAAAGTAAAGCTGTCATAAATACTAACAGCTACATTTTCCTTAATTATTTGAATGTAACCCTAGTGCTGCTATGTGTGTGTTTTAACAGCTTAATGCTTCACTTCAACATGCACCATTGAGACAACAAACTGCTACATTCACTTGCCTGGACCTGCTCCTCAATCCTATTTAAATCAATAGGAATTTTCTCAATCACTTCAAATGGGAACAGGAGCAGGCCCTAGAGGTCTAATGCTCCCAGACAGCAGCAGTGACCAAAGGTTTCTTCTTTCAGCTCCAGCTGTCCAAAAGCCTGCACCCTTCTCTGCTGGATGACATCCTGATTGCACCCTCCTCACTTATAAATTACTGAAACACATCCCATCTAAGAATGACCATTTACAAAACCCCAAAAGGGCTGGGGCCCAATTATCTCTGTAACACCCTCTTAGAGCTGAGCCTCACTCTTACTACCTTCAGGGAATATTTCTTCATGCAGACATTTTTCCAAACTGATGAATGTATCCACTGACTTGTCTAATTGGAGACTGGGATGGAAGTGGTGAGAACGAGAGAACTACGCTCTTGTACACAAATAAATTTACCAAGGTGTTGTTTGTAGATTATGTAGGCTGAATTTATTACAATGCTCTTTCTATTCCTCCATTCCCTCCCCCACAAGCTCTCTGTATGCCCACCATCCCATCCCCTTCTTTTTCCAGGGACTCCCTGCAATTCACCCAAATCTCTTCCGTACAAGGGTCTGTGTGCCCCCCACTCCCCTCCCCTCCCATACCAGGTCCCTCATTCTCTCCCTATACCAGCAGCTCAGCATGCATCCTATTATCCTCTTTCCCCCATACTCCATTCCTCATACCAGGGTCCTCCAATCAACCCCCGCAAAAGAGTTCTGTGTGCCCCCCATTCCAAATCCCCCATGCTAGGGCATGTGTCTGCTCCAATTGTCTGGGGGGGTCTTTCATTCTGGCCCCCAAGCCAGGGGCTGTGTGCATGCTTATTCCCCATTTTCCCTGAGTCCCTCAATCTTCCCCCAGCATGGGCTCTGTGCCCCACAATCCTCTCTCCCCCATATCAGATCCCCCAATCTCCATCCCCCCCACCACAGGTTCTATGTGCTCCTTTCTTCCCTCCCTCCATATGAGGGCCCCCCATTCTCTCCTAACATTCAAGCAGCTGTGTGAACTTCTCTCTGCTCCCTCCAGGCCGCTCCATTTCCCTTTCCCCCTACCACCATTATTTTCTGTCCAGAAGAGAAGTCATTCAGCATGTCAACATGTTACATTATTGGGAGGATAAGCTGACATGAGCATGGGTATTGTTGTGCTGGAAAATGTTCATGGAAACCATGAACTAGCTCTGTGATCTACAGATAATTGTAAAGATGCTAGAGGCTGTGGCTAAAGGCTGTGGTCAGGGTCTCTTTTGTTCCCCAATCTCCCCCCTTTTGGTTTTCTGCTCTTCCCCAAGATCAAATAGTGTTCTGACAATTAATGCCAAGAACATTCCCTGAAATTTTGGAATTAACTGGATGGAGTTTTCAAAAGTTATCCCATTACATACAGAGAAATGCCACTGAACTGATCGTAGGGACTTTGCAAGCTCAGATAAGAGTGCCCAATTATTATAGTGATAGGTACTTTAGAAATGCTTGTAATAAACAATGTTACATTTACTTAATGATACAAACTAATAAACCAGAAATCTAAACTTAAAGGCTTGGGTAAAATGCCACCTGCCTCTCACACATGCACAGACCTTTTTATCCAACCTACCTAAAAGAGAATGAGGATGGCAAGCAAGAGGAGTCTCAAATGTCAGAGAGTAAACACAAGTACTTGGCTCAGACACATGAGCCAACTTATTGTTTTTTCCACAAATAAGAAGAACCTGAAGAGCAGAAAAAGAAGGATGAGAGGAAATAGGTTAAACACACAATATAGTCACTAGTTTCATGTTGAACAGAACCAACACACATCACTAACTTCCCATTTTACCATGAGTATAGATGCATTCCAGCAAGTACTGAAGTCAGCTCTCAGTGCTGCCATCATTTTACCCAGTGCAGAAGAAAGAGGTCACAATCACTAGTTAAGTCTTTTTCAGATGAAGTTATTTTAAAGAATGGAACAAGCTTGTTTCTTTCCCAATGGGAAGTGGTTCCTCCACCTTCACCCCACCTAAGTCACCACAACTTCCAACAGAGACACACTAAATCAGATGCCCTTCAGAGCCTGTCAGTATCACTCAGCAGGTGCATTTGCTACTGAGTGATGCACGCTCCCACCTCTGAAGGACTACCAGCCTATGAACAGTGAAAAATTGCATCCAGGTCTCCTAAATAGCAGTACAAAGTAAAAAGCACTAAACACCAGGCTCTTATGTCCTTTAATTTTTCCAGAGAATATTGATCTACCCTACATTGTAGATGCTCATTATGATCTTTACATTTTCAGCTTTAATGTTTCATGACCTTTTACAAGCAAAAGCCCAAGGAGGATTCAAATTCTTAATATTAGAAATCATGCAACACTAGAAGACCAAATATATCTTCAGTGTGGCTACAGGAAGAAAGGATGCTCTTATGGCATGCGTAATAGGCTCCCTTCTCCACCCCTTGGATCAACACAAACAGGCTGGATGCTTCCCAGTTTATAAGCACCATTTTTTTATTTTTAACACCAGTACAGCCTTGTGAAGAAATATATAGCTGAAACTTTCCCCTTAGCCCACTATCCAGGGAAGGAGAGGGACAGATCTCCTCATCCTGACATCCTGCCTCCCCAAGTCCCTACCAGCCACTCCCCTTGCACTTTCTTCTTGTCCTCTAACCTCCCAGATGACAGGTTGGTTGCTCTCACTAGCTTGTCAGCTTCCTGCCTAATTAAACAATTGTGCACCCTCCCTCCAATTAAATCCACTCCAGGGGGGAATAGGTAGTACCTTAGTGACAGAGTACTGGGTCTGTTCTAGGCTCCCAGCACTCTGTTATAGTAAGACAGTGCACTGGAAATCAGAAACCTTGGTTCTATTGCTGGCTCTCCAACAGGATTCTTCTGTCATCTTGGCCAAGTCACTACATTACCCACCTCTCCCATTGATCAACCTATCTATCTTAGGGTTTTACACAGCCGCCCATCACTGTAATATCTAAGTGCTTCCACATAAAATCAATAGCAATAGCAACAGAGAAATCTGAGATTTAATTTTGTAAAGCTCCTTCATCTCTAGGAAGGACCTAGAGAAGTGCAAACATTATTTTAACAAGGGGAGGAGAGAGGTCTAAGGCAGGAGTTCTCAGATTTTTTACATAGTATGGACCACATCTTTTCAGAGTCTTTTGGACATCTCCTTCCCATTCACAATCATGTAACATCCCTTTTCAGCAACAGCAACTGCTCACATGTAAGAGTCATGTATTGTAACTGTTTTTAATAGTTTTGTCTTTTTGACAAAAGCTAATTATACTGTCTCTTTTTGCTGTTCATTTCACCTCCCACCCCTTCTGCCAACATCGGTTCTGCTCCTCTCTCACCTGCACATGCTTTTGTGACCTGGCCCTCTACTTTTCCCATACAAGTTTCGTGGCCACTTGGTTTCCTTTCAACTAACTAACTAAACCACCTAGTTCTCTCTCCCGTGACCCCCTAGACATGTGTCATCCAGTAGTGGCTGGCAACTCTAGTACCACAAGTAACTCCTATTTCTCTTCCTCTTATGTAGCAGTGGCCCATAGCAGAAGTTACACAGCATTTGTCCCTAGTGGTAATGGTAATAACAGAACATCCTATTTTGCATGAATAAAAAGAAAGAGTTAAAGCCTCCAGACTGGTGTGAGTGAAAACATCATCAGCCTTTTATCCTGGTTTTACCCTCTATTCCTAACTGTTGTCCCACATCTCATCTTGCATTTTTCTACTTCATATCCTAAGCTATGAACTCTTTGGGCAGGAAGAGATCTCAATTTGTAAAGCCCCAACTAAGTTTTCAAGTCCTATGGTATATTAATGGCTTTAATAGTTTAAACTGGTACAAACATGCCAGCTGCATTAACTTCATCAGCATGATTAATTACTGTACCTTTGTCTCTCTGTTTTTGGTTTCACATGAATCCCCTTCTCTCATCCACATGCCAACAAATGTGTTGTTGTAAATTTCCCATTCATGCCAAATGCTGGAAAAAGAGAACAGCTCGAAAGACTTGTTTTATAATTTTGGGGAGAAAAGTTAAAAACCTGGTAAGAAAAACAGAAATACTCTAACACTGTATTAAAATTCACTTTATCAATTTCAATTTTTTGGAGGTCCTTTAATATCTCCTTTTCTTACTGCCCAGATCTGCCCCATCACAGATCAATTACCTCATAACCACAGTGGAGTTCTTTAATTACTTATAGAGTCCATCACAGCAGTTTCTGAGCACTATGGTTATTCTGACATGTCTCAAAACCATTTCCACACTTTCTTAACCAAATAAAACTGAAAAAGGGTTTGATTTTGTCATCAATAATTTGTTTGAAAGAGGCATTACCAAACTCCAATCTTCTCAATTACTCAGAATATAGAGTAAGCCCAATCAACGTATGTTAGCAGATGGGTGAAACAAGAATACAAACTCAGAAACATGCTCACTCTTCACAACTTGTCAGTGAAGAGAACAATATATTTCTGGAAAGTGACCTATTCCAATTTAAAATGAAATATTCTCCGTTAGACCATAAAACTCATGACAGTCACAAGAGTGGCACTGTGGTCTCACCATCAACCCAGGTTGGGGGCCAGGATAGAATCCTGACTCAGAGGTTAGCCTTAGGGATTGTCTACCCAAGGTTTTTTCACACTAACTTTTTTTTTTTTTTTAATTAAAATGCCCTTGGTTCATAGACCACAATTCTTCTTTCAAATGAAGTGCCAATTATTGCAAATTAGATAATCCACTTTGAAAGTTTATTTCAGAATTAATTAGTGCAGAAAAGGGTTTTTGTGGATACTTCTGTATTTTGCACTGACTTGGCAGTCCTCCAGTTGCTCTCTCACACTGCATTGCATCACACCACATCAGGACCAAGCTGTCTGTTTACCTATGTTCACTCTACCGCTCTGGGAGGTCATTTAAGCTGGATGTGACCTCCCCATTTAAATGCTGCTGCATAGCCAAGATCACCCCCTTTGCGATTGCAAACTCCTGGAGCCCCATACATCAGTATTATAACACTGTTAATATTGCAACCAGGCCTTGTGCATCCACATGAAACCATGCAGAGATCATGGACTTCTTTGTCATCTAGGGAGAGAAGACGAGCAAGCCTGCCTTTACAACAGCCACCGTAAGGTCATTAGAAAAGTCATTTCACCTCTGTTGTTCTGTTTCCCACTTGTAAAAATGGGAATAATACTTACTGCTTCACAGAGGTGCCCTGACAAATAACATTTGTACAGCTCTTTGAAAATGTTAAAACACAGTAGAAGGCAGGCAACCCATAAACCTCAGCCTGCCCCATTCACACCCTTCCCTTAGTTTACTGAAAAAGACATGGAAATCGAACCATACAAAAATTGTGGGGCTAACAAACCAACACTTCAATTTTTAATCACTTTGCTTTTCATATCTTTCCTTTTGTGTGTATGTGTATGGTGTCTATTTAGACTAAGCTCTCTGAGGCAGGAACTTTATCATAGAATCATAGAAGATTAGGCTTGGAAGAGATGTCAGGAGTTCACCTAGTCCAACCCCCTACTCAAAGCAGGACCAAAAATATATGATCTGTAAGGTGCCTATCAAACTACTGGAGGAAACAAATGCAGAAAAGTAAAATATTATTGTTACATAATAATGCAAGGTCTTGCCTTTTAGGATTTGGCACCCAATTCAGAATGCACTGCGATCTCCAAGACACAGATTCTCTGTACCTGGAGTTTGAAGGCATTTAGCAGAACAACTGGAGGGACTTAGATACTAAACTTTTGGAATTATCTAATTTGAGTAGAAAGAATAATCACACGCTTTAAAAATACTCAGTAGCTTTCATTGTCAAATATGTAAAATCCTCATTTTTGTTTCTCAGTCCAAGAAATCCTTTAAAACATCAAGTTAGTCCATCCACTATCTTTCATGATGTATAAACATTTTAAAGTGAAACTGAAACAAGCACACATCTGTCCTCTTGGAACATCAGTTTTCGTTTTTGCTTAACTGAAACAAAAGTCCTTGATTGTGGAAAGAACCAGGTTTTGCTAACCCCTTGAAAAAATATCTTAAACATTTCCAAAGCACCTATCCCCAAAGTATCTAAGCAATAAACAACAAATAAAGATAGCACTGACTACAGCATATGTAAAAAGAGGCTCCTTTCTGATGTGTGGGAAACAGGCCTTTTTGAAAACACAGGACTTGAACTTAGACCTGAATCATAAATTAGGGTGGGAAGAGCCCTCAGGAGGTCATTTAGTCCAACCCCCCCTGTAGTCAAGCTCAGGCTCATTTTGATGATTTCTGGCCAAGAGTCCCATAGCTAGGGCTCTGCAACATAGGATATTTTGCCCCTTGCACCCAAGAATCTGATCCTGGACTAAAGTGGTCCTTTAAAAATATTTCTGAAATGGATAAATACCCTTGTTCAGTAGCTCAGTGCAGTGTCTCTGCATCCCGAACACTTTCTCAGGTCAGGAACTTTCTCCAACAATTCTGTTACTCTCCCACTTTCCAGACAAATCTAACCATTCAGTGGTTCTGGGTCTTCACAGCTTAAAGACCTATCTCCGGCATGGGCTCCCTACTGCTGTCTAGGAATCCACTGCAGCTCAGCTAGCTTGTAGGATTCTCTCTGATGCTGACAAGAGTGACTACAAACTAGTCTCTGCCACTGTCTGGTCCTAAGGCCCACTATATTTCTGGGTGTAACCTCCTCCTTTCAGACTTTCTGACTATCCTATTTGCAGGGAAGACCAGCTCTTCACTCACATTCTACCCACCTGCACATAGGAAATATTTACAGAGGAAGGCACCTTTAAATCAGTCTTTGTTTTTAAATTAAATGTATGCTAGCTCCTCTACCTGGATCTAGGCACTGACTCTACAGGCTGAATGGGCTTTTATTAAATATATTTAAAATTACTTCTAGGCCCAGACCAAGTAGGAGTTTCATTTCAAGATATCACACTTGAGAGCTATATGCAACTCAAAACTGAGATTTAAGGAGAAAGTGCTTATGGAAACTTTAGCTAATGTAAATTGTGGTTGTATACTTATTTTGTCTTTCTTGCAGGAAATGCATGTCATGTGCAGTTGACAATGGCTTCCAGTCTGTTTTTGGGTTAAGTGTAAGATGTTAATTTTGAACTATAAAGCCCTTAATGGTTTGGTACCTGGCTACCTCAAACTGCATGTCTTTTTGTGTTATGCCACTGGAACTACAATTAGCTAAGCCATTCAACATCAGAACAGATGGTTTAAATGGAAGAAGGCTGGAGGTATGGTATCTTCAGAGAATGGAATTTATTGCCCTGTTGGTCCAACTTAGCCCAAATTTGTTGACCTTTAGGACACATTAAAAGTACTATCAGCTTTCCCAGGCTTTCCAGGGGTTGTGAGATGGGGAAAATTTTATTTTAGTGGAAAGGGAAATCTTTATAAAGACATAGAATACACTTAATTTTTGAGCTCTTAGAGCGTCCAATAATAAAACTCATACTCAACAATAATGCCTCCATTTTGTAGTTATGTCAGTTCTGCCTTAAGACTTTTTATTTTGTGTTTTAAGAGACATGATCCCATATATGGGATAATTCCCATTCCTGGCAATCTCAAGCAGTTGATGTAATGCTACACGTGATCCAGAAATGGGAAAAGGATTGTTAGAAAGAATACTTACCTTTAGAGACCTCTTTCATATTTTACTCTTGGCATATGTTAAGACCAAGTAGGATTTCCAAATTCTGGATTCTCATGGCTTAGCTAACATGCAGTTTTTAAGTTTAAAGCAATAGCCACCAAAACTCTATTTTCATCATTAGCTACAAAGTAATGAGAACAGCAGCAACTAGATGATGCCTACAGTTGAAAGATGTCAGATTGATTTATTTTACATATTCTTAAATTAAGTCTCAAGAATAAAATGTTATAGTCAAATAAGAACTTATTAATTATTAAAATAAATGGCCGAGGAGCCTAATTTACTAAAAGTCCATGATTTGGCTATTAGAAGAGGTTTAACAAGATACATTTTGCAGTACTTTCACACAAATTGTGCTCTCAGTTACACCCTTACAACCTCATCAGCTTCTACAGGATAGTGGCATTGGTGTAACTGAAAACTGTTTAGGGAACAGTGTTTGGACTGAATGCCAAGATTAGTTTATTTTCAAGGTAACGTAACTATAGCTAATTTAAAAAGTGCTGATTTCAGGAGTTCTACAAAGAGTGTAACTCACAAACTAAAGTAAAAAGAAATGTCTGGATTGTCTCACCCTAAAATTCCACTGTAGGCATTCCACCGAAAGGTCTGCTCGTGCTGAGTGACATTATGGAAAGGACAGAACTCATATTTATACCTAAAGAAACAAAATATGTCAGATTTTAAAAAATAAAATGAAGGCCTATATCACTGCCAATCCTAAAAATACAGTCAGGCACCTAAACCAGTTACTCACGTAGATTCCACAAAACTGAAACACTTGCCAGCAAGCCTAAAGAGATGTGCAGGACCTGAAAATAAAATGAAATGGCTTGCAAAAGGGACAATGGGTTGGTTAAATTTAAACAGAGTTATCATGATCAGAGAATTGTATGTATACAGGTTGCAGATTTAACATTCTACAGAGCATAAGGCAATCAGCATCCAAGAAACCTAAACTAAGGTACTTATTTTGCCCTAGTTACTATAGTATCTTCGTGCCTCAGTCTTTAATGTATTTATCCTTCAAACACCCTGTGAGGTAGGGAAGCACTGTTATTCCCATTTTAGAGACTTGGAATTGAGGCACAGAGAGATTCACACAGGAAAATTATTTTAACTAGGTTAGGTGCTATATAAGTGATAAGTACTAACTGGTAGCATCTGGGATGCCAATAATTATCTGTGAAATTTAGAGAAGAAATTATTCATCCATAAGGCTAAGAAGCATTTTCATGATTGGATTAAAGAACATGGACTAATCATGTAGATATTATACTGTGGTAAGTGCTTCTGCCAAAGTCTATCTTACTATTAGACAACTGCAATCAAAAATTACACACACAGATTCTTTTAGAGATTATATTCACAAAAGTGGTATTAACTACACATATAATAACTGACATTTGCACACACCTGAGGTTGGGGAAGGTGCCATCTTTGGAAGGAGCCTGTTTGTCTGAGGTAGGAATGGGTTGTTCAATCTTTTAAAAAAGAAAAAAAGACTAATTTAAAATGATTTAGACTAATTTAAATTTTTTTTTCCGTTTGCAATGAGATTAAATTAGAATATTTTTATCTAGGTATTTAATATGTCCCCCAGCATCCTAGTATCTGAGCATCTAAAGGACTGTCATATTGAAAACAATAGCCAAAACCATCAAACCTGGATTCTAAATCCATATTTACATACCTGAATAATAATAGTCTGATTTTCAAAGGTCCTGAGGACCTATAGTTTTCATTGTCTTCAATGAGAACGACATGTATGATCACATGAACCACTCGTAGGGTCATGGTTACTTACTGTAACTGTAGTTCTTCTTTGAGTAGATGCAGCCATCTTAGGTGACTCACAAACAGTATGCACCCCAGGAGGCGAGGCTGAGTCTACCTAAACAAGGACTGCAGGACCGCCCTACCAAAACTTGCATCTACTCTGATGATAGGTAATGGCATAATGGTTCATAACTGTATGGATTGATGACCACACAGCAGCCCTGCAAATGTCCAATATTGAGATGTCACCGAGGAATGCTACTGACATTGCTCTATCTCTCGTAAAATGAACTCGCACCCACTGAGGTATAGCCGAAGCTATTTCATATGCAGCCTTGATACAGCATGTTATCCATTTAGAGACCATCTGTGAAGAGACCAGTTGCCCCTTCATGCGATCTACATATGACACAAGCATGACACAGTTTAATCCTGTCCATATAAAAGGCTAGACATCATCTGACATCTAACCTATGGAGATGCTACTTCTCCAGAGGTCAATGTGTCTTATGAAATAACACCACCTGGTTCAAATTAAACTGAGCAACTTTAGACAAAAATTTTGGGTCTGGTCATAAAGTCACTTTTTTCTTGAAGAATTGTGTATAAAGGAAAAGGAGTACTTGTGGCACCTTAGAGACTAACCAATTTATTTGAGCATAAGCTTTCGTGAGCTACAGCTGTAATAAATATGCTCAAATAAATTGGTTAATCTCTAAGGTGCCACAAGTACTCCTTTTCTTTTTGCGAATACAGACTAACACGGCTGTTACTCTGAAACCTGTGTATAAAGGGGCTCTGACATCAGAGCCTGGAACTCACAGACTCTCCTTGTAGATTATCACGACCAGGAATGCAGTCTTATGACACAAAAGTTGAAATGAACAAGATG
Source organism: Lepidochelys kempii (assembly GCF_965140285.1). Classification (NCBI taxonomy): domain Eukaryota; kingdom Metazoa; phylum Chordata; order Testudines; family Cheloniidae; genus Lepidochelys; species Lepidochelys kempii. The sequence continues at coordinate 119,434 of NC_136389.1, read as the reverse complement.
CCAGGGGCTCAAATGGAGGTCCTATCAAAGTCACTAAGACCATGTTAAGGTCCCACAGAGAAACCGGCTCTCAGACAAGATGATGGAGATGAAGAAGCCCTTTTAAGAATCTTGCTACCATGGCATTGGAGAAGACTGATCTTCCCTGAATGGGGGAATGAAATGCTGACATCACTGCCAGATGCACTCTCAATGAGCTACGCACAAGGTCTGACAACTGAAGGTGAAGCAAGTACTCCAAGTTCTTCAGAATGCCCCAAGCTGCAAAGATGACCCAGAGGCCTTTGTCTTCATGGACCACTCGCGACTATGGGAAAAATTCCTGCTGAGATGGTTTGCGAGATGATTCTGGACCCCGGGCAAGTGATCAGCTATGGGAGGAATATGCTCCTCAACACGGAATGCTCTCCCTTGCCTGTTCACATAATACAATATGGTGGTATTGTTGGTAAGTATGTGAACCACTGAACCCAGTATGGTCCAGAAAAGCATGACACGCATTATAAATGGCCCGAAGTTCCAACACGTTGATATGAAGTGGGGCCCCTGCTCCAGCCACAGACCCTGAACTTTCACGGACCCCAGATGTGCTCCCCAGACCATCGGGGAGGCACTGGTTGGTTATGGCCAGACAAAGGGAACACCCTGACAAACATTCTCCAGAAGTGTCCACCACTGCAAGGAGTCTAGGAGCAATGGAGGGAGATGGACCTATTTGTCCAAGAGGTGAAGAGTCAGACAGTAAACTGTCCAGAGCCATATTTGAAGGGAGTGAAGCCACAGCCTTGCAAACTATACCACTTACATACAAGTGGACATATGGCCCAAGAGCCTCAGGCATATCCAAATTGTCATCGAAGGCTGCAACTGCAGACTGAGGCAAAGGTAGCAAATCGCCTGAAAATGGTCAGTCAGCAAAGATGCTCTTGAACTCAGATTCTGTTGGGGCTTCAATAAACTCAATTTTATGAGGGGGAACCAAAGTTGACTTTCCCGCTGTTTAGGATGAGATCCAAATGGTTGAGCAAGCATAGTGTAGTGTTGATGTGAGAAAGGACTGTCTCTCTGGAGCTGCCCCTCAGTAATCAGTCATCCAAATACAGGGAGATGTGACCAAGACCATCCAATTGGTAAAAACCTGAGAGGCAAAAGAGAGGCCAAAAGGAAGTGTACTGAAAATGGCACTCTGCCATGATGCATCGAAGGAATTTTCTGTGGCTCAGCAAAATTCCCAACCAAAAGTACGTGTCCTAAAGATCCAGAGCAGCAAACCACTTGTTCTGAGACCATGTGGGGAGAATAGTCAATAGATTTGAATATTCAGAATATTGTGTATCTGATACATTTGGTGAGGCTGTGAAAGTCAAGACTGGATCTTACCCCTACCTTGGATTTGGGCACCAAAAAGTACCTGGGCCCGGTGTTCCAATGGAACCTCCTCCACTGCTCCCAAAGCCAGTAGAGAGTGAACCTGCTTGAGGAGCAGTATCTTGTGAAAGGGGTTCCTGAAGAGGGACAGGGAAGCAGGGTGGGAGGAAGGGATGGAAAGGAATGAATGGCATAGCCTGATCTGACGCTGCTTAGGATCCAGCTGTCAGTGGTGATCGAGCCCCAAGCCTTGTGAAAGCAACCCAACCTGTCCCCAGCAGGTGCTGGTTTAGATGAAGATCCCTTGCCATCTAAGCGGCATTTTGTGCACTATTTGGAAATTGAATACCACTCCTTGAAGTGGACTTTGCCCAAACATAGCAAGCATGCATGTGGGGACTGTTGTTGGGATTGCTCCCCCACAAAACAGATAATGCTTAATCCCTGGTGAGGGCATCACCACAGAAATACTTAAATAAAAGCTAACTAACACTAAATCTAACTAGCACGATACTAAGAGTACTAATTAATTACACTGGACCCTCGCTAGAACGCGGAATTTGGGATCCATGCACTGTATCGCATTATAACGGGGACCGCATTAAAATGAATTGCAATTAATTAAATTTGGGATCCATGGCTGCAACCGCATTATATGCGAATTCACACTATATAGGCACGTGTTCTAGCGAGGGTCCACTGTATATACAATTTTAAAAGTCACTAAGAAATAGAGATTGTGAGGTTAGGAACCACAGAGAGCTCTGACTCCAGCCCTAGGCAGTAAGAAGAAACTGAAGGGGGTTGAAAGAAAAGGAGTACTTGTGGCACCTCAGAGACTAACCAATTTATTTGAGCATGAGCTTTCGTGAGCTACAGCTCACTTCATCAGATGCAAGGGGGTTGAGGCAGTACTGCCTCAGATAGCCAGGGGAGGAGCTATGAGCACAAGACACTCTCACACCTAAGTAGAATACATGGTAGCACCTAAAATCATCAACCTGGACACCCAATCACACTGGGACAAATCACCAAGCCAAAAGACCAGAGCCATTTCTGTGTCATCAGACCTGAAACCAGACTGAAAGATAAAAGAAATCTAGGGACTCCAGATGATGCCAGTTACCTCACCATGACCTTTTCACGTTTCCCCAAACACGGCAAGTTGAAGACATAGCAATACATTGGCAATGTCAGAACATGGTTTCTTACATAAAAGGGCCAAACAGCCACTTCTTAGAGAGAACCTGGTCTACTGCATCCTGCCCTCCTTTAGGAAAGCTTTAGACATCTCAAGGAATGGACTCAATTTGTCTCATTACCCATTGGCACAAGGTCCATCTCACAGGTAATAGCCCCATCCTCATTCCTAGAACGCTTTGCATTACTTTCCAATCTAACCGATGCTCAGCATTCTGGATTCAACTTTGGTTCTAATTAGATTTGGCTTTAATTCTTAAAACCAGCTGCCTGAGCAACAGCATCACCTACAGGTGCCATCTGAAATACCCCAGGTGACAGTCCCTAGATCTGAACTTGTGACTTGGAGGCGGGTAGTTCTCTGTGTGGCACTCACTTGATCACAGAGAGCAGGGCTGTGGTTAGATCCTCACAGCAAAAAAGAGTGTGATTTTACATCAAGATAATTACTTTAGTGTAAAATCCTTGTGGAGGCAAGGCACTGTAGTTTTAACCTTGATGCAGCTAGTCAAGATAAACCCCATATGAGGGAGCAGTTTTTTCAACTTGCCACATGAAAGTACAAACTACCTTTGCCTCATTTCCACTAGGATTTTACACTGAGAGAGCTCTCTTGGTGTAAAAACACATTTTTATTTTTATGTTTTTTGCTGTAAGACAAGTTTGCTCAGGGTGCAAACCACAGGCCAAGGAGGTTGACAGGAAGATGAGGATCATCACTGCCAAACTTCATGTCTGGGATAGAAGTAAACGTGCCCGGCGGACGCAGAGGGATAGCAAATTGCTGTCAGTAACAAGAAAAGTTCAGCACGGGGAAGTACCAGGGCCACGCACCCAAAGGTGTTCGGCTCCTCCACGATTTTCATTTTACCAGCTGACGTAGAGAGACCTATAAGAAAGAGCGGAGAGGGCACGGTCAGTGGGGGGAAGCTGGGGACCCGCCGCGGGCGTGTTGGGGGAGGGGGCCTCCCGGGCGGCGGCGCTGGAGGGAGGGGGGCGGCCGGGGGCCCGGTTCCGCCCCCACTCCGCACCACCCGCGTTCGTGGGCTCCCTCCCTTCCCCGTGGCGCTCACCGAACCCCGCGCTCAGCAGCGCGAGCAGCAGCGCCCAGGCCGCCATTGCTCCCGGAAGCGGAAACGCCTCCCGGGGAACCGCGCGGCGCGGCGCCTTCCGGTCTGGTCCGGTCCGGTCCGGTCGGCCAGGCCCGGCGGCGGCCGAGGTGCGGGCGCCCCGCCAGCCATGGGCAGGAAAAAGCCGTTTCGCCGCCCGGAGGGACGCGCCCGGCGCGCGCCCAAGTCCCTGGAGACCTTCGCGGCGGACGCGCAGGCGGCGCTGGCAGGTGCCCGGACCCCGCGGCTTCCGCCCCCTTTGCCCCACGGACCTGCCCGCCCCGCTCGCCGGGGGCGGGGGAGACGCCGCAGGCCTCCGCCCACGCCCCGGTGATCGGGGAACAGGAGACGCCGAGCCCCAGCGGTACAGGCCGCCGCCTAGCTCCCCACCGCCTCATGGCACAGACCCAACGCCGCGCCCCGCGGCCCCCGCCGGCCGTTGCTGCCCCTGCCCGGCCCCTGCTCATGGGGCTGCAGCAGGCGGCTGGGCGCCGGCTCTGGGCTGGGGCCAAGGGGGTTGGCGTGTGGGAGGGGGCTCCAGGCTGAGCCTGGGGCAGGGGGCTGAGCCTGGGGCAGGGGGCTGAGGGGCAGGGGGCGCGCTCTGGGAGGGAGGCTGGGTGCTCTGCGGGCTGGGATGCGTGAGGGGTGTCTTAGGCGGCTCCTGGTCCGTGGCACAGCGGGGTCAAGGCAGGCTCCCCGAAGCAGCCAGCAACTCCCTGGGGCCTCTGGGCAGGGGCCTCTGCGAGCTGCCACTGCCTGCAGGCACTGCCCCTGCAGCTCCCAGTGGCCACAGTTCCCAGCCAATGGAAGCTGCAGAGTCGGCGCTAGGAGCAGGGGCAGTGCGCGGAGACGCCCTAGACCTCCCCAGGGGCCGTAGGGACCTGCTGGCCGCTGCCACGAGGGGCCAGGCGGGCAGGGAGCTTGCCTTTGCTCTGCTGTGCTGCTGGACTTTCAGCAGCCTAAAATCTCCCGGTTTGGCTTCAGTAGCCTCCGGAAGATAGAGCCCGATTCTGGGAGACTCCTGGAGAAACAGGGTTGACAGCTCTAGCTGCTGCTGAGCCCCTCCTGCGGCGGGGGTGGGGAAGTCGCTGCCAAGCCCCACTCCCTCTATCGTCTTTGGGCCTCTGAGGAGAAGGCTGAGCTCTGCTCTGTGTTTGCAGCCTGCGTTCAGCAGGATGGCGCTGGAGAGGGGGATGCTGCAGAGGTGAGATTCCCATGCCCTCTTGCCATGTGGGAGCTGGGACACTGCGATCCCAAGAAATGCACGGGGAGGAAATTGGCTCGCAAAGGCCTGCTCCGAAACCTGCGTCTCAATCAGAGATTCCCGGGGCTCATCCTCAGTCCTATGGCAACTCAGTATGTCTCTGCAGCTGACAAGTAGGTTCCATGTGAATTGCAGTCCTAGAGTGTTATTTCTTAGGTACAAATCCACTATCACATGCTTATTTACTTCTTGCTGTATTATGAGTTTTCATAGAGAGGTGCTGGTGTTCATTCTGTGCCGATGTTAACAAATGTACTGTTAGCTGATCTAAGGAAGACGTTTCATTATTTGATTGTCAACAAAAATGGTAACATGGGGGTATCTTGCCTTACCTATTCCGTTAATATAGTTAATTATGCATGGAAAGTAGCTTCCTTTTTCTTTAACAGGCCCCAGGATTATGCAGAGATGCTGATAATGGGTCAGATTACTGCTTTTTATTTATTTATTTATTTATTTATTTTTAAATCAATATTTGATACAGTAAAGTGTGGTTAATATTATGAGGCCCACAACTAGTGTTTCCTAGTGATTCCATATCTAAAGTGCCCAGTTCATGGTAGCTTTTTTTTTTTTTTTTAAACTGCCAACTATGAAATCCAGGCTTCAAATTTCAGAAAGTCATAGAATCACAGGACTGGAAGGGACTTTGAGAGCTCATCTAGTCCAGTCCTGTGCATAAATTTCAAGACCAGAAGGGAACATTCTGATCATCCAGACTAGCCTCCTGTATAACACAGTCCATAGAACTTCCAAAATAATTCCTAGAGTAGATCTTTTAGAACATCAAATCTTGATTTAAAAATTGTCAGTGAGGGAGAATCCACCAAAATCCTTGGTAAACTGTTCCAATGATAAAAATGTATGCCTTATTTCCAGTCTGAATTTGATTAGCTTCAGCTTTCATCTGCTTGATTGTTACACCTGTCTCACTGGTGACTGAAGAGCCCATTATTAAATGTGTTCCTTCTGTAGGTACTTATAGCTGCAGGTGATCAAGTCACCCCTTAACCTTCTCTTTGTTAAGCTAAATATATTAAGCTCCTGGAGTCTACTAATCATTCTTGTGGCTCCTGTCTCACTCCTCTCCAATTTATAAACATCCTTCTTGAATTATGGACATGAGAACGGCATACATGATCTCAGCAACGGTTACACCAGTGACAAATAAAGAGGTGAATAAACATCTCTACTCCCACGTGAGATGCCCCTGTTTATGGATCCAAGGCTTGCATTAGTCTTTTTGGCCACAGCATTGCAGTCAGAGCTCATGGTCAGCTGATTATCCACCACCAACCCTAAATCTTTTTCAGAGTCTCTGCTTCCCAGGATAGAGTCCCTCATCCTGTAAGTATGTCTTACAGTTTCTAGCTGTTTACATTTACCCAAATTAAAACACATACTTTGCATGCACCCATTTTACCAAGCAATCCAGATTGTTCTGAATCAGTGACCTGCCCTCTTCATTATTTACAACTCCCCAAATTTATCATCTGTAAACTTCTTCATTAATTATTTTGTTTTCTTCCAGGTCATTAAAAAAAATGTCACATAGTGTAGGGCAAAAAATTGATCCCCAAGGGACCCCCATAGAAACCCACCCACTCGATGATGATTCCCCATTTACTGTTACCTTGGGACCTATTAGCTACCCAGTTTTAATCCATTTAATCTGTACCATGTTAATTTTATACCTTTTTAGACTTTTAATCAAAATGTCATGCAGTACCAAGTTAAATGCTTTACAGAATGCTAAGTATAGTACAACACCAGTATTACCTTTATCAACCAAACTTGTAATCTCATCAAAAGGATATGAAAATTAGTTTGACAGGATCTATTTTTCATAAACCCATCTTGAGTAGCATTAATTCTATTAACCTCTTTTAATTCTCCAGTAATTCAGTCCCATATCAGCTGTTCCATTATATTGCCTGGGATCAAAGTTCAATTGAAATCCTATCTACCCTTTTTAAATATTGACACCATATTAACTTTCTTCCAGTCTTCTGAAACTTGCTCGGTGTTCTAAGATGCACTGAAAATCAATATTAGTGGTCCAGAGAGATCCTTATCAGCTCTTTTTTAAAATTCTTGGGTGCTGATTTAAAAATATTTAACTTTAATAGCTGCTGTTTCATATCTTCCTGAGATGCTAGTGGAATGGAACGAGACTTGTCATATATCTACATCATCTGTTTTTCCAAAATACAGAATATTTACTGAACACTTCTTCCTTTATGCATTAGTATTGATAATTCTGCCATTTTTAATCTAGTAATGGACCAGTACCATTAAGACTTTTTTTGTTCCTAATACTTAAACATATTGTCCTGAACTGAGCTGACCATAGATTTATCCTTGTGTCCCTTCGCTTCGCTGGTCAATTTTCTACAATTCCTACCTTCTGACTTCCATGTATGTTTTTTTTGTTTGTTTTTTTATAGATGCCTCCATTTTCACACACAACCAGATTGTTGGTTTTTAATCAGTACAACTTTTTTCTTTGATTGTGGCTTTTGGGGCATCTAGTAAGGTGTTCTTAAACAATTCCCAATTATCAGTCACATTTTTCTGATTAAATTCTTCTTCCCAACTGATTTGGCTCAACTGTTTTCAGCTTTGTGAAATTGGCCCTTTTAAAGCACCAGCAATATATATCACTGGTCTGAACTTTACTCTGCTTGCACATTGTGATTGTCATGATCACTTGTACCTAAGTTACCATTAATTTTTAGTTCTGTGATCAGTTTCTCTTTATCTGTGAAGGTGTGTTCCATGAATCAAGTAAGAAAATAATCAAATTCCTGCTAACTAGAGCACTTATTCTCGGGAGACTTGACACTGTAGAAGTGATGGTATCTTGTGGAGCTTGAAAAAGGTCCATTCTTTCACAATGAAAAGATGGTTTTGTGGTGAAGGCACACGCACTAAGAAGAGCTGAACTCTATGTTCCTAGCTCTGCCATATACTTGGAGTGTTTTGGCAAGTCAGTTAACACACGTATGAAAAATTGCTTGTTTGCACTTTGGGGGGGGGGGTAGTTCTTGTACACAGTACCAGCCTTAATCCAAAGAACTAAACATTTAAAATGAGATATTAGATGCCCAACTACAATAAAGTTTGTTTTTCAGACAGGTTGTAGCTCAGAATGGAGTTGCAGTCATAGATTGCTCGTGGGCCAAGTTGGAAGAAACACCATTTAGTAAAATGAGGGGAGGCTGTCTCCGACTGTTGCCTTACTTGGTGGCAGCAAATCCTGTAAACTACGGCCGACCGTGCAAGCTGTCCTGCGTGGAAGCTTTAGCTGCTACTTTCTGTATTGTTGGTAAGGCTATAATGTGGAGCTAATGTGAAAAAAATCAGGACTGTGTGTTCGTTATTGTAGTTTTCTTTTAAGTAATTTTTTGATCAACATCTTGTTCAGTGGACAGATGTAGAGAATGTTTTGCTCAAGGTCTGTATCTGTCATATCTTAAAAGATTCTTGAGCATCCAACCCTGCACTATCAAGCACTAAATAAATACAGCAAGTTCTGGAGTGGTCCATTATGGATTCTGCTCTTTACTTCTAGGTTTGACCACTTTGTATACCATTACTAGTATCCACACATGTAATGCCTTGTCTTTGGTTACTTCACTTCCATTGTGCTCTGAATACAGTTACTCAGGCTCAGTCTTATCTTCTCCAGTTGGGCATGCGGCCGATCATCAGTGAGAATACCCTATCTTTAACTCTTGAAGGCTTTTCTCTTAGCTAGAAGGAGTAGAGTTGTTTCAGGGGATCATAAACAGAGCTGATTTGAGAAAAGCTTCAATATTTCCTAATGAAGTTACAGTAGAACCCCATTTATCCAAGCCTCCATTATCTGGCTGTCCGTATTACCCAAACCAGGGCTGACCACCCAAGTGGTGGGGCTCAGAGGTTCCAGTTGAAGCCAGAGCTGACAGCAGAAGCTCTGCCAGCCAGAGCTAAAGCTCTGTGCCCATTCTCCAGATTAGTCTAATTTTTTATTATCGGATTTGGCCCTGCTCCCAATTAGATTGGATAAATGGGGTTCCATGGTATTGAAAACCTTCATTGGTTGGTTCTGAAAAATTTAAACCAGCTCTTGTTGTGTTGGAATAGGAGTCTTGGCTGCAGCTGGGCCCCCACCCATTGTGGACCTTGAAGATTAAAACTAGGGCCTCAAATTGGCGCTACTGAGAGTGTAGGCATGTGTGGACCTCCCTCGCTGTCAGTCTCTGAGGGAAGCCATGCCTCTTTGCTGGAATGACAATCTAAGACAAGGGGGAAGTTAGCGGTCTCTGGGCTCGATCCCTCCAGTGGTGTAGAGCAGCGAGTGATTGGGGCCCAAGCGCTCAGGTAGGGCAGGGCACCAAAGAGTCTAAAGCCCAACCCTCAGGTAGGGTAAAGCCAGGTATAGTGTGGGAACCCAGGCCCTCAGACAGGGCGGGGTACCAAGCACAGTCTAGGGCGCCAACCCTCAGGAAGGGCAGACCACTGAATAATCTGGGGACCGCAGCCCACAAGCAGGGCAGGGTACCAGCCATCTAGGGCTCCAGCCCTCTCAGACAGGGGTAAGAACCCAACAGTCTAGGGGGACCCAGGCCAGTGGTAGACTCCCATAGGCCTCCTGGCCAAAGGTGGGGTGGCAGAGGGTAGGGTCACACGGGTCCACCTGACTCCACCACATCATAGCCCAGGGCCCTAACAATGGCAGAGGGTTCTGCCACTGAGTCAGCAGGGATCCAGCCACAACATGCTGAACCAGACTCAGGCAGCGACCCAGCCAGACCATAGTCGGCTGTCCCTGGGCCATTTCCTACCCTTCCCTTGGGGTGTACCTGGATCTCTGGATTGTCCTCTGTCTCCCCTGGGTACGCTGCAAGCAGTAATCCCAGCTGCTCCTCAGCATCGGGCATGTCTGGTAGCTTGGGCAGTTCGGATGAATCCTTGGGCCAGCGAAAGCCCACAGCAGGCTCTGGCTCCAGCAGCAAGGTAGAAGCATTTGCCTCCCTCAGTGGCTTCCACCCAACTGAGCTACAAGGCCCGCCTTTTATAGGTCCTGCTCCTGCCTTGCCCCTCTGCTTCTGGCATGGCAGGCATGATTTTCCTGGCTCTGCCCATCAGGGGGCATCTGGCCCTCCCTCACTGTCAATTTGAGGGAGGCCATGCCTCTTTGCTACAGAGAGCCAGTGGGCATCTTTGATGTGTTCATTGTATTTTCCTGCTAAGGAGCTGGTCACTTTATTCTGCACAGACTGGATTTTCCATGTTGCCTGCATCTTTAGCCCCAGATACAGTAAGTTTAAAAGGTCCACTGTGGAGGTGACATGTCATTTTTTGTGGCCAGATCCTCATTCCAAAAGAAGAGGTGCAGTATCCTGGCAAGCTAGAGGTAGAAGATGCTTACTATTATTGCTAGATATCAAGTGTAGTCTACTAGTAACCAGAGGAGATTTGTACCTCCTTAACAAGTGGGTGGCAGATGCTCTGATAGTGAGTGCCAAGTCTTAGCTGCTCTTTGATATGTTTCCATTTCACATCAGCAACACATCAGTCCTGAATGGGTTTAGTTCGAGCCAGCTGCACATCCTCCTCCTGCTAATCTCTGGAAGGTATTGGGACATGTTTGGGATGAGGTTTGGTGCATCTGCTGGGGAGGAGATAGAGCTGGTGGTCATCACATATTGTCAGCAGAGCCTGTGATATGTCTCAAGTTCTCAAGGTGGTCAAGGAACAGTTGTCCATCGCCACTCTGAGTCCTGTTAGAGAAGGAAGACTGAAACCATCATAGACCCACACTTTCCACTCTGAGGGCTTGGAAGTGGGTTAACAGTAGACTTTGGCTGATTGACTGCTGCATAGAGAGCTACCTTTTGTTTACACAGTACTGTACAACATTTTATATTTCCACATTCAGGAGACTGATTAACTAGAACGCAGTGGATTTCTCCTGGATTCACTTGAGGCACTCAAGTTAAGTCTCCTGTTTCCAGACCTAGATTCCAAAACATTCAAAGATGCTGACAAATGTCTCATGTATCACTGTTTTAGTGACAGATGCTATGCATTGAACTTATGCTGATTGAATATCAAGGCAGCTGTAAGCTTTTTTTGTTATGAGTCCCATGTTTGAAGAGAAGCTGGTCATATTTGTTTTCTATTTTAGGGTTCTCTGATCTAGCCACCATTCTTCTGAGAAAGTTTAAATGGGGAAAAGTGTTTCTTGAATTGAACAAAAATCTCTTGGAGAAATATGCGGCCTGCCATTGCCAGGAGGAGGTGCTGAAAGTTGAAAAGGAATTTTTAGCAAGTGCACAAGAAAGAGAAACTGAAGATATAGGTAAAAGCCTCCCTTTGAGTGACCTTTCCATGTGGTTTCCTAACAATTCCAAATGCTCTGTTACTAAAGATGAAAAAAGATCTCAGTAGGCATTACATGGACATAAATTTACCAACAGAGTGGCTGCCCTGATTAGTTTTATAAAGGATGTTTTCAGGGAATTAAAGAAGAAAGAAGGTAAACAGCTCACTTGTTACATTTACAAGTGCTGAACTGGGAAGTTTCAACACTGAGGACTGATAAATATGAGAAGACCTAGAGAGGAGAAATATTGGCAGAAATTTAAAACTAGATTCATGTTTGTATTGTGGCAGTTCCTAAAGGTCCCAGCCAGGCATCGGGCCCCCAGTTTTGTGGGCACTGTACAGACAGAATAGAAGATTGAAAGTCCCTGCCTGAAATGCTATCTAAAAAATCCAGACAGATGTAGTCAGTCAAAAGTAACGTACTAAAAGTATAGTACAATTCCTTCCCAGTTTCCATGTCTCACAGCTGCTGCCAGTTTCCCGTGTTCAGGCTCCTTCAGTGGTTTTTCAGCCTGCATGTTCTGTCTCCCCTCTCACTCCCCCTTGCTCATGGGAAAGCACTTCATTGCAGGAGGCACACAAAAAAATCCCAACACAAACTGCCCAAGTGTGTGTGAAGGCCGCAGTTCTTAGCCACTGTCACTTCCCCTCCCTGCTCTGGGTGCATAAGTCCCGTGCCCCTCCCTAGGCTAACAATGCGCTGACAGTTCACATGACCCAAGCCTGCAACCATGGTGTCCTGGCTTTGCCAGTAACTTCTCCCCACAAAGGTGGGAGGTGGCGGGTGCATCTCATCCACATTCTGAGGGGGAGGGCAGGCAGCCAGCCCCTGGTGTCTTGGCTAAGGGGATGAAACTGAATGAAAAGTTAAGCTGAATAACAGACATCTTCTTGTCCCTGGAGTATATTAGTTTATGGAATAGAATAGTCTCCCTAGGGAAGTGGAAACCCAGTTACTTGAAACATTTAGAAAAAGAATCCCTAAACTCACCTGAGTAGATCCGAAGGAACAAGGCTATTCTGGTCCTTCAGAAAGGCAGGCGGACTAGATGGCCTCTGTCACGGTCACAGGGCTAGCTGCACTTGTCTCCTTTCTGGTCCTTCAGACTACAGCCTTGGTTGTCAGGCTTTGTGCCTTTACCACTTCTGAGATGGAATTCTGCAATTCTCCCACTCTTAAGACTGGGCTCGGGTCTACTCAGACTCTTAACCTTTTGGAAACTCACTGATTTCCAGATGGAAGTGTCAGCTGGAATTTCTGATGATGAGACTTGGGTTGATTTCTGGTCCACTCTGAGGTGAGGCCAAGTTCAGACTCATTTACTCAAAATCATCTTCCCTCCTGTCAGGAGCCCCTCTCCAACACTTTTATCAAAAGCTATTTATGATTTGCAGAGGCTGTGTATGTATACTCACCTGTATAGCAACCGACAACTGTACAGAGGAGGTTGTATTACAGGGAGACTTAATATAAGCCTCCCCTCTACTTACTACAATCAACCTTAAAGGTCCCTGGGAAATGTATACTTTATTGCACTGTAAAGGAGTCAGTTTTACTTTAATTTATATCTGTTTTTCTCAAGCCAAAACTGACACATTCCACAGCTTGACTAAAGGCAATTTGTTGTGAGCTTTTCTTAAAGTATCTGCTTTCACTTAGGTTATGGATACAGCTGTCAATGAGGTGGAGCTTCGGGCCAACATTTTCAGACGTGACTAGTGATTTTAAGTGCTTCAATTTTTTGGGCACTCAACTGGAGATGCCTTAAAGGGAAGGGGCCTGGTTTTCAAAGTGTCAAGATGAACAGCAGTGCTTCACTGGATTTCCTCATATAGAGCCAAATGTTGGCTTAGTCAGTAGAATCCCTTTAATTTTCCTCTCTGAGTGAAGAAAGAATCTTAAACTTAACACTTACCAGATGTAATGTTTTTTTTTCAGATCCATTTGATGTTGACTCAGGAAAAGAATTTTCAAATCCTAACAGACCAATCAGCTCCATAGGGTAATTACTTTGTTTTCATTCTCCTTTCAGAAAGTTCTTTTGCTTTTATACCTCTGAGAAAAACTTCTTATTTTCAGAATGGCACAACATGATGAAGATTCTGGTGAAGAGGATGGCAGTGACAGTGGTGGTGATGATGATGATGATGATAATACAGAAGATGACAGTGAAAAGTTTGCTGCACAAACAGCCAATAAACCAGTTATTTGGAAGGGAGTTAAAACAAGACTAAGAGATTAAAGAATTTATAAAAGTGAGTTTTGAAAATTTGTGTAAAGAAACCACGAATATAATTGAAAGGAAAATTTAAAAATGTTGTCAAGACTTTTTCCATGAACAGTGAAATGACTTGGGCTCCACTCCTGCAACTGGGTTTTTGTGGGGGACCACTGTGCCTACTCCATTGACTTCAGCAGGACAACAAGGAGGCACAGGGGTCTGCCTGCATATATCTCTCTAGCTGAAGCCTTTATGTCAAGGGTTATCTGCACATTAGTTCATGGCATGCTGCGGTATGAATCTACCCTCCAATAGTCTGCTGCAGCCAAACTGTCCATGTGCATACTGCTGATGCACATTAATAATTCCTTTGTAAGGGGACTAAACTAAACCACATTAGTGAACTGTTAATGCGCATCAACAGTTTTTACCCCAAGCAGGTCTGTCGTGCACACTGTGTAGAGTATAAGTCCAAACGTGAATTGATAACATGGAGAGCTGGTTTCACTCTTTGGGGGTGATAGAGCAGAGGGGAGTAGTCCAAGTATCTGGTAATTAAGGACTTGGCCTAAACAGATTTTGAGAGACTTGGGACTCAAAACGCTGTTGGGGTCACCTTGCAAGAAGTAACTAGGCTGCTGGAAGCCAGGTTGAGATTCTTATGCTGGCTAGTGGTGTCAGGGTTTTGAGCCATAGTGGCATAGCATTAAGGAACCCAAGGTTACAGGGCATGCAGTGACAGAATCCCTTAAACATCAGTGGCCCAAGGAGGAACAAAGGAACATGAAAGAAAACTGGTTCAGATATTGCTTCTCTGCTCTTTAAAGCAGGATGGCTTTCAGGGATTTCTCATCTCTAAACAGTAGTACTTTGTAGCTGGCACACATCTTGCTGAAAAAGCATTATTTACTTTGTATGACATATATTAGGATTGTGTGATGAATATGGGGATTTTGGTAATATTTCTGATTCCTGTGTGCACCTCAGCCTCCCTCGAGGCTTTGCATTGCTGTGTCCTGAGTATAAAGGGAAGGAATGAGGTGAATAGTGGATCCAGATGAGACAATGGAAGCCCCAGGGCTGGGACATTCACGCTTGGCAACCAACAGACAAGAGAGAGGAGATTTCCCACACACGCTTCTCTTCAGGGAAGCACAGAGTAAAGGCCATGAGCTGGCGAACAAAGGCAAAAGGGGTCAGGTGGCTGGGTTAAGAGCTTGAGCACTCAGGCACATGGGGCTCTGACCTGGTTCAGACAAAAAGACAGAAAGCAAAGAGTTCCTAAGGCACCATGGCTCCAAGGGGCCCTGACTTTAATCAGTCTGAAACTTTGCTTCTGTATGCTGATCTAAGGACTTTCAGATTCTTTATGCCAGGTAACTAATATATTGTTACCTTGTTTTGGAAAGGCTGCTTGGTGTTGTTGCAAATAGAACATTTCACCAGAAGGGATAGGAACAAGCTTCCTGCAGGCATCTAGTTTGGTTAAATTCACTGCAGGGAGCCACAGAGAGCGAGATGGGGATCACTGGTGCACAAAGGTCCAGTTTCAAAGTTGTGGACTCTATGGGCCTGCCCCTGTGGAACTGGTAGATCTTTAGGTGTCACTCCTAAGGGACTGGCTACAGGCTAGGCCAGACCCTGTGGATCTGTGACAAGGTAGAATAAGAACATAAGAATGGCCCAACTGGGTCAGACCATCTAGCCCAGTATCCTGTCTTCCAACAGTGGCCAGTGCCAGGTGCCCCAGAGGGAATGAACAGAACAGGTAATCATCAAGTGATCCATCCCTAGTTGCCCATTCCCAGCTTTTGGCAAACAGAGGCTAGGGCCACCATTCAAGCCCATCCTGGTTAATAGCCACTGATGGACTTATCATCCATAAATTTATCTAGTTCTTTTTTGAACCCTGTTATGGACTTGGTCTTCACAAGATCCTCTAGCAAGGAGTTCCACAGGTTGACTGTGCGTTCTGTGAAGAAATATTTCCTTTTATTTGTTTTAAACCTGCTGTCTATTAATTTCATTTGGTGACCCCTAGTTTTTGTGTTATGAGAAGTAGTAAACACTTACTTACCTACTTTCTCTACACCAGCCATGATTTTATAGATCTCAATCATATCTCCCCTTAGCCATCTCTTTTCCAAGCTGAAAAATCACTCCTCATATGGATGCCGTTCTGTACCCCTAATCATTTTTGTTGCCCTTTTCTGAACCTTTTCCAATTCCAATATATCTTTTTTTGAGATGGGGCGACCACATCTGCACATAGTATTCAAGATGTGGGTGTACCATGGATTTATACAGAGGCAACATGATATTTTCTGTCCTATTATCTATCCCTTTCTTAATTATTCCCAGCTTTCTGTTTGCTTTTTTGACTGCCGCTGCACATCGAGTGGAACTATCCAGAATGACTCCAAGATCTCTTTCTTGAGTGGTAACAGCTAATTTAGACTGCCATCATTTTATATGTATAGGTTGGATTATGCTTTACAATGTGCATTACTTTGCATTTATCAACATTAAATTTCATCTGCCATTTTGTTGCCTAGTCACCCAGTTTTGAGAGATCCTTTTGTAGCTCTTCGCAGTCTGCCTGGGTCTTAACTATCTTTAGTAATTTTTTATCATCTGCAAATTTTGCCACCTCACTGTTTACCCCTTGTCAATGTTCCTCCCCCACTCTGAACGCTAGGGTACAGATGTGGGGACCTGCATGAAAACCTCCTAAGCTTATCTCTACCAGCTTAGGTCAAAACTTCCCCAAGGTACAAAATGTTCCACCCTTTGTCCTTGGATTGGCCGCTACCACCACCAAACAAATACTGGTTCCTGGGGAAGAGCTGTTGGGAAATGTCTTTCCCCCCAAATACTTCCCAAAACCTTGCACCCCACTTCCTGGACAAGGTTTGGTAAAAAGCCTCACCCATTTGCCTAGGTGACTACAGACCCAGACCCTTGGATCTTAAGAACAATGAACAATCCTCCCAACACTTGCACCCCCCCTTTTCCAGAGAAATGTTGGATAAAAAGCCTCACCAATTTGCATAGATCCAAACCCTTGGATCTGAGAACAATGAAAAAGCATTCAGTTTTCTTACAAGACGACTTTTAATAGAAATAGGAGTAAATAGAAGTAAATAGAAGTAAAGAAATCCCCTCTGTAAAATTAGGATGGTAGATACCTTACAGGGTAATTAGATTCAAAACATAGAGAATCCCTCTAGGCAAAACCTTAAGTTACAAAAAAGATACACAGACAGAAATAGTTATTCTATTCAGCCCAATTCTTTTCTCAGCCATTTAAAGAAATCATAATCTAATGCATACTAGCTAGTTTACTTACTAAAAGTTCTAAGACTCCATTCCTGTTCTGTCCCCGACAAAAGCAGCATATAGACAGACAGAGACCCTTTGTTTCTCTCCCTCCTCCCAGCTTTTGAAAGTATCTTGTCTCCTCATTGGTCATTTTGGTCAGGTGCCAGCAAGGTTACCTTTAGCTTCTTAACCCTTTACAGGTGAGAGGAGTTTTCCTCTGGCCAGGAGGGATTTTAAAGGGGTTTACCCTTCCCTTTATATTTATGACACCCCTTTTCCAGATCATTTATCAACACGTTGTAT
Organism: Lepidochelys kempii; assembly: GCF_965140285.1. NCBI lineage: Eukaryota > Metazoa > Chordata > Testudines > Cheloniidae > Lepidochelys > Lepidochelys kempii. Next base: position 102,272 of record NC_136389.1, on the reverse strand, counting down.
AGGACTGGTCCCAGTACAGACCCCTAGGGGACACCACTATTTACCTCTCTCCATTCTTGAAACTGACCATTTATACCTACCTTTGTTTCCTGTCTTTTAACCAGTTGCCAATCCATGAGAGGACCTTCCCTCTTATGCCGTGGCAGTTTACTTTGCGTAAGAGCCTTTGGTGAGGGACCTTGTCAAAAGCTTTCTGAAAATCTAAGTACACTATATCCACTGGACCACCTTGGTCCACATGCTTGTTGACCCCCCTCAAAGAATTCTAGTAGATTGGTGAGGCATGATTTCCCTTTACTAAAACCATGTTGACTCTTCAACAAATTACGTTCATCTACGTGTCTGGCAATATTGTTCTTTATTACAGTTTCAACCAGTTTGCCCAGTACTGAAGTCAGGCTTACAGGCCTGTAATTGCCAGGATCACCTCTGGAGCCCTTTTTAAAAATTGGCATCACATTAGCTATCCTCCAGTCATCTGGTACAGAAGCTGATGTAAATGATAGTAGTTCTGCAATTTCACATTTGAGTTCCTTCAGAACTTAGGTGAATACCATCTGGTCCTGGTGACTTAATTTATCAATTTGTTCCAAAATCTCCTGTAATGATACCTCAATCTGGGACAGTTCCTCGGATCTGTCACCTAAAAAGAATGGCTCAGGTTTGGGAATCTCCCTCACATCCTCAGCCATGAAGACCATTACAAAGAATTCATTTAGTTTCTCTGCAATGGCCTTATTGTAACTTTGTGGTACTAGATATTATTGAATACAAGCAGCATTTGTTATAACTGGCCACCATCAACAACTTTGGAAACATGGTAACGACACACTGAATTATATCTAGCATTAGAAATGTAATTTAAGCTGTCATGAAAATGGTCCAGGTGGTGATGCTAAAGCAGAGCAAACCCTGAAGTTGTGCCCAGCTGGAGATGGATTGCAGTGGGAGCCTAACAAGTACCTTGCTGTACACTAGAGCCAGGAGACACAAGGAAGGTAGGGGGAATAAAAGCCTTGACCATGTTTAGGGAAAGGAATGGGAGAGTGGGGGAGTGTGCATACATAGTCTCTGCAAGGCAGGGAACAGGATGGGGAAAAGATTGCTTTAGCCTTTGAAGAGAACATACTGCTTAAAGTTGGCTGTTGGTGTTTTGAGACCAGCAATAAACATGAATTCCTGCTTTACACACAATCATAGCTGTTACACGGTAGCTTTAATGTGCTATAATACTGAACCAGAGCAATTAAGATCTAGTGTAAAAATATTTGATAGCCTGAAAAACTGTATTTAATCACCCCCTTCAACAGTCAATATTTAACATATTCCATATGCAAAGGTATTTGGGGGCAGGGAAAGACTCTCTTGGACATTACTGTACAGTACTGACTGCATCAAAGACATACTTAATGCCTTCAGACCACATCAAGGCTTTTGCTGCTTATATGTGAAGTTAACTCAGTCTGATATCAATCTCCTGCACTTTTCACTAGTAATGCTGCATGTACTGTCCTCTCCACTGGGTCATAAAACATATCCCTCAGTGCTACATTCTGCTCTCATTAAAGGTAAAGGTTTAACTGCCTTAAACTCTGGCTGCTGTTCTCTGAGTTTCTAATGAAAGAAAAATTAGGACTTGCTTCACAAGAAACCCAAGGTCTGTGGAAACTCTGCTACAAAGGGACAGATGTATTTTTCTCCTAGGTATGGTAAGTAGACCCCCTCCCCCTCCCCCCCCCAAGAGTTTAAATTAACATACTGTTCTACTCAGTGTGATCATAACTGATTTTATATTTTATTAAAAGTAAAATACAAATATAAAAACATGCATGTTACACATTATGGTGGATTGATATGTTTACATTAAACAAGTTTTTTAAACAGCTGTTTCACTGAAATCAGAGGGTGGGATATTTCTCAGGGAATGCCTTACTGCTAAATGATGAACTAGCACTCGGCTGAGCCCTCAAGGGTTAATCCATTGTTGTTAATGTAGCCTCACACTCTACATGTCAGCACAAATAGAGACAGCATGGCAGAGACACACACCCTGTGTGTGTGTGTGAGAGAGAGAGAGAGAGAGATGTGCATTGCCCCTTTAAGTATACTGACGCCAGTTTAAGTACATTGCCTTTTTAAGTAGATTAGCAAGCTGAGCCAGCAAACTCCCTCCATCCTGAGCCCTGTCGTGTTTTGCCCCTGCTCCGTGGAGATGGGATAAGTGAGGTGCAGGACGGAGGGGGACACCCTGACATTAGTCCCCCTTCTCTCCCCTCCCCCCCCCCGGCACAGCAGCAGGAGGCTCCTGGGAGCAGCTCCAAGGCAGAGGGCAGGAGCAGCACATGGCAGTGGGGGGAAGGACAGCTGAACTGCTGGCAATTGATAGGCTGCTGGGCAGCTGCAGCACAAGGAATTTAGGGGAGCGGAAAGCTGATGGGGCGGCTGCCAGTTCACCCTGGTTCCAAGCCCCCACCAGCTAGCTTCAACGGGCTGCTCTTCCTGCAAGCAGTGGACAAAGCAGGCTGCTGCCACACCACGTTATAAGGGAGCATTGCGCAACTGTAAATGAGCATGTTCTCTCATTGATCAGCAACGAAACAACGTTAACCGGGACAACTCTAAGCGAGTTGTTACTGTATCACTTTTCCTTGAAAGCATTTAATTTTAGGTGCCACGGGGATCTTAAGCAATTACAGTTGGGAGGAGAGTTGGCTATTAAGATGTGGTCCACACTAAGGCTGAGAATCCCTGGCCTAAGCAAAATAAATCTACCTAAGCATAGGCCTCACTAGCTGGCTCTGCAGTGTGTTGAATATTCCATCTGAAGGTCTCACTGATGACTGTAGGAAGTCGAAACAGCCATTGAGTAAAATGCCAGTCTGACATAATAGTTTTGTTTTAGCTACTGAGATCATCTGTGTGGGTCACAATGTCTTGTACAAAACACCACCACTTCAGAAATGCAAACCAGGACATTCTCATTATGTAAAACAGGATATATATATACAGTGTTAAAAGTAGAACTATTAAGCACTGTAATAAAGGGAGAGGAAACTAAAATAAAACAGGTTTCAGGAGAAAAGAAGGAACATTCTTCCTTGTGAAATTCAGGGCTCTCTTCTCATAGGAAATATAAAGGTTACTTTTATCAACAAAAAAGCCAAGGTCATAGCTGTACCACATGACTAGAGGATAGCTAATGTAACGCCAATTTTTTTTTTTAAGGGTCTGGAGGCAATCCTCAATCAGTACCAAGCAAATTGGTTGAAACTGTAGTAAAGAACAAAATCATCATACACAGAGAAACATGATATGTTGAGGAAGAGTCAACATGGCTATTGTAAAGAGAAATCATGCCTCACCAATCTATAAAAATTCTTTGAGGAGATCAGCAAACATGGACAAGGATGATCTAGTGGATATAGTGTACTTGGACTTTCAGAAATCTTTTGACAAGGTCTCTCAGCAAAGGCTTTTAAGCAAAGTAAGCAATCATGGGATAAGAAGGAAGAGCCACTCATAGATCAATAACTGGTTAACAGACAGGAAATAAATAGTAGGAATAAATGGTCACTTTTCATGGTGGAGAGGTAAACAGTAGTATCCTCCATGAATGTGTGCTGATACCAGTGCTGTTAAACCTATTCATAAATGAGCTGGAAAAAGACGTAAACAGTGAGTTGGCAAAGGTTGCAGAGGATATAACATTACTTAAGATAGTTAAGTCCAAAGCAGACTGCAAAGCGTTACCAAGGAATCTCATGTGACTGGGCAACACAATGGCAGATGAAATTCAGTGCTGATAAATGCAAAGTAATGCACATTGGAAAACATAATCCCAACTATACATATAAAATGATGAGGTCTAAATTAGCTGTTATCACAAGAAAGATTGTGGCATCAGTTCTCTGACAACATCCACTTAACGTGCAGAGGCAGTCAAAAAAGCTAACAATGTTAGGAACCATTGGGAAAGGGATGGATAATAAGACAAGGAATATCACAATGCCACTATATAAATCCATGGTATGCTCACACCTTGAATACTGTATACAGTTCTGGTCATCTCATCTCAAAAAAAGATATATTAGAATTGGAAATGGAACAGAAAAAAGCAATAATAGTGATTAGGGGTATGGAACAGATTCCATCTGAGGAGAGATTAAGACGACGGACTGTTCAGCTTGGAAAAGAGACAGGTAAGGGGGGGAATATGATAGACATCTATAAAATCATGAAGGATGTGGAGAAAAAAATGTTATTTGCCCCTTCTGATAACACAAGAACTGAGTCATCCAATGAAATTTATAGGTACCAGGTTTAAAACGAAAGGAAGTACTTCTGCATACAAAAAAAACAGTCAGTCAATCTGTGGAACTCATTGTCAGGGGACATTGTGAAGGCCAAAATTATAACTGGGTTCAAAAAAAGAATTAGACAAGTTCTTGGGGGATAGGTCCATCAATGGCTATTAGCCAAGATGGTCAGGGATGCAACCACATGCTCTGGGTGCCCCTAACCCCAGACTGCCAGATTATTTTCCCTGTTCATTCCTTCTGAAGCATCTGGCACTGGCCACTGTCAGTAGACAGGATACTGGGCTAGAAAGACCATTCGTCTGCTCCAGTATGGCCATTCTTATGTGCTTGTGGCTGCACGGATTGCCACAGCTAAGGGAAGAGGCAAAAGGTGCTTTCAGATGCATTTCCATTCTCCTGATCATGGATCCATTGTGGTAATCTAGAATTTCATCTTGTTGATTTCAGACCAATTTCTATTGATGAGACAAGATTTTGAATTTACAGAGAATTCTTCTTCAGGTTTGGGAAATGTTCTCAGAGTGGCGCAGATAAACAGAAGGTGGTCCAGATTGTTTAGCATAAGCAGTTAACATATGTCAACAATCCATCAAGGGAAGTGACCCATTAACACCCCTACAGTCATGAGGGGGGGAACTCTGCTTCAAAGAAATCTTTTACAACAGTAACAAGACCACCCACAATTACCATGTTCTGGCTTCCTCCAGAAATTCCACAACATTAACAACCTCCCTCTGAACATTATACTTGCCCCGACAGATGTCATAGAATCATAGCATATCAGGTTTGGAAGGGATCTCAGGAGGTCATCTAGTCCAACCCTCTGCTCAAAGCAGGACCAATCCCCAACTAAATCATCCCAGCCAGGGCTTTGTCAAGCCTGACCTTAAAAACCTGTAAGGAAGGAGAATCCACCACCTCCCTAGGTAACCCATTCCAGTGCTTCACCACCCTCATAGTGAAAAAGTTTTCCTAATATCCAACCTAAACCTCCCCCACTGCAACTTGAGACCATTACTCCTTGTTCTGTCATCCGCTACCACTGAGAACAGCCTAGATCCATCCTCTTTGGAACCCCCTTTCAGGTAGTTGAAAGCAGCTATCAAATCCCCGCTCATTCTTCTCTTCTGCAGACTAAACAATCCCACTTCCCTCAGCCTCTCCTCATAAGTCATGTGCTCCAGCCCCCTAATCATTTTTGTTGCCCTCTGCTGGACTCTTTCCAATTTTTCCACATCCTTCTTGTAGTGTGGGGCCCAAAACTGGACACAGTACTCCAGATGAGGCCTCACCAATGCCGAATAGAGAGAATGATCACGTCCCTCCATCTGCTGGCAATGCTCCTACTTATACAGCCCAAAAGCTGTTAGCCTTCTTGGCAACAAGGTCACACTGTTGACTCATAGCCAGCTTCTTGTCTACTGTAACCCCTACATCCTTTTCTACAGAACTGCTGCCTAGCCGCTCAGTCCCTAGTCTGTAGCAGTGCATGGGATTCTTCCGTCCTAAGTACAGGACTCTGCACTTGTCCTTGTTGAACCTCATCAGATTTCTTTTGGCCCAATCCTCCAATTTGTCTAGGGCCCTCTGTATCCTATCCCTACCCTCCAGCGTATCTACCTCTCCTCCCAGTTTAGTGTCATCCGTGAACTTGCTGAGGGTGCAATCCACACCATCCTCCAGATCATTAATGAAGATATTGAACAAGTGGTGTGGGCCGAGGGATGTGCTGGCCGCCACTTCTCGCAGCCCCATTGGCCTGCAACGGCAAACCACGGCCTGTGGGAGCTGCAATCGGCTGACCCTGTGGACACAGCAGGTAAACAAACTGTCCCGGCCCGCCAGCGGATTTCCCTGATGGGCCACATGCTAGAGGTTGCTGATCCCTGCTCTAGACAGATGACCAAAATGCTCTCATAGATTTCCACCACAACTACCCATCCATTAAACTCTCTCTTGAACACTGCAACACTATCATCAACTTCCTGGATACCAAAATCATCTTCAGCAATGGAGCCCTAAGACAACTGTATACAAGAAACCCACCCATCACCACAGTTACCTTTATAGATCCAGTAACCACCCCAAACACACCAAGAAATCTGTCATCTACAGCCATACACAGCTTAGCATCCTTAATTTTAAATTCTCTCCCCATACAAGCTCCAACTGATCAAATCTTACATACACAATCGCACATCTAAAATTAACACAGCATAAGAGAATTATTTTCCTCACAGAAGATCTGATGACAATGCTGACATCATCTCCTACCTGTTCCCCCCAGCAAGGTGGCCATAGCAGCATGGCTCCTGAAGGAATCTGTCTGCCACACAGGGAAGTAATGAACAACTGCCGCTATTGTCCCCAGGCGTCACACGAGCTTAGAAATTTCCTTGACCATATCCGAATACTCATGAGTCTTGACCCAGCTTGGTTACTGGACTGGTATGCAAAACCCCTATTTCAGTGGAACAGTCCACAAGTTAAAATACATGGAGTTTCCTGGCCTCTGTGTGGGTACTTCCTGAAAGAGGGAACAAGTGGGGCCCTAAATATCATATTTATTTATTTCATTTTATAAATGTGATTCCAGCCAAAGATCAGGGCACATGTACAGTCATTATGAATCTATGAACAAGTAGTAGGATTATGGCCAAAATAATGCCCTCAGAGAGCCCCAGAGAACCATCCATAGCCAAAATTCGACTAACCCCACATCAATTCATTCCTCCTATCCAGAAAGTCTGGGAGGGCAAACTGGCCTTGCAGCATGACCTGAAAGAAGTTGATGCTAGTGCAGAATACTGTGGCCCCCTTATTAAGTGGAAAAGACAGTTACCTTTTCCGTAACTGGTGTTCTTCAAGATGTGTTGCTCATGTCTATTCCACAATAGGTGTGCGTGCTCACCACGCGCATTGGTGCCAGAAGTTTTTCTCCTAGCAGTACCTGTGGGGGGGGGGGAGCGCCCCAGTGACCCTTGGAGTGGCGTCTGCATGGCACAGTATAAGGGGAGCTGCGCGCTCCCCCCACCCTCAGTTCCTTCTTGTCAGACAACTCTGACAGAGGGGAAGGAGGGTGGGATGTGGAATAGACATGAGCAACACATCTCGAAGAACACCAGTTACGGAAAAGGTAACTGCCTTTTCTTCTTCGAGTGATTGCTCTTGTGTATTCCACAATAGGTGATTCCAAGCTATATTTGTTGGAGGTGAGTAGGAGTTCACAAGTTCTCAGGATGGAGGACAGCCCTCCTGAATGCAGCATCATCCCTGGTTTGAGAGATGATCGCATAGTGCACGGTGAACATGTGAACCAAAGACCACGTGGCGGCCCTACAAATCTCTTGGATGGGGACGTGAGCCAAAAAGGCAGCCTCCGAGGCCTGCGCTTGAGTCGAGTGCACCTTCACAATCGGTGGGGAGACGATACCTACCAGCTCATAAAGGGTACGGATGCACAAAGTGATCCACTTAGAAAGCTGCTGAGTGGAGATCGACTGACCTCTCATGCGCTCAGCCAAGGCAATGAACAGTTGTGGGGACTTTCTGAATGGCTCGGGCCCCTCGAGGTAGAAAGCCAAAGCCCAAGCCCACTGCACATCGAGCATGTGGAGATGGCACTCCTCACTGGACATGTGGGGCTTGGGGCAGAGGACTGGCAGAAAAATGTCCTGGCCCACGTGATAAGCGGAGACCACCTTTGGGAGGAACACAGGGTGTGCGTGGAGCTGGACCTTGTCCTTATGAAATACCATGTACGGAGGCTCGGAGGTTAGGGCCGACATGATTGTGACCAGGAAGGCCACCTTCCATGAGAGGTGGGACCAGGAGCACGTGGCTAGCAGTTCAAACAGGGGCCCCGTGAGATGGGCCAACACCAGGTTCAGGTCCCACTGTGGGACTGGGGGCCTAGCATACGGAAAAAGACAGTCCACCCCCTTAAGGAACCAGCCAGCCATAGCATGGGAGAATACTGTGTGGGGGACTAGCGGATGGAAGGCCGATATGGCCACCAGGTGCACCTTAACTGTAGAGGGTGCCAGACCCTGGGCTCTAAGGTGGAGAAGGTAGTCAAGGATAAGCTGGATTGGGGTGGCCACCGGGGAGACACCCCGTTCACCCACCCATCTAGAGAACCAGGACCACTTCGCCAAGTAGGCGCGGCGCATGGAGGGCCGCCTGCTTTCTAGGAGGATGCATTGAACCCCTTCTGAGCACGTCCTCTCCTCCCTACCTAGCCATTGAGCAGCCACACCATGAGGTGGAGAGCCGCTAGGTTGGGGTGGAGAAGGTGGTCCTGGTCCTCGAAGAGCAGGTCCAGGGGGAACGGCAATGGCTGCAGCGGAGCAACCGCCAGACCCGTGAGGGTCCCAGACCAATGTTGCCTGGGCTACTCCGGGACAATCAGGAGGACCCGGACCTTATCTGTCTTTATCTTTTCCAGGACCTTGCTGATCAATGGGAATGGAGGGAAGGCATAGAGAAACTGGCCTGACAAGGACAGGAGGAAGGCATTGGAAATAGCGCTCCTTCCCAGTCCCTCCCTGGAGCGGAACTGGGGACAGCGCCGGTTCTGCTGAGTCGTGAACAGGTCCACCTGGGGAGTCCCCCACACTCGGAAAAGCCTGTGAGCCACTTCCAGGTGGAGAGACCACTCATGTTGAGAGGAGACATCCCTGCTCAAGCGATGTCGTGGGCTATACAGAAATCCCACAGCCTGAGGGCGTCACGTCAGAGGGAAGAGGAGCTGGTCCCGCCTTGCCTGTTGATATAGAACATCGAGGCTGTGTTGTCTGTGAGGACCCTGACCACCTTGTCCTCCAAGCAGAAGCAGAAGGCCACGCATGCCAGCCGTACCACCCTGAGTTCCTTGATGGGAACTACAGGCCAGTCCTCAGTCTCTGGAAAAATCATGCCGCAGGTCCTCAAGGAATCAATTCTGAAACACTTAGAGGAGAGGAAAGTGATCAGGAACAGTCAGCAAGGATTCACCAAGGGCAAGTCATGCCTGACTAATCTAATTGCCTTCTATGATGAGATAACTGGCTCTGTGGATGAGGGGAAAGCAGTGGATGTGTTGTTCATTGACTTTAGCAAAGCTTTTGACACCGTCTCCCACAGTATTCTTGCCAGCAAGTTAAAGAACTATGGGCTGGATGAATGGACTTTAAGGTGGATAGAAAGTTGGCTAGATTGTCGGGTTCAATGGGTAGTGATCAATGGCTCCATGTCTAGCTGGCAGCCGGTATCAAGTGGAGTGCCCCAAGGGTCGGTCCTGGGGCCGGTTTTGTTCAATATCTTCATCAATGATCTGGAGGATGGCGTGGATTGCACCCTCAGCAAGTTTGCAGATGACACTAAACTGCGAGGAGAGGTAGATACGCTGGAGGGTAGGGATAGGATACAGAGGGCCCTAGACAAATTGGAGGATTGGGCCAAAAGAAATCTAATGAGGTTCAACAAAGACAAGTGCAGAGTCCTGCACTTAGGACGGAAGAATCCCATGCACTGCTACAGACTGGGGACCGAATGGCTAGGCAGCAGTTCTGCAGAAAAGGACCTAGGGGTTAAAGTGGACGAGAAGCTGGATATGAGTCAACAGTGTGCGCTTGTTGCCAAGGCGGCCAATGGCATTTTGGGATGTATAAGTAGGGTCATTGCCAGTAGATGGAGGGATGTGATCGTTCCCCTCTATTCGACATTGGTGAGGCCTCATCTGGAGTACTGTGTCCAGTTTTGGGCCCCACACTACAAGAAGGATGTGGAAAAATTGGAAAACATCCAGCGGAGGGCAACAAAAATGATTAGGGGACTGGAACACATGACTTATGAGGAGAAGCTGAGGGAAGTGGGATTGTTTAGTCTGCGAAAGAGAAGAATCTGGCGTGATGGACCATGTACGTGCATGCCAACATGTGACCCAAGAGCTGGAGGCACGCTCTGGCTGTTGTCACCTGGAATCTTGTGACTGTGTCGATGAGCCCCTTCAGGGTCTCGAACCAGTCTGGTGAGAGGGACGCTCTGGCTGACGAGGTGTCCAGGAGCACCCCAATAAACTCTATGCGTTGAACCGGGACTAACATGGACTTGGTGTTGTTTACCAACAGGCCCAAAGTGGTGCATGTGAACAGGAGGAGCGTCACATGATCCCTCACCTGCAACCAGGAGCTGCCCTTGACCAGCCAATCGTCCAGATAGGGAAAGATCTGGACCCTCCTGACACCTGAGATAGGCCACTACCACCGACATACATTTTGTAAATACCCTGGGGGCAGTGAACAGGCCAAACAGGAGGACCGTAAATTGGTAGTGATTCTGCCCCACCACAAAATGGAGGAAGCGTCTGTGCCCCTCGAATATATGAATGTGGAAGTACGCATCCTGCAGATCGAGGTCCGTGTACCAGTCCCCGGGATCCAGGGAGAAGATGATGGAGGCCAGGGAGACCATGTGGAACTTGAGCTTCATCATTGGTACAGACCTCACAGGTCCAGGATGGGCCTGAGTCCCTCTTTGGCCTTCGGGATAAGGAAATAGCGGGAGTAGTACCCCTTGTCTTTAAACTTCCCGGGCACCACTTCCACTGCTCCTAGGCCGAGGAGCTGCCCCACCTCCTGCTCGAGCAGAGCTTCATGTGAGGGATCCCCCAGGAAGGATGGAGGTGGGGGATGGTTGGGCGGGGAAGAAGTAAACTGGAGGGTGTAGCCCCGGGAGATGGTGTTGAGGACCCATCGGTCCGAGGTCAGCCGCGACCACTCCGGGAGGAAAGCACACAACCGATTGGAGAAGTGAAGCTTTACTGAGGGCGGATCCCTGATGAGAACAGGCAGGGCACCCCCAAGCGTCCCATCAAAACTGCCTTTTCCCCGCCTGCTTGCCCTTGGAGGACCCAGGCTGGGGGGCAGGCCGAGACTGCCTCTGAGGGCACCTCTTATAGTCCCGCAACTTCTTATGGGTGACCTCGTATTTCGGGTGGGTGGCCTGAGCGGGGGGAGTCTGCTGCAGCTTGAACTTAGATTTAGCCAGAGCCAGAACACAGAGACCCAGAGTCTGGAGGGTTGTGCAGGAGTCTTTCATGCCATGCAGCCTTGTATCCATTTGCTCCACAAACAGAGTTTTGCCCTCAAATGGGAGATCCTGCATGGAGGTCTGTACCTCGCTGGACAGCCCAGAGAGCAGGAGCCACAACGCCCTTCTCATGGACACCGCGGAGGCCATGGACCATGCGGCCATGTCTGCCGCATCTGATGGGAGGAGGGATAGCTCAGTGGTTTGAGCACTGGCCTGCTAAACCCAGGGTTGTGAGTTCAATCCTTGAGGGGGCCATTTAGGGATCTGAGGCAAAAATTGGGGATTGGTCCTGCTTTGAGCACGGGGTTAGACTAGATGACCTCCTGAGGTCCCTTCCAACCCTGATATTCTATGATTCTATGAAGCTGCCTGCAGGGTTGCCCTGGCAGCCGCTGTACTCTCCTCCACCAGCACTTTGAACTCCTTCCTATTGCACTCCTGGAGGTAGTCCTTGAACTTGAGCAGGAAGTCCCACAGGTTGAACTCATACAGGCCCAGGAGAGCCTGGTGGTTTGCCACTCGTAACTGGTAGCTCGAGGACGAATACATTTTTCTTCCAAAAGAGTCCAGCCTCCGTGAATCTTTATTTTTTGGGGTTGGGGCTGGCTGGCCCTGCTGTTCCCTGTGGTTGACCGACCTGACCACCAAGGAGTTGGGCGCCGGGTGGGTGTATAAGTAGTCATGTCCCTTGGCGGGTACAAAGTACTTGCATTTCACCCTCTTAGAGATGGGGGCCAACGAAGCTGGTGTTTGCCACAGGGCATTTGAAATTTTTGCCACCCCTTCATGGACAGCCAAGGCCACCCTGCCCGGTGCCAAAGAGGACAGCACATTAAACAGGGAGTCTGAGGGCTCCTCCATCTCCTCTGCCTGGAAGTGGAGGCTTGATGCCACCCTTTTTAAGAGTGGTTGGTGAGCCCTAAAGTCCTCCTGTAGGACGGAGGGGGGGGGCCGTAATTGCCTCATCTGGGGAGGGCGAGGAGGCCTGTGTGGTACTCTGGGTGTCCGCTGGCACCGGAGGATCCACCGCCTCATCAGTCTCTGGGCATGGTGCTGAGGATGTACGTCCCACTGCCTCCTTCCTTGGAGGCCTGGAGAGCGAGGCCAATGGTGCTTCTGAGGCTCCAGCCACCAAGCGAGCCCCTACTGGGGGCTGCGTTGGGGGCCACGGTGCCCACTGGTACCATTGAGCCGGCCATGGCGCCTGGTGCCACTTCACCTGCTGCAGCACCAGCGGGGCCAGCTGTTCGGCCTGGCCCACTGATGGACAACTATGAGCGGAGGCTGGGCTGATGTACGACCTGCCGCTGTCCCCAGACTGGGAGGGGTGGTGGTGCCGGGAGTGATGCTGACTACAGGACGGCGATCCCGACACGGAGGACCGGTACCATCGGTAACAGCTGCTCTGCGATTGGCTCCGATGGGCAGACTCACGACAGCGAGACACCAGCGATCGACGCCCAGGGTTGCGGAGGCAATGCTTTAGCGGGGTCTTGGAGCGGGATTCTGAGCGGGAACAGCATCGACATCCTTGCTGTGACCGGCTGCGATAACCTCTCTGAGACAAGGACCTTTGGTGATACCTGCCTCGGTCCCATCAGTATTCGCTCCTCGAGGTGGAGCGGTGCTGACGGAACCCAACTAGATAGTCTGGTGGGCGTTGAGGGTGATCCATGTGGACTTTGCCCTGAACAGTCGCTGGGTGGTGAATGGCAGCAGAAACACTCCCTGGACCGAGACCGGTACCGAGCTGGGGGTGACTGTGGAGATCCCAGCAGTGGCTTGCCCCTGGAGTGTGGGGCCGACATCAGCGGTGCTCCTGGTACCAGTATGGACATAACATCCCGGGCCACCTGCAGGGCCTCCGGTGTGGATGGCATCCGGACATCCGGGGAGGCCTGCTCTAAAGGTGCCAGGCTACTCCGCTCTACGTGAGTCAGAGGCCTAGAGGCCGGTGGGGATCGAGGACTGCCCGACATGGGTCTTGCCTCTGTCTCTGGTTTTCCTCGGTGCTGCTGCGAAGAAGGCATCTTTCTGGCCTTCTTGGTGTGCCCCGTGGACTGGGAACGGTGCTGACTGGTCAATGGCACCGGAAGGTCGCCTCGCATCGACACCGCGGTGCCCGGTGCCGGCTCGGAGTGGCACACCAGCGTCAGGTTCAGCGCCAACTCCATGAGAATGGCCCAGAGCCTAATGGCCCTTCTCTCTCTTGGTCCGAGGCTTAAACGACACGCAAATTTTCCAATGATTGCTAATATGGGTTTCTCCCAAACAGCGCAAACAGTCTGGATGCGGGTCATTCCTTGGCATAGATCATCTACAAGTGCCGCACGACTTAAAACCCGGGGTGCGGGGCATGCCCCAGCCCGGGCTCTCTAACTGAACTAACTAAACGGCTAACTAACTACAGGTACCAACACTGAATGAACGAACAGTTCTGGGGACGAGCTACAGCAAAGCTGGAGTACAGTAGTTCCGACACACCTTCACTGGCAGCAAGAAGGAACTGAGGATGGGGGGAGCGTGCAGCTCTCCTTATACTGCGCCATGCAGGCGCCACTCCAGGGGTCACAGGGCACTCCCCCCATGGGTACTGCTAGGGGAAAAACTTCCGGCACCTGTGCACATGGCGAGCACACACACCTATTGTGGAATAGACATGAGCAATCACTCGAAGAAGAATTGCATATTGAGAGCACATTAAACCAGCGCTCTGTGATTATCACTAGCTTCCAGTCAGCTTCCAGGTGGAATTCAAGGCATTAAGTTTAAACCTATAAAGTCTTAAATGGTTCGGACCTGTTTACGAGAGAGGTGGTCTCTCCCAGTATATACTGTAACAGGTAAAATCAGCAGAGGTGTTGGAGCTGGAGCTCCCACAATATAGGTAACAGACCTGCTGGCAGGTTATTCTTTGTGAAGGTTCCTCAGTTTTGGAACTTGCTCCTCCCATTAGTTCAGCAGAGTCCAGATTTATTAATCTTCTAAGCACGCTGCAAAGCCCATCTTTTATCTCTTCTCTAAGTCTGCTGAGGAGGGTGTGGGCTGAGGTAGAGATATTATGGTCAGAATTTTGCTTATGTTCACGTAATAGGCATCCAAAGCACCAGGTGGGCACCTTTAATGGTATTTTGAACATATAACTAATAAATATCCATGTGCTGAAGAGTCATCTGATAAATTCACTGCTCTAACCTTCATCTGGGCCTGATGTATTTGAAGTAGGGTCTTCTGAAGAATCCTTTTAAAGTCTCTTTTTCCTTTTTTTGCACATAGAGGGGTATCTGTTTGGTTAGTTCATAGGTGCCAAACAATGATAGTCTAAAGTGGCAATCTCAAAGTCACACAGAAGAACAAAGGTTGGCAATTAAAATCTTATAAAATGTGCACAAAGAGCACATTTGCTTGGTGAGAGATTTGAGGAAGCGCAAAACACCAGCACTGCAAGATTTTCTATTTCCACATGAGCATGGCAAGGCTATGTCCTGTCACCATCATTGTTCAATATCAGCATTGACTGGTTGATGAATAAGCATGAAGAGTCAACTGTCGATGGCATTGAGCTGAACACTCTTTTGCTTTGAAACCTTGTGGTGTGGTGTGCCTGGTGTGGGTCACAGGTGAGAATGCCAAATTCAGAACAGTGATAAAAAAATAGGACAGTCACACCCCAAAACTGGCGGTTATTAGTTCATCAAACCAATAACAAAAGTGAGCTCTTGTATCACCACACTGGTTAACAAGAAGCCAAAACACAGTCCCCTTAGGCATTCCAGCCCCTGGCTTACCACCCAGACAACTGGTCTTTCTCTAATGAGACGTTACTGAAAACCAGATTCATCATATAGAAGGTCCTATTAATCTCAAAGGATCAGACACTTCCCCAGATCCATATATATATATATATATATATATATATATATATATATATATACACACACACACACACACACACACACACACACACACTTTAGATCTTACCATATGCTATAGCCAATTCCTTTAGTAATTAAAAACTAAAGGTTTATTAATATAAAAGTAAAATAAGTTATTAATTGGTTAAAGGAATCATATATACATTACAACTGATTTCAGAGTTTGCAACAGTGGTGTTAAATCTGCTAGTCTGTAATAAGTCTCTCCAGTTCATCCATTAGGTTGGGGGGTCATCAGTCCATTGTTCAAAGCTCTTCTTTGCTAGAAATCATGTCCAGAACTGTGGAAGAGGAAAGACGACAAAGCAGTGATGTCACAGCTTGCATTTTATATCTCAGCCCATGTGCACTGAAAGTTACTGGCCAATATGGGGTCATGGGTCACGTGAGCATGGAAAGTTACTGGTAAAAGATAGTGTTAGATCCCATATCCTTATCATATGTCCTTACATGTCTTGTTGAGTCGTGAGGCATTCATTGAGTATGTGCTCCTTGAGCAGTTTTGGGAGGGTCCCTGGAATAGTGGATTGTCTTTAATAAACCATCAAGCAGGCTGGCTAGCATTGCTGCAAATCTGTCTAGGGGGTGGTCACCCAGGAACGGAACACATTCGAGATAAATTCATAGCAAATATTCATAACTTCAGCTACAAAGATGATATATCCATATAAACAGGATCATCATATTTAGCAATTACAATTTTTTCCATAGATATATTATGATGTACTTTGTATCAGACTTAGTGCAATTGTGGTGATACATTAGTGATAATAAATTAGTGTACATCTGGTTATCATTCTTTCTATACAGCATAACAGACCTCAAGTACACCAATGATGTTGCCTTGTTGGCTTAATTTGTTGAATCGCTGCAGCTGATGGTGGTTGGGAAAGAAGCAATGCGTATTGGTTTAGTTATCAGTCTGGAGAAAACGAAGTCCCTGGCCATTACCATCAAGCAGCCTCCAACCCTAGATTACAGTCAGCTCAGTGAGAGGCAGAATCACTTTAAAAAGTGTTGGGGCTTTGACTGACTCCTGCTGTGCGTGCGGATGCCGGGGCAACTCAGCTAAGGGGCACCAGAACAGCAAGGGCCAGGGGACCATGGCCCCATCACTTTTAGAAGTGGGAAGGCCATGCCTTTCCTGCCTTAAGGGTGAGTGACAGCAGGGAGAGGAAGACTCAAGGAGCCCAATCTACTTAGTTTAGTTTATCAAAATATAGGTTAAGGAGTGGCTGGATCACAGCCTATAAGTACCTACATGGGGAGCAGAAACTAGATAAAAGAGGGCTCCTCAATGTAGCAGACAAAAATATAACAAAATCCAGTGGCAGAAAATTGAAGGAAGACAAATTTAAACTAGAAATAATGCACAAATTTTTAACAGTGGAGGTAATTAACCGTTGGAGCAATTTATCAAGTACAGGTAAGACAGGCATGGATTCTCCCTTACTGGCAATTTTTAAATCAAGATTGGATATTTTTCTAAAACATATGCTCTAGTTCAAACAGGAATTAATTCATGAAAGTCTTTGGCCTGTGTTATGCAGGAGATCAGACTAGAGGATCACAGTGATCATATCTCTCTTAAAACAAAAGACTCTATTCTCATTTGAAAGGCTATTAGCAAGTTGTACAGGTGGCTCTAATGACTATTTTATCTCAATCCTAAGTATGATGATGATGCCAGGGAAGAACTTTACAAACGACTTATTGAATTTTCAGATCAGCTGACAAGCATCAGGATTATACATGAAATCATAGACATCTGGATAGGCCCAACAGCTTAAAGGAGAGGCAAGCATTCAGGATAAGAAGAAACATGGACTCTTCAAGAGGCAAATGATGCTTCTGGCACCACAAGGAGAACTTTTCATTTGGCAACATACCACTTTATTGTAGAGGGTTTCCTGCTATTCAAACGGATGGATTGGATCTCCTCCAAGCAAGATCTCTCTGACTCTGTTGGCCATCGAAAAAATCAGAGGTACTGAAGGCCTGGCTTGACAAAGCCCTGGCTGGGATGATTTAGTTAGTATTGGTCCTGCTTTGAGCAGGGGGTTGGAGTAGATGACCTCCTGAAGTCTCTTCCAACCCTAATCTTCTATGATTTTATTATCAGGCTGCCAGGTGGAGGGATGCTAGGCTGTGATGGTTGGTTTTGTCTCTGTTCTGTGACAGTAAGTCCAGAAATGGCTGTAGGTGAATGCACCAGGTGGGAGGCCATCTGTAGAGCGGTAATGAACCAGAACGATCATGGCCATCATAGTGTTGTTAAGATCACTGATGCCTTATCCCACTTAATCTTTTGGAGGATGTGACATAGGAGGGAAATGGGAGGAAAGGCACATATCTAGGGCCCTACCAAATTCATGGCTGTGAAAAACACATCATGGACTGTGAAAACTGGTCTTTTGCGTGCTTTTACCCTATGTGTATATAATATAATATACAAATATAAATATGTGTATCATATTTACCCTATGATACAGTAGTGTCCAACTTTTTTACACACAAGATCACTTTTTGAATTTAAGATCTACCCCACCCCTTCCTCAAGACCCCACCCCATTCACTCCATTTCTCCTCCCTCCATCACTCGCTCTCCCACACCCTCACTCACTGTCAGCAGGCTCGGGCAGGGGGTTGGGATGTGGAAGGGGGTGCAGGCTCTGGGCTGGGGCCAAGTTCGGCGTGTGGGAGGGGGCTCTGGGCTGAGCCTGGGGCAGGGGTGCAGGAGTGAGGGGTGCAAGCTCTGGGAGAGAATTTGGGTGCAGGGGTCACATGGTCACACTGCATCTAATCTCATACAATCCACTGGACATTTCATGAGTTACTTTGTGTGTGTGTGTCATCTGGGGTTTATAGATCCAATATGCTTCAGGGGTTGTCACAAATCAGTATAACAGTCTCAACTGTGAAGCGTGCATTGGCTGAGCCTGGGGCTTGGGGTTGGGGTGCAGGAGTGATGGGTAAAAGCTCTGGAAGGGAGTTTGGGTGCAGGAGGGGGCTCCAGGCTGGGGCAGGGGGTTGGGGTACAGGAGGGGGGATGAGATGCAGGCTCCGACCAGAAGGCACTTACCACATCAACACTGCATGTAAAACTGAAATAAAAGCCCATCAGTGAGCCTGGTACATACGACATGACCTTTGCCCCAATGCAGGTTTACACCTCAGATGTTTATCACTTTAATCTTTCACTACAATAAAAATGGACACTTTAGCACCTTAATGTGAAAAAAATGCTTCCCAAAATTTATATATATTTTCTTCTGAAGTGAGACTAAAAATTTACAATGATTTTTGTAACATTTTATGCCAATTTTTTTAGTTCACTCATTTGTTAGATTTCACATCCCACTTATAAAATATAAAAACAATGATTTGTAAAATGATTGTATATTTACTAGAGCTATCAGTTGCAGTTAACTCACACAATTAACTCAAAAAAATTAATCACGATTAAAGCAATTAATTGCAGTTTTAATCACATTAAACAATAGAATAGGAAGGAAGCCAAGGAAAGTGTGGGCCCCTTACTGAATGAGGGAGGCAACCTAGTGATAGAGGATGTGGAAAAAGCTAATGTACTCAAAGCTTTTTTTGCCTCTGTCTTCACAAACAAGGTCAGCTCCCAGACTGCTGCACTGGGCAGCACAGCATGGGGAGGAGGTGACCAGCCCTCTGTGAAGAAAGTAGCGGTTCGGGACTATATAGAAAAGCTGGACGAGCACAAGTCCATGGGGCCGGATGCGCTGCGTCCGAGAGTGCTAAAGGAGTTGGCAGATGTGATTGCAGAGCCATTGGCCATTGCCATGAATTTTCAAAGATGAGAGGGGGAGGTTCCGGACGACTGGAAAAAGGCTAATGTAGTGCCCATCTTTAAAAAAGAGAAGGAGGAGGATCCGGCGAACTACAGGCCAGTCAGCCTCACCTCAGTCCCTGGAAAAATCATGCAGCAGGTCCTCAAGGAATCAATTCAGAAGCATTTAGACGAAAGTGATCAGGAACAGTCAGAATGGATTCATCCAGTATGGGCTGGATGAATGGACTATAAGGTGGATAGAAAGTTGGCTAGATTGTCAGGCTCAACAACGGGTACCGATCAATGGCTCCATGACTAGTTGGCAGCCAGTATCAAGTTGAGTGCCCCAACGGTCAGTCCTCAGGCCGGCCTTGTTCAGTATCTTCATAAATGATCTGGAGGATGGCGTGGATTGCACCCTCAGCAAGTTTGCAGGTGACCCTAAACTGTGAGGAGAGGTAGATACGCTGGAGCGTAGGGATAGGATACAGAGGGCCCTAGACAAATTAGAGGATTGGGCCAAAAGAAATCTGATGAGGTTCAACAAAGACAAGTGCAGAGTCCTGCACTTAGGACAGAAGAATCCCATGCATCGCTACAGACTGGGGACCGAATGGCTAGGCGGCAGTTCTGCAGAAAAGGACCTAGGGGTGACAGTGGACGAGAAGCTGGATATGAGTCAGCAGTGTGCCCTTGTTGCCAAGAAGGCCAATGGCATTTTGGGATGTATAAGTAGGGGCATTGCCAGCAGATGGAGGGACGTGATCGTTCCCCTCTATTCAACATTGGTGAGGCCTCATCTGGAGTACTGTGTCCAGTTTTGGGCCCCACACTACAAGAAGGATGTGGAATAATTGGAAAACATCCAGCGGAGGGCAACAAAAATGATTACGGGACTGGAACACATGACTTAGGAGGAGAGGCTGACGGAACTGGGATTGTTTAGTCTGTGGAAGAGAAGAATGAGGGGGGGATTTGATAGCTGCTTTCAACTATCTGAAAGGGGGTTCCAAAGAGGATGGATCTAGACTGTTCTCAGTGGTAGCAGATGACAGAACAAGGAGTAATGGTCTCAAGTTGCAGTGGGGGAGGTTTAGGTTGGATATTAGGAAAAACTTTTTCACTAGGAGAGTGGTAAAGCACTGGAATGCATTACCGAGGGAGGTGGTAAACTTCCTTAGAATTTTTTAAGGTCAGGCTTGACAAAGCCCTGGCTGGGATGATTTAGTTGGGGATTGGTCCTGCTTTGAGCAGGGGGTTGGACTAGATGACCTCCTGAGATCCCTTCCAAACCTGATATTCTATGATTCTATGAATACCGATTGAAATTTAATAAATATTTTGGATGTTTTTCTACAGTTTCAAATATATTGATTTCAATTGCTATTACCAGCAGGAGAGTGAGTTTGTGTGTGTATGTGGGTGGGGGGGTGAGAAAACCTGGATTTGTGCTGGAAATGGCCCACCTTGATTATCATGCACATTGTAGGGAGAGTGGTCACTTTGGATAAGCTATTACCAGCAGGAGATTGAGCTTGTGTGTGTGGTTTTTGGAGGGGGGTGAGGGAACCTGGATTTGTGCAGGAAATGGCCCACCTTGATTATCATACACATTGTGAAGAGAGTGGTCACTTTGGATGGGCTATTACCAGCAAGAGAGTGAGTCTGTGTGGGGTGGGGGGGGGCGCGGAGGGTGAGAAAACCTGGACTTGTGCTGGAAATGGCCCAACTTGATGATCACTTTACATAAG
This sequence comes from Lepidochelys kempii, assembly GCF_965140285.1. Lineage (NCBI taxonomy): Eukaryota > Metazoa > Chordata > Testudines > Cheloniidae > Lepidochelys > Lepidochelys kempii. The sequence continues at coordinate 81,388 of NC_136389.1, read as the reverse complement.
CTATTACCAGCAGGAAAGTGGGGTGGGAGGGGGTATTGTTTCATGGTCTCCGTGTGTATATAATGTCTACTGCAGTTTCCATGGTATGCATCCGATGAAGTGAGCTGTAGCTCACGAAAGCTCATGCTCAAATAAATTGGTTAGTCTCTAAGGTGCCACAAGTACTCCTTTTCTTTTTGCAAAGACAGACTAACACGGCTGTTACTCTGAAACCTGTAATTACAACACAGAATACAAAGCGTACAGTGATCACTTTATATTATTACAAATATTTGCATTGTAAAAAGGATAAACAAAAGAAAGGGTATTTTTCAGTTCATCTCGTATAACTTGCAAATGTAGATTTTTGTTGTTGGTACATAACTGCACTCAAAAATAAAACAATGCACAACTTTAGAGCCAAAGTCCACTCAGTCCTACTTCTTATTCTGCCAAGCGCTAAGACAAAACAAGTTTGTTTACACTGATGAGAGATAATGCTGCCCACTTCTTATTTACAATGTCACCAGAAAGTGAGAACAGGAGTTCACATGGGACTTGTGTAGCTGGCATTGCAAGGTATTTATGTGCCAGATATGCTAAACATTTGTATGCCCCTTCATGCTTCTGCCACCTTTCCAGAATGCGTTAATTAAATTTGCATCTAAACTCCTTGGGGGAGAATTGTATGTGTCTAGCTCTATTTTACCCGCCTTTTGCCATATATTTCATGTTATAGTAGTCTTGGATGATGACTCAGCATGTGTTGTTCATTTTAAAAACACGATCACTGCAGATTTGTCCAAACGCAAAGAAGTGCTGGGTCTTCATCTGAGATTGCTGTAACATGAAATATATACAGCATGCTGGTAAAACAGAGCACGAGATATACAATTCTACCCCCAAGGAGTACAGTCACAAATTTAATTAGCACATTTTTTCAAATGAGCATCATCAGCATGAAAGCATGTCCTCTGAAATGGTGGCCAAAGCATGAAGGGGCAGACGAATGTTTAGCATATCTGGCATATAAATATCTTGCAACGCCAGCAACAAAAGTGCCATGCAAATGCCTGTTCTCACTTTCAGGTGACCTTGTAAACAAGCAGGCAGCAGCATCCCCCATCAATGTAAACAAACTTGTTTGTCTTAGCGCTTGGCAAAATAAGAAGTAGGACTGAGTGGACTTGTAGGCTCTAAAGTTTTACACTGTTTTGTTTTGAGTGCAGTTATGTAACCAAAAAACGCCACTGCATTTGTAACTAACACTTTCATGATAAAGAGACTGCACTTCAGTATTTGTATGAGGTGAATTGAAAAATACAATTTTTGTTTATCATTTTTACAGTGCATATATTTGTAATCAAAAAAATAAAGTGAGCACTGTGCACTTCGTATTCTGTGTTGTAATTGAAATACATATTGAAAATGTAGAAAAACATCCAAAAATGTAATAAGTTTCAATTGATATTCTATTGTTATAAGTGCGATTAATAGTGATTAATTTTTTTGAGTTGAGTTAATCGCATGAGTTAACTGTGATTGGCCGCCCTAATAAAAATGCATAATGTAAGTAAGTTAATATATTAAAGAAATAACTGAAGTATCTGTTTTTGACCCTGTAAATATATATTGTCGAATTTGTAGCTTTTTTAAAATCAGTCCAAATAGTTTGGGAATACCTACATGAAACAGCTACTAGACAGATTTAATGTGTGTCAACCAAATTAAGCTTATTGTGAAGATTTCTGGGGCCAAATTGTTTTCAAGATAAAACATTCACAATCTGAGGAACTTCTAACAACTGCAGTGTGTGGGATAAGACTCCATTCTCCTAACATGATTGAATAGTCTCAATTTCCCTCTTGTTGAGTGTGCACAGATATGACACTACAGGCTCAGGAGAGACTTCACTTTGTTTGCTGATTTATGCTTTTATCAAAACGGTTTCAGCGGAGCAGAGTTTAATTTTTCAAAGGCAGGAATGAAATTTAATTCAGAAACAGATTAAAAACCAAACAAACCACTAGAAACAAATCCTTAAACTGGCTGTGAAAGATGTCATCTTGACAGGCCTGGAGCTTGAAGTCTATAGCTCAGTTACAAAATGTGCAGGAGAAGTGCAAGCTTCTCACTCTCCTGCCTATGCTAAACAGACACCTCCAGGAATGAGACGGGAGTTGAGCTTTTCAATTCAACTTTGATAAAGGTGCCAACAAGGGGCACAACTAGTGTCAGCTGCGAAGAGTAATTCTGGGACTCCCACACTAGAAAATTAAGAATCAGATCACCCACTTATTTAACATACATTACCACACAACCATTAGAGGGGCACTGCTCACCTTTGTCACTGTGCAGCGAAGCTAGACATTGTAACATGGAGTACTATAACTGCCAAATATGATTATTAATTTAATTTCCTGCTAGAGTTGTAACAGTAGAAAGCCCAAAGCTGCTCACAACTGTCTCATGGCATGCCTAGGAAGCATCATCTTCTGCAAGTCGATAATCTCCATTGGCTGTTAAAAATAAAACAAAAACCACCCCTCCATTATAAGTCAGTGCAGAGAAACAGAAGTAAGCAATTCAAAATTTCTAGCAAAGGTGGAACCCAAGACTGGCCAGTTTAATTAAAGAGGTGCTAAGCACCTCAGGACCCATGAATGTTAACTAAGGCCTTGCCTATACGGCAGAGTTTTGTCCCCAAAAGGCAGCTTTTGGCAACGAAAGAGTGGAGATGTACACACTGCAATGCCACTTTTGGCACAAAAACCTCCACAGTTTCGGCGACAAAATAAAACCACCTTGACAAAAGACATAGGGCTTTTTGCGCAAAAGTTTTGTCAGGGCCAATGCAGACACTGCACTTGATTGTATCACTTTAATTAGCCTCCAGAAGGTGTCCCACAATGCCCATCTTGACTGCTCAGGTCAGCAGTTCTTACTCCACTGCCCTGCAGTAAGGAAAGCAACAGTCCGCTCCTTCCCCTTTAAAGTCCTGGCAATTTTTGAAACTCCACTTCCTGTTTGCTCAGCCTCGAGAGCTCACATCACATCTTCCCAGGTACAATGGCAGGTCCACGTGACAATTGCTGTCCCGCTTGGAACAATGTGGATCTGCTCAGTATTTGGAGACAGGAGGCTCTGCAGTCCCAGCTGCTCTTCTGCCATAAGAATTTCAATACCTATAGGCGACTCTCTCAAAGCCTTTGCAAAAAGGGCTATGACCAGGACACACTGCAGTGCAGAGTAAAGCTCAAGGCACTGAGGCAGGCCTACCAGAAGGCAAGGGAGGCAAACTGTTGCTCCAGTGCTGCACCACAGACCTGCCATTTTTATATGGAGTTGGATGCTATCCTTGGTGGCGACCCCACCTCCACTGCCAAGAGTCCATGGATACTTTGGCGGGGCTGGATCTGGTGGAAAATGGACCTAACCTAGAGGATGAAGTCATCAATCAAGAAGTGGAGTTACACAACCATGTGGAGCCCACAGCAGGGTCGCCATGTGGTGTGTCCAGTCAGGAGCCATTCTCCACTCCGGAGGTGTCTAGCCAGACTCGGCAGTTGCACTCCAGCGAACAAGAAGCAGGAGAGGAGATCCTGGTAAGTGGTTTTGCTTTGTAAAGTGCAGAGGTGGGTTGAGGGCATAGAAATGTTCACGGTTGGCTGCGTTTCTGTGTGCTGGACATTTCCCTGTGCAGTTAAGCAGTATGGCAGAACAGGGGCTTGAGGCACACCAAGATTTCATGGGAATCCTCCAGAGAGATCTCTAGAAAACTTTTTTGGAGGTACTTGGCAACCCTCTACCAAAGGTTCCTTGGCAGATCTGTTTTGTTCCTTTCCCCATTGAAGAAAGCTTTCCCATGCCATTCTGCAATCACCAAAGCAGCGCACAGGTGAGCAGTACAGGGACTAGAGCAGAAGCTGCAAGCGTATAGTAGATGCACCCTTTCTCCTCTGCTTACTCTTAGGAGTGAGATATCTGGTAAAATGACCCCCACCTGTGGAAAAGAGTGGGAAATTTAAAATAGTGTCCCCAGTTGACTGCAGCACGACCCTTTCATATTGCTTTTATCCCCATGTAAAATGCCCTCTGCCCTGGAGTAAACTCACCAGGTTTGGGGTGTTCGCTGGCATGTGTGCTTGTTAAGGGAGAAAGTGCTTGTGCTGGTCAGTGAGAAAGTGATTGGTGTGTTACTAGAGGTGTATTTTACTATACTGTTTCAATGTTGTATGTGTACTTAATCATACTTCTGTGTATTGTTCCTTGTGCATCTGCAGATGCAGCCTTCAGAGGCATCCCCTACACACTGGCGGAGCGCCTCCGCTGGATAAGAAAGCGGCCAAGCTAGAGCAAGGAGGACATGTTCCAGGAGGTGCTGCAAAACTCAGATGCAGAAAAAAGTGGAGAGAAATCGAAAGGCAGGACAGAAAAGAAAATTAGGCCTTTTTTTAGGGTCCCAACTAAGACGATTAAAATTATACAGCAACAAACAGATGCTGAAGTCCTTCATAACGCTCCAGACTGAGCAGATTGTGCATGCCCACCTTCCCCTTCAGCACATTTAGAACTCTTTTCTACGCCTTCCCCAAACCCCAAATTGCGCATTCCTTTCCGCTTTCTGGGACTTCACTTTCCCATTCACTCCATCCCCTCAGACACCTTTTCAAATGATAGCTGGACTTACACACAGCTCTGAAAGTCAGCCCTCCCCTGCTACCTCCTCTCTCCCCAACCGTGTGTGTGTGGATATCAATATACTATTGTTTTTTGTGCAATAACAACAAAGTTTTTCTTAATGATAAGCAATCTTTGTTTCTTGCAAATTGTGATAGCAGATAGCAGCAACAAATAAACAAGCAGTTTAATCACTTGCTTACATGGAATCCTAGGCCACAAAAATCACAAGTGCTTCCTTGCAAAACTCAAATTTCATTGAGTTGGGAATTGGCTGATGTGATTGCAGAGCCATTGGCCACTATCTTTGAAAACTTGTGGTGATCAGGGGAGGTCCCGGACGACTGGAAAAAGGCAAATATAGTGCCTATCTTTAAAAAAGGGAAGAAGGAGAACCTAGGGAACTAGACTGGTGAGCCTCACCTCAGTCCCTGGAAACATCATGGAACAGGTCCTCAAGGAAACCATTCTTAAGCACTTGTAGGAGAGGAAGGTGATCCGGAATAGTCAACATGGATTCACCAAGAGCAAGTCATGCCTGACCAACCTGATTGCCTTCTATGATGAGATAACTGGCTCGGTGGATATGGGGAAAGCAGTGGACGTGATATATCTTGACTTCAGCAAAGCTTTCGATTCAGTCTCCCACAGTATTCTTGCCAGCAAGTTAAAAAAGTATGGATTGGATGAATGAACTATAAAGGTGGATAGAAAACTGGCTAGATTGTCAGACTCAACAGGTAATGATCAACGGCTCAATGTCTAGTTGGCAGCCGGTATCAAGCAGAGTGCCCCAGGGGTCGGTTCTGGGGCCGGGTTTGTTCAACATCTTTATTAATGATCTGGATGATGGGATAGATTGCATCCTCAGCAAGTTCGCGGGTGACACTAAGCTGGGGGGAGAGGTAGATATGCTGGAGGGTAGAGATAGGGTCTAGAGTGACCTAGACAAATTGGAGGATTGCGCCAAAAGAAATCTGATGAGGTTCAACAAGGAGAAGTGCAGAGTCCTGCACTTAGGACCGAAGAATCCCACGCACCACTACAGGCTGGGGACCAACTGGCTAAGCAGCAGTTCTGCGGAAAAGGACCTGGGGATTACAGTGGATGAGAAGCTGGATGAGAGTCAGCAGTGTGCCCTTGTTACCAAGAAGGCTAACAGCATATTGGGCTGCATTAGTAGGAGCACTGCCAGCAGATCAAGGGAAGTGATTATTCCCCCTCTATTCAGCACTGGTGAGGCCACATCTGGAGTATTGTGTCCAGTTTCGGGCCCCCCACTACAGAAAGGATGTGGACAAATTTGAGAGAGTCCAATGGAGGGCAACGAAAATTATCATGGCTGAGGCACATGACTTACGAGGAGAGGCTGAGGGAACTAGGCTCGTTTAGTCTGCAGAAGAGAAGAGTGAAGGGGGATTTGATAACAGCTTTCAACTACCTGAAGGGGAGTTCCAAAGAGGATGGAGCTAGGCTGTTCTCAGTGGTGGCAGATGACAGAACAAGGAGCAATGGTCTCAAGTTGCAGTGGGGGAGGTCTAGGTTGGATATGAGGAAACACTATTTCACTAGGAGGGTGGTGAAGCACTGGAATGGGTTACCTAGGGAGGTGTTGGAATTTCCATCCTTAGAGGTTTTTAAGGCCTGTCTTGACAAAGCCCTGGCTGGGATGATTTAGTTGGGGTTGGTCCTGCTTTGAGCAGGGAGTTGGACTCTATGACCTCTTGAGGTCTCTTCCAATCCCAATCTTCTATGATTCTAAGCATTGCAGTCCTGAGTATAACATATGTTACTGGTTCTCATCTTCAAAGTGTTTCTGCAAAGCCTCTCTGATTCAAACTGCCCCCCTTTGTGCCCTGCTAATAGCCCTGGTATCTGGCTGCTCAAAAGCTGCAGCCAGGTGTTCTGCACCTCAGGAGCATACTTCTGAGCAAACTTTTCACTCTTATCTTCATAAATATCATGCAATGTACAACATGCAGCTATGACCATGGGAATATTATCCTCATTGACATCTAACCTGCCATAAAGGCACCCCCAGAGTGCCTTTAATCTGCTAAACGCACATTTCACGGTCATCCTGCACCTACTCAGCCTATTGTTGAACCGCTCCTTACTGCTATACAGGTTTCCCGTGTAAGGCTTCATGAGCTATGGCATTAAGGATACGCCAGGCCTCCCAGGATCACTATGGGGATTTCAACATTCCCTACTGTAATCTTCCGGTCTGGAAAGAAAGCCCCCACTTGCAGCTTTCTATACAGGCCAGTGTTCCTGAAGATACATGCGTCATGCACCTTTCCAGACCCCACCGTGTTGATGTCAGTGAAATGCCCATGGTGATCCACAAGTGCCTGCAACACTATGGAGAAGTACCCCTTCCTAGTGATGTACTCAGTCACAAGATCGTCCAGTGCCAAAATTGGAATATGCGTGCTATCAATAGCCCCTGCCCAGTTAGGGAAACCCATTTTATGCAAAGCCATCAACTATTTCACACACATTAGCAAGAGTCACAGTTCTTCATAGCAGGATGCGATTAATGGCCCCACACACTTGCTTTAAGTCCCAACATTGACTTCCCGACTCCAATCTGATTTGCGACTGACTGGTAGCAGTCTGGAGTCATCAGCTTCCACACTGCGATCGCCACACGCTTCTCTACTGAGAGAGCAGCATTCATTTGGGTGCCCTAGCCCTGTGGGTAAGGATGAGCTCAACACTCAATTCCAGGAAGATGGCTTTCCTCATCCAAAAGTTCTGCAGCCACTGCTTATCATCCCAGACCTGCATAACAATGCAATCCCACCACTCAGTGCTAGTTTCCTGAGCTCAAAAGCGACGGTCCACCATGTGCAGCTCTTCCGTGAATGCCAAAAGCGATTTAATATTGCTCTTATCCACGTCAGACAGCACATCAGGCAATTGTGAATCTGAGTTAGTGTAATGACAGGTTTCAGAGGTGACTTCTGGGAAGTTCTGTTACTACTACAGGACAGGCCTAACAAAGAAAACAACAGCACGCTACTAGCCGTCACCTTCAGCCCCCAACTAAAACCCCTCCAACGCATTATCAAGGATCTACAACCTATCCTGAAGGATAACCCAACACTCTCACAAATCTTGGGAGACAGGCCAGTCCTTGCCTACAGACAGCCCCCCAACCTGAAGCAAATACTCACCAGCAACCACATACCACACAACAGAACCACTAACCCAGGAACCTATCCTTGCAACAAAGCCCGTTGCCAACTGTGCCAACATATCTATTCAGAGGACACCATCACAGGGCCTAATAACATCAGCCACACTATCAAAGGCTCGTTCACCTGCACATCCACCGATGTGATATATGCCATCATGTGCCAGCAATGCCCCTCTGCCATGTACATTGGGCAAACTGGACAGTCTCTACGTAAAACAATAAATGGACACAAATCAGATGTCAAGAATTATAATATTCAAAAACCAGTCAGAGAACACTTCAATCTCTCTGGTCACTCGATTTCTGATCTCAAAGTGACTATCCTTCAACAAAAAACTTTGAAAACAGACTCCTACGAGAGACTGCTGAATTGGAATTAATTTGCAAATTGGATACAATTAACTTAGGCTTGAATAGAGACTGCGAATGGTTGAGTTATTATAAAAAGTAACCTATTTCCCCTTGTTTATTCCTTCCCTCCCCCACTGTTCCTCAGACGTTCTTGTTAAACCCTGGATTTGTGCTGGAAATGGCCCACCTTGATTATCATACACATTGTAAGGAGAGTGATCACTTTAGATACGCTATTGCCAGCAGGAGAGAAGTGTGGGGGGAGAGAAAACCTTTTGGAGCGATAAACACCCATTTTTTCATGGTTTGTGTGTATAAAAACATCTTCTACACTTTCCACAGTATGCATCCAATGAAGTGAGCTGTAGCTCACGAAAGCTTATGCTGAAATAAATTGGTTAGTCTCTAAGGTGCCACAAGTACTCCTTTTCTTTTTGAGTTAGTGTAGTTAATCGTGAAGTTCCTGCCTTTCGCAATGTGCTACTGATAGCTAGCAGAGCATTGGAGAGCAGTGCAGGATCCATTCTTTCAGGCAGAGATGGTGGGGTGAGCAGAAAACAAGGGATGCTGAAAAATGCCACAAACTGAAGACAGAAGGGAATGCTAAGACACAAAGCAGTGCATCATGGTACATTGAGCCTGGACCCATGATGCACTGTAATCTACTCCGCCTTCCCACAAGACCTAGTGGCAAAACATGGAGAGCTGAACTGTGGGATAGCTACCCATAGCGCATTAGTCTCACTGTCGATGCTACTGCCCCAAGTGTGGACGTTCTCTTCAGATAGAAAAAGACAGTGTGAACATGCAGTAATTTTCTTTTAGCGCTTTTTGATAGCCAGCAAAACTTTACACTGACATTTTTTTTGCCAAGACTCGGCCTAAGGTGTTGGTGACTAAGTTGTATCATATTGGCAGAATCTGCCTTCTTGATGGAAGTTTTGAAAGAATATGCTTCTTCGAAATCGTAAGTTTGCCTGGTCCAGCCATAAAAGGAGAAAATGTTACCCAGAATGAAGAGGTTGAAAAAGCCACCTTTTGCAGGAGGGACCAATGCTACTAATACAGTAGCAGCATTTCACTAGGAAGGAGTACAGAATTTTAAGCCAGGACCCAGAAGAGTGCTACAGAGTGTTGTTTTGATGGAGATTACAGCTTTCAGAGAACAGTTAAAACTTACGCCTTCACCATTTATGATTAGAGAGCCAAACGTCCAAAGTGGTGGAATAAACCCTCTGTCATAGTTAAATTCCAGCTTGGTGAATTGCAATTCATCTACATAATATTATTTTCAGTTTCAATTGGATGACACTTAATTTTCCTTTCTAAATTGCTGCATAGTGAGTGTTAGACAGTTGTTGCCTAAGTTCAGGCATAGCTGAACTATATCTGTATGTAACTATTTTGCTGTTGTATTGTACACATATACTTGATAAACCCAGAATTTTAGTTTATACCTATATAAATAGAACTCCATTCAGTTTTATGAAAGGATTGCTGTGATCTCACAAGAAAGGCTCATTTATTACAGCTGGAGACAAATTATACAGGCAAGGGATATTGAAATTTTTATACAGAGCTAAAAGCAAGAATTATTAATTTGAACTAAGATAAGCAGTCAGACTAGTTCTTGCATGTAGAACTTCTGCTTCATGTCCGACAACCCACTAGTTTTATTTTAAAGACGACAGCAAGGCAAACCTATCATTTTGAGCCAATAACTTGTACAGGTAGAAAAGAGAATATATGTAACTTGCTCCTTGCTCTTACTGCAATTCGCTATTCTTTTGTGCAGCAGTTACAGGAAACCTAATTTGTGGAGACATACAAATACCATGTTTACAAACATTAGAAATAACTAGAGTTGCATTTAACAGGCTCTTGCATGGCACATAATAAAGTTATACAAAGACCATTACTGCTAAAATACTTAGTATTTTAAGATTTATCTACCATCATGACCATTGGGATACATCTACTTACGATAAAACTGTCTATTTGCTGAACTTATCAGGATTCTTTCTGCACCAACTGCTTGTAATGACTGAGGCACAAGGTATGAAAATTGACATTCTCCCAATCGGAAGGGAGTCTTAATGCATCTCCTTGGAAAGATGGCTGCATATCACTCCTTTTCACCATATGTCTACCCAACAGAGAACAAGAAGGATGCAAGAGTAAGGTACTGCATGTACAGGAGAAAATTCAACAGTATGTTACAGAACACCATTAGAGTACTGTCATGTACTGGAGTACTGTCATGGATGGTTATAAACTGTTCAGGAAGGACAGGCAGGGCAGAAAAGGTGGGGGAGTAGCACTGTATGTAAGGGAGCAGTATGACTGCTCAGAGCTCCGGTACGAAACTGCAGAAAAACCTGAGTGTCTCTGGATTAAGTTTAGAAGTGTGTGCAACAAGAGTGATGTAGTGGTGGGAGTCTGCTATAGACCACCGGACCAGGGGGATGAGGTGGATGAGGCTTTCTTCCGGCAGCTCACGGAAGCTACTAGATCGCATGCCCTGATTCTCATGGGTGACTTTAATTTTCCTGATATCTGCTGGGAGAGCAATACAGCGGTGCATAGACAATCCAGGAAGTTTTTGGAAAGCGTAGGGGACAATTTCCTGGCGCAAGTGCTAGAGGAGCCAACTAGGGGGGGTGCTTTTCTTGACCTGCTGCTCACAAACCGGGTAGAATTAGTGGGGGAAGCAAAAGTGGATGGGAATCTGGGAGGCAGTGACCATGAGTTGGTTGAGTTCAGGATCCTGACGCAGGGAACAAAGGTAAGCAGCAGGATACGGACCCTGGACTTCAGGAAAGCAGACTTCGACTCCCTCAGGGAACGGATGGCCAGGATCCCCTGGGGGACTAACTTGAAGGGGAAAGGAGTCCAGGAGAGCTGGCTGTATTTCAAGGAATCCCTGTTGAGGTTACAGGGACAAACCATCCCGATGAGTCGAAAGAATAGTAAATATGGCAGGCGACCAACTTGGCTTAATGGTGAAATCCTAGCGGATCTTAAACATAAAAAAGAAGCTTACAAGAAGTGGAAGGTTGGACATATGACCAGGGAAGAGTATAAAAATATTGCTCGGGCATGTAGGAATGTTATCAGGAGGGCCAAATCGCACCTGGAGCTGCAGCTAGCCAGAGATGTCAAGAGTAACAAGAAGGGTTTCTTCAGGTATGTTGGCAACAAGAAGAAAGCCAAGGAATGTGTGGGCCCCTTACTGAATGAGGGAGGCAACCTAGTGACAGAGGATGTGGAAAAAGCTAATGTACTCAATGCTTTTTTTGCCTCTGTTTTCACTAACAAGGTCAGCTCCCAGACTGCTGCGCTGGGCATCACAAAATGCGGAAGAGATGGCCAGCCCTCTGTGGAGATAGAGGCGGTTAGGGACTATTTAGAAAAGCTGGACGTGCACAAGTCCATGGGGCCGGACGAGTTGCATCCGAGAGTGCTGAAGGAATTGGCGGCTGTGATTGCAGAGCCACTGGCCATTATCTTTGAAAACTCGTGGCGAACCGGGGAAGTCCCGGATGACTGGAAAAAGGCTAATGTAGTGCCAATCTTTAAAAAAGGGAAGAAGGAAGATCCTGGGAACTACAGGCCAGTCAGCCTCACCTCAGTCCCTGGAAAAATCATGGAGCAGGTCCTCAAAGAATCAATCCTGAAGCACTTGCATGAGAGGAAAGTGATCAGGAACAGCCAGCATGGATTCACCAAGGGAAGGTCATGCCTGACTAATCTAATCGCCTTTTATGATGAGATTACTGGTTCTGTGGATGAAGGGAAAGCAGTGGATGTATTGTTTCTTGACTTTAGCAAAGCTTTTGACACGGTCTCCCATAGTATTCTTGTCAGCAAGTTAAGGAAGTATGGGCTGGATGAATGCACTATAAGGTGGGTAGAAAGCTGGCTAAATTGTCGGGCTCAACGGGTAGTGATCAATGGCTCCATGTCTAGTTGGCAGCCGGTATCAAGTGGAGTGCCCCAAGGGTCGGTCCTGGGGCCGGTTTTATTCAATATCTTCATAAATGATCTGGAGGATGGTGTGGATTGCACACTCAGCAAATTTGCGGATGATACTAAACTGGGAGGAGTGGTAGATACGCTGGAGGGGAGGGATAGGATACAGAAGGACCTAGACCAATTGGAAGATTGGGCCAAAAGGAATCTGATGAGGTTCAATAAGGATAAGTGCAGGGTCCTGCACTTAGGATGGAAGAACCCAATGCACAGCTACAGACTAGGGACCGAATGGCTAGGCAGCAGTTCTGCAGAAAAGGACCTAGGGGTGACAGTGGACGAGAAGCTGGATATGAGTCAGCAGTGTGCCCTTGTTGCCAAGAAGGCCAATGGCATTTTGGGATGTATAAGTAGGGGCATAGCGAGCAGATCGAGGGACGTGATCGTTCCCCTCTATTCGACATTGGTGAGGCCTCATCTGGAGTACTGTGTCCAGTTTTGGGCCCCACACTTCAAGAAGGATGTGGATAAATTGGAGAGAGTCCAGCGAAGGGCAACAAAAATGATTAGGGGACTGGAACACATGAGTTATGAGGAGAGGCTGAGGGAGCTGGGATTGTTTAGCCTGCAGAAGAGAAGAATGAGGGGGGATTTGATAGCTGCTTTCAACTACCTGAAAGGGGGTTCCAAAGAGGATGGCTCTAGACTGTTCTCAATGGTAGCAGATGACAGAACGAGGAGTAATGGTCTCAAGTTGCAGTGGGGGAGGTTTAGATTGGATATTAGGAAAAACTTTTTCACTAAGAGGGTGGTGAAACACTGGAATGCGTTACCTAGGGAGGTGGTAGAATCTCCTTCCTTAGAGGTTTTTAAGGTCAGGCTTGACAAAGCCCTGGCTGGGATGATTTAACTGGGAATTGGTCCTGCTTTGAGCAGGGGGTTGGACTAGATGACCTTCTGGGGTCCCTTCCAACCCTGATATTCTATGATTCTATGAATGGCATCCCCTCTACCACCTATTTTCCCCAACAATTCCTTTCTACAGATTTCTCATACGAAGGATGTTTTTCATTTAAATTTAAACACTATCAAATTCAGTGATCTTGTATGTATTACCTTCAATGTATTACAAGAGTCACATATTGATTAAGGTCAAGTATCAAGGTACAATAATTCTACCATTGGCCTTAAACTGCTACCATTTCACGCAAACATTAGCATATTGACATCTAAAAGATATATGCATATGAAAATGGATGTTTAATTACTACTCAATAAAAAGCTAGATTTAAAGTAGTAATTACAAAAAAGGCTTTCTGGGGAGCACCCTATAGGTAGAAAATCCAGCTGAACTGTGTATCTGATTTCCTTTGTATTATAAACCCTCCACCCCCAAACTGAGGAACATGCTAACTATAGAATCATCCTGCTAAACAAGGCACTCTTGCCTCAGACACAATCACATAGTTTCACAATAATTCAATAAGAGATTTCAAGTATCAGTTAATTCAACCAACCTTTAAAAGATTCAAAGTTAAATATTTTCCTAACATACATTTATTTTTTCTTTAATAAATCAGCATGTGATGCAGAGGTTATTGTACACCTGGAGCATAAGTTTCTGGAAACACAAGAAACAGGTCAGTCATAGCTTTTTTTATTATTATTAAACTCTAAGGCTGTGTTTACATTTAACAGTTACCAGAAAAGGAATTCCATTTTATATCCCAAGGAAAGGAACACTGTCAGGAAAACTCCTAATCTGTTTTATTAGTAACAACACTTAAACCACTAGTTCACTTAATAGTATGTTGGTTATTTTTTGCATTTCTTTCAGCCAGGACAGTGAAATTAGACTCCTTTTTGGGGGGGGCTTTATGCTTCTCATGCAGCAACAAAATGCTGTGAGTTTCCAGCACCGTAAGAAGTGATAAAAAACAAGCAAAGTTCCCTCCACTGTGTTTTGCCATGAAAACATTTCCATTCATTTTAGATTTTGTAGAGTAAAAAAACCTCTGAAGGTCCTGCAGTAAAATCAGAGATAAGATATGAATAATAATCTCTGATATATTATACCCTAGCAGGGATTTTCTTCTAAATCAGCTCCCCCTCCCTTTTTGTGGTAAACTATCACTGTGTGAAATCCTGACCCCATTAAAGCTAATGGCAGTTTTGCCATTGACTTCAGTGGGTCAGGATTTCACACTGGTTTTGAAAAACTAGATTAGAGACTTCAGGTAGCAAAAAACTCCCTCAAACAAAATGGAGGGAAGTTTCTTTCTAACTTAACATTTTCTTTTTTGTCCATTGGTTCAAAGGCTGGTTTCCCAATTAGCTATCTTTAAAAAATATGGCAAGATTTGAGGAAAGCATAGTAGCAGTGTGTGGGATCAAATGAGAGAGAAAGTGAGGCAGTTAGTCTCACAGATTCAAGGGAACATTTCCACACTTGGAAGGCAACCACCATAATCAGATACAGCACTCAGCCTTACTTACTATACTTCTGTAAAAATGTAATAAAAATGGAATCACAGGACAACTGATTATGCTACAACAGACAAGTTAGAGTTCAAAGAAAGTCTAACTATAGCACTAATTTTATACCACAGACAGGTTGAAGCTTTCAGCATTTCATCACCAGTGATATGGGTTGTTTTGTTTTTTAAACCTAGAGAAATGCTGTTACATTTCAGAGTTGTGGGGGGAAGGGGAAGAGGGAAAAGGGACTTGCATATTTGAATTCCTCATATAGGTTAACTGTGGCCTTTTGCATTTTACAGACAAGAACTTTGCCCTTTCCCTAAACATTACATACACTGGCTTTCATAAGGCACTTTTTTTTTTTTAAGCAAAATAATTTTAAATATTCAAATACTACAGATCACATGCACTCCTGCTTAGATAACATTTCTTACATTGTTTACAGTTCACCCTTCTTTGTGGATGTCAGGCATCCTAGTATATGCCTGGGGTTCAAAAAGTTTTGATTTGTGAACCAGTCACTCTAAACTGGTTACCCTAAAATATCAGATCCCAAAGATGAAGATAAAGATAATCAATTATGCTTCTTGGCATTGGCCTATTGATAAATTTGTAGTCTAGTCACAATAGTGTCCAATCAGCACCACTGTAAACAATCATCAGCTTTGGTAATGGCCAATGTGCTAGTCAGAGTGGACTTTCCTTAAAAGACCTGAGAAATTAATTTAGATTAACCAAGTCTGAGAGACTATCATTCAAGAATAAAGAGTTAGAGAAGGGTCACTTCTACAATAAGAGAGTGCGGGGTGGGAATGCTAACAATGAAACAGGCGTACAATATTAGAAGCCTTTATAAAAAGGAAGGGTCATTTAATTTTGCTTTCTGAGACTATATTTAACTGGAAGGCTTTTCTCCTTTTATCATTTCAATGAAGATAATGAAACAAAAACCTTTATATAAACAGTTTATTTACTCTAAACAGCAACACAGACAAAACGCCATATAAACACAAAAGGAAGTGATGCAGAATCAAGATGCTGGCTGACTTTGGATCTCTGAGGCTCTTAAGCAATAACAACCTAGTTTCTGAAAGATAGAAAAACAAATTAAGGGAAGGGAAGGGGGTGGAGGGTATGATTTTTTCATACAGCCAGCTAGAGTCTAAATATAGTTCTAAACATTTTAAAGCATGCCTGCATCAGATAGCAAAGTAACTAGAGATACTAGTGAATTTATAGAAGTATAAAAGTTTATAATTTTACAGCAGTTGAAATACTGACATCAATATTAAAATAAAAGCAAGTTTTACATAACAATCAAAAATACAAAAGACTGAAGGAAGAGACCCTGTATGAAAAAACTGGGGGCAATTCAGCGAATTCAGAACTGTATACAAGTGGCGAATATGGAAAATGGCACACATACGACCCCCTCCCCTAAGTGAATATTAATTGTACATAGCAACATTAGATTTTGCAAAAATTTTGTAAACAAGTTCTTGCCAAACCAATCCCTTCCTTTTTAAGATGCTGTATGACAGGTGCTTATGATGGCGCAAACTTCTTGGCTTGTGCTCGAACCCTCTTTTCATATTCCACTCTGTTTTGGCTGGATATAAAAAAAAAAGTTATTAGACATTTCAGATGTCAATTATGTCAAGCTGCACAATGAATATGAGACCCTCAAATTATTCCTTAAGGCAAGAGAGATTAGGAAAAGATGAAGTATCTTATGTACTCATGACAGTAGGAAAACCCATGACTGAACTGTCCAAAGGGTAAACAGAAAAAAAATCTTGGCTATACCAGCAGCTCACTGTCCAAACACTGCTCATTTAATTAATGAGAGGGTCATTTGCACTGCAGGACCCATTTTGTTTGGAAAGAAGTGACTAGTCTAAACAGGTTGGTAGCCCGGTTAAGACAGAGCTCACTAACATCTGTCCAGTAGGGTATGCTGCAGGAAATAAGAAGATTGTATCTCAGAAGCAAAAGCATTTTGTGGAAGGAGACAAGACATTTACAGAGTTACTCTGTTAGATTCGCCACAGAATAGATGTCTGTGAAAATACCATGACATTTCTATTATTTCATTAAGTGCTCTTCATATACTAACGTATATCATGTTACCTCACCCACCCGTGTCTCTAATATCCTGGGATCAACACGGTTACCACTACACTACATACTAAAGTAATGTCATTTCTTCCAAAGTTTCTCTTACACGTTATATCTCACTGAAGATTTGGTAAATTACAGGGTTTCTCCTCAGGGTCTCACAGCCCTTTCTTCCCACCCTAAAAGTCGGGCAAGAGAAGATGCTGGGCTTAGAAGGCTGTGTATAGATGTGCAGTTTAACTTACTTTCCTATAGCTAAAAGGAAGAAAAAGACAAGATAATTCGTGGAACTGGTACTGGTAGTTTACAACACAGCTACTACTGCAGAACAACTAGCCAGTAGTGAAATAACACAGTACAGCAGAAATCTAAACAAAGCATTGGCATGTGAAGGGAAATTTATTCTTGAACAGGGACATTTAACAGTTCATATAAAAAGGACACCTGTTTATGAAGCACCATGCATTTGGGTACCAGTTTAATAAATGAGCAATTCCAATTCCTCTTGTTTGTTACCCAGGCTCTTAGCATTAGTCTATAGGCAATTAAAAAATTTCTTCCCCTCATGTCTTTTGGTTCCTCGATTCATTTTGTTTTCAACATCTCAATTTTCTGCCACCTGAGTGCTCATGTCTTCCTTTTTCCACCATCTCCTTTTGCTATCAGTTTAACCTCCTCCTGACTATTCTAGCTAGTCTGTCCCCAAGGAGATTGGTCCCTCCTCTACTGAGGTGGAAGTCATCCAAGCTATGCAGCCGCCTCTTCCCACAGAAGGTGGAACAATGTTCTGCAAAGAAAGCTCTCCATCCTGCACCACTTACTAGCCAGCAATTCACTTTCAGAATCTTCTGCCCTCTGTGTTTCTTTGCTTATGGGACAGGAAGGATCTCAGAGAAGATTGCTTAGACAATCAGAGATGTTCTTTCTTATCTTTAAGATTTCACAGCTTAGCCCTACACTACTTTTCAAACGGATAACCTCATTGCATCCAATGCCATGTCATTCTGACAAAGTTCCAGCTGTCACCACCCATAAGTCCACTTCTCACTAAGATCTCCATACTCTTTCCTATGCTGCCCCATATACACTGCACAAACTCCCCCAAAATAACTGTAAACCCACTAATTTAAGACCAAAATGGCTACAGAACCCCCCAGTTCATTACAGTTAGGAATGTAATGAGGAATGATTGTGCATGTAGCTACTGTACAGGACTTGTTAACTCATCCGTCCTCTCCCTTGCCTCTACACATTAATTTCACCCAACTGTTATGTCTTGTTAACCTAGAATTGTGAACTCTTTAGGGGCAAGGACTCTTTACATATCTGTACAGCACAATGGGACTTTGATTCCTCATTAGGGCCTCTATATGCTACTGTATTAACTTGCCTTGCTATCACTGGACCTTCAACCTTAACTTTGAAGTTAGTTGGTTGTTTTGTTGAGGTTACAGCATAGAACTAAACATCTCTACATAAAGCAGACCCAGAAATTATTTTCTAGAAGCTGCTTTACCTGTCTCACCATCAATCACACAAATGGAGACCCAGGGTTTACAAACAGCTATAGGCCAGTCAAGGTGTTTGTTACATAAATAAATAAAAATCCAGCTACTAACCAGTAAATTGTGTAAGCCTCTGCTTGAGCTGGGTCTTGAATATTTGGTTCATTTAGAAGTTCTTGTATTCCTAACAAGATCTGTATAAGAAAACATGGAAAAAAATAATTTATGTAAATATTACTATGAAACGTATACAATTCAGAACTTCTATAAATAAAATGTAGAATTGTGCACAAGACATTTGAGAATCACACAAAAGTTAAGCTGACAAAGCAAGCAAAGGTGTACAGTTTTAACAGAAGAATGTTTTGACCTGTTTAATTGTGATTGCTGGCCTCCAATCCTTATCCTCCTCTAAGATGGAGAGGCACACTGTGCCTGAAGGATACACATTTGGGTGGAATAATGGTGGTTCAAATTTACCTAAGGAAGAAAAGAGTTCTTTATGTGCAAATCTAAGATTTTGAACCAAGTTTCATTAAATCAGAACATATAAAAAGTCGACTTCTAGTAAAGCTGGCCATTTCCCCTATACCACAAGGCAACCAATCTCCCATTGTCACAATCCCATTCAGAAAATCCATGAAGTTTTTCTGCAGTGCAGTTACCTTTAGTTCTCCCTCCTTCGATGGGTCTACTTGTATCTCCACGCCAGATCTCAGTCACATTACTGATTATGTTAATCAATCCAGGCCAAAATATGTTCTGAATGAACAATATTACCTATTATTCATGCTAAGATAGGAGGATTTCATTAATGCTAAATGACACTAAGTGCAGTGAAAATGTACAGGGGATCACTTATTACTTAAAAGAACTCTGTACAGAGCAGCTCACCCAAACCTTTACTGCTTCCTCCCAGAGCTAAGATCCCACCACTGCTATGAAATACGGTGGACTGAAAGAGTATCCTGGATAATATTTAACACACAACACTCTTTATATGTTTAAATTGCTGTATGAACACTAATAGGCACTGACATGAGGAGGAGCACAACAAACATCCTGCTTTGAAATACAGTTCCCAAAACAAGCACTGCCACAAGCAACAGCTCTTACACCAGAGGACAGTTTCTCTTGCTATTTCACCAAGCTCTATTCAGAGTAGTTTTGTGATGGTCTGGGCCCAAAAAGTAATACTACTTATATCAACACTCCACACTCCTTCATAAAATAATGAAGCACATCCACTCAGATGACCACATCTATACATTTTCACCACCTACTCCCCCCATTCTTTGCAAGTGTTACATTAAAGAGACATTTATAATACCTTTAAAAAGTCTCCTTACTAAAAGTTTGTCTATTTTAAGTTTCCATCTTTTTTTTTTTGTTTCATTTTATCTATGTACAAGACCAATAACTGCATTCAGAATACAACAGTGAATTTTAAATTAAGCTTAAATTATATTTAAATCAGGACATTTCTATTCCATTTAGGTTGTACAATCAATTTTGTCCCTAAAATTAAATTGTGTTTAATATCTCTGTTGCCTTTGTAAGGACTTAAAAACAAAGTGGAAGATGACTGATTCTGTAGCAAGACAGTTTCAGAAATATTCCCTAGCTTTAAAATGAGGAATTCCATTAATACTGGCAGAATTTTTCAAGCCAGCTGATATTTCTCCAAATGCCTGCTGTATACTTTTACAAGTGAAAAGAAAGGCTCTCTGTTATGTCACCAGCATTAAATTGGAGATCAACTGAAGAAAGAGCCTAAACACATCAGATAAATTTCCAAGGTCCTGAAGAAACAGGACAGAAACCTTTAGGTGGCATATTGTACTCTCTCAGGGAGCATCACATTCAATCCATTATCCCAACTAGACATACAAAATGATGGGGTCCAAATTAGCTGTTGCCAGTCACAAAAAAGATCTTGGAGTCGTCATGAATATTTCTCTGAAAACATCTGTTCACTGTGCAGCAGCAGTGAAAAAAGCTAACAGAATGTTGGTAACCATTAGGAAAGGGATAGATAAGACAGAAAATATCATAATGCCTCTATATAAGTCCATGGTATGCCTACACTTGGAATACTGCATACACTTCTGAGCGCCCATCTCAAAAAAGGGATTAGAATTGCAAAGAACAGAGAATGTCAACAAAAAACAACTTCCATATGAGGAGAGATTAAAGAGACAAGGACTGTTCATCCTAGGAAAAAGACCATTGGGGGGGGGAGGTATAATAGATATCTAAAAATCATGAATGCTGTGGAAGAAGTGAATATGGAAGAGTTATTTTCCTTCTCATATAACACAAAAACCAGGGGTGATCCAATGAAATGAATAGGCACTAGGTTTAAAACAAACATAAGGAAGTACTTCCTTCATGCAACCACTCAGTCAACCTGTGGAACTCATTGCCAAGGGATGCTGCGAAGGCCAAACGCATAACTGGATTCCACAAAGAACTGGACAAGTTCATGGAGGATAAGCCAATCAATGGCTACTAGCCAAGAAGGTCAGGATGCAATCTCATGCTCTGGGATGTCTCTACACCTCTGACTGCTAGAAGCTGGGATTGGACCACTTGATAATTGCCCTGTTCTGTTAATTCCTCCTGAAGTACCTGGTACCAGCCACTGTCGGAAGACAGGATGTTGGGCTAGATGAACCACTGGTCTGACCCAGTATGGCCATTCCTATGTTTGAATTGGAAAAACTTAAATCTTGACATCAATGTGAGATAACACATTCCTGCCCCAGATGATGCTAAAGACATCAAAAAGCAACAGCCTTGTTTTTAAAAAGCTGTATGGTAACTTAAATAGATTTGAAAAATAATTTGTTCAAGAAAGCCAGTGATCAGCTAGGGCAACAGAACTCCATAGACAGAGAATATCCATGAATTTTAAAAGACAGTTTTCCTAAAGATTTCCCTAATGGATACTGGAACATTATGATCAGTAGTAGCTATATAGCTATCATAAAGCAGAATGTATTGACTCTACAGCCAGAATACCAGTATTACGAACACCAAAGATAATCATAAATTCAAATGGTTTCTACAGCTTGCAGTAGGATAAAAAATTGCAAAGAAAAAATTATTTATGTAATACGTGTCTTGTACACATATCACATGCAAAAAAATGCCAAATTAATGTTAATGTAATGTTATGATTATGATATCAAATGTTAAAGTGAAAACACTCCAAAAATTATTACTACTACAACACTGCACCAACTGGGTATCTTATAGTACATGGGAACATTTAAGGGAAAGGAACAGAAAAATATGAGGTAGACAACTTTGCTAAGTTAAAAATTGATAGAATAATCCTAACTTTTGAAAGTTTGATCTCCCATCTTTAATATTTAATTAAAACTAGATTTTTAAAAAACAGAATGAAGAAAAATCTGGAGCTAGGTAGCCTGAGAGCTGTTGCTGTATGTCTATTCAGCTTATGGAGGTCTTTCAAAACAAGTATGCACTCGCTACACACACATTCACACTGCTTCCACTTACGTGCTATCCTCTTAACTTAAGGTACTTTTCTATCAAGAATGCACAATACACAATTTTCAGTACAAAACTTAGCAGATGCAACAGTTGTCAGTGACAACTATGCCAAGTTTCAAAATTGAGCCATATTTACTGGAACCATATTAGAAAAAAGTGATCATTAATTAAAAAACCCAATCCCTTTCCCCCTAAAAAACCTCAAGCCAAAAAAACACAAACAAAACCAAAAAAAAACCCACAGATTTTTCCTATCTCCCTGAATTTAAGCAGCTGAACGGCTTTCTTAAACTTTCTAAAGAGGCAAGCCAGGGAAAATTTTATTCTAAAGATGGGTATGTAAACGCACATGAAAATAAGGATTATAACCATTTCAGTTTTAACTATAAAAGGCATTAAACATCCAGGATAATTAATGAAGTGTTATAAAACTTCCACCCTACCATCATAGAATCATAGAATATCAGGGTTGGAAGGGACCTCAGGAGGTCATCTAGTCCAACCCCCTGCTCAAAGCAGGACCAATCCCCAATTAAATCATCCCAGCCAGGGCTTTGTCAAGCCTGACTTAAAAACTTCTAATGAAGGAGATTCTACCACCTCCCAAGGTAACGCATTCCAGTGTTTCACCACCCTCCTAGTGAAAAAGTTTTTCCTAATATCCAACCTAAACCTCCCCCACTGCAACTTGAGACCATTACTCCTTGTCCTGTCATCTTCTACCACTGAGAATAGTCTAGAACCATCCTCTCTGGAACCACCTCTCAGGTAGTTGAAAGCAGCTATCAAATCCCCCCTCATTCTTCTCTTCTGCAGACTAAACAATCCCAGTTCCCTCAGCCTCTCCTCATACGTCATGTGTTCCAGACCCCTAATAATTTTTGTTGCCCTTCGCTGGTCTCTTTCCAATTTATCCACATCCTTCTTGTAGTGTGGGGCCCAAAACTGGACACAGTACTCCAGATGAGGCCTCACCAATGTCGAATAGAGGGGGACGATCACGTCCCTCGATCTGCTCGCTATGCCCCTACTTATACATCCCAAAATGCCATTGGCCTTCTTGGCAACAAGGGCACACTGCTGACTCATATCCAGCTTCTCGTCCACTGTCACCCCTAGGTCCTTTTCCGCAGAACTGCTGCCTAGCCATTCGGGCCCTAGTCTGTAGCTGTGTATTGGGTTCTTCCGTCCTAAGTGCAGGACCCTGCACTTATTCTTATTGAACCTCATCAGATTTCTTTTGGCCCAATCCTCCAATTTGTCCTCCAATTTGTCAGCAGAAAGCAGGTAGTTAGTTTTTCATACAGCAATAAGCACTCAGATTCAACACCATTCTATTAGAAACTGGTATTCTGTCACTTTACTTACATTTTGGGGGTGAGGAGGGATAGTCATCCTTGAAAAGCATCCGTAGTTTAAATAAGCCTCCTTCCCATGGTGTCTGTCAGGAAATTTCAGCAAAGTTAGTTAGATTATGGTAACACCCAAAGTATGCCAAGCACTTTCAAAATAGATGGGGAGTTTATAGTCTAAAGAGAACAGACACAGAAATTAAAGGTGCATGCCAGGGGGAAAAAAAACCATTCAAGCACAACAAATAGGGTTATTACATGACTATCCGCTACACTATATATATTTATTTTAATATTTTTTATAGGATACTTGCCTCTCTGCCTACCTATTGTTAGGTTTTTTAAAAAAACTTTTTTTTTAATTTCCTTCTTTAAAATGTATTTTGTGTTTTAAGGCACTAAGTTAATTTCAATTAACTGTTTCCTAGACTTTGTTTTAAGCAACTGTTCTTCAAAAGTCTCACATTTCTCCCTCAGTATTGTTACTGTGCTATTATTAATATCCCAATCCTAACTAACACTATTATCATTGATAAATCTTCAGTTTCTCACTAAGAATACCCCACCCACCCATGCTTTTAATGACAGTAAGAATGTTGCAATCCAACCTTCACTGCATGCCCTCCCGTGAGGAAAAACCACAAAAGATGAAGCTGCTCTCATCCCGAAGACCAGCATGGGCACACATGGAAAGTTCCAAGAAGGTTGGTGCTGATTATATCAGTCACTGATGGAACAGTGAAGGTATCTTTAGAGGCTGTCTCCTTATGTCTCTCTAGGGTGTTGGAGTCTTTACAGGCCATCCCCCTATGAAGAAGTTGGTTGAGCTACCTGAGTCACATTCCTGTGGTAATAGGGTACCAGGCCACCAGTTTTCTATCTGCTGCCACTGCACCTGGGTTAGTGTGGCCTCTTGTCATTTAGGTAGGAAGTTACTTAGGTATACCCCTTAAGGATGATGAATTAGATACAGACTAGTCATACCACTTCTCACTAAATTTCACAATGGGGGATTACTAAAGGAGTACTCAGGTGCTGCAAAAAGTGGGGTCACTGCTTCAGTAGGGGTTGTCTCCCCATCATGCCAGTCCTGTACCAATGCACTGTGTTGCATTAGGGAACACCATGTAAGATGCAAGACAGTGGCCCTAAATACTTGGTCACTTACAATCCCCCAGTACCTCTGGCACCAGTAAGGGAGCTGCATCATCCTGGGTGAGTTGTAGTTTGGGTGCATGTACTCTACCTCCTTCCTACAGATTCAGGTACAGTACTCTTCAGTTTCTGACCTCTCTCATTGCCAAAGTTCTGCCATTTGCTGAACAGATCACCCACCATGATATCTAAGC
This sequence comes from Lepidochelys kempii, assembly GCF_965140285.1. Taxonomy (NCBI): domain Eukaryota; kingdom Metazoa; phylum Chordata; order Testudines; family Cheloniidae; genus Lepidochelys; species Lepidochelys kempii. The sequence continues at coordinate 56,874 of NC_136389.1, read as the reverse complement.
ACTGAAGTGAGATTTCTGTACCTATTTTACAAGAAATCCCAAAGTTTGTCTGTGGTTGGCGATGTACATTACCATAAAGAAATGTAGCCAACACGGAACTCTAATCATTTGTCAGAAAGACATCTTTCCTGCTACTAGCAGCAATTTATTTAATTGAGTTCATATGGTGAGCTACGATTGGGAATTTATATTTTAAGAGTCAGCAAATCATATGAGATGTTTAAGAGTACAAGTCAGTTTTTAGCATTGCAATAATATCTCACAGCTGCATCGGTGTACCTATTGGGTTCATGTGTATGAACAAGGCAAGTAGTGGTATACAGATACGGTCAAGAAGTTACCTTACATGTAGAGAAGGCACTGACTGAAAAAACCTAAAACTTGCTCTGTCACGTAAGCATGATTTATAAACACTTCAGTTTGCCAATAAGTCAATTAAGACATCTAGTATGAACACATCTGAACTCAACAGGGGACATACTTTATTATTTAAATGCTAACGTGCCTCTGGCCACCAATAAGGTTCAAAATCTCATGATGCTGTACGTCATACAAACATAAGGCAACCCAATCCCTGTCCTCAAGAGCTTGCACTCAAAAGACAAATATCTGACAGAGGGTGGAAGGAAATGGTAAAAGAAACACTATTTTGTTTCCATTGTGAAATCTGATCTAAAAGGGAAAGAATATCAAGAAAGAAATTCTAGAACAAACGGTAAAAGCTAGGAAGGCATTCTGATATTACTCAATCTAGTGAGGGCATAATTATACTTGAGAAGGTGCATTGGGCTTGTCCACACTTGAAACGCTGCAGCAGCACAAGACGGGAGGGGTTCTCCTTATCAGCAGTTAATTCAACTCTCTGAGAGTCGGTAGCTAGGTTAAGAGAAAAATTCCTCCATCAACCTAGCACTGTCTACACTGAGGGTTAGATTGCCTTAACCATGTCGCTCAGGAGGTGTAGATTCTTCCCACACACTTGAGCAACATAGCTGGATCAACTTAACTTTTGAGTATAGACCAGGCCTTTATCTGCTATTATAGGGGATTCTCTTATTTTGGATAACTGATTTACATATTAAGTTGGCAAATCTCATTCACTGAGAGATCTTCCTTCTAGTTTGTATATTTTTATACAAGCATCAAGAACTAATTTTAGGTTTGCAAGTTTGGAAATTCATACCAAGTAAAACCAGATGTCAATTTGATTGCAAAGTAACGTTGAGCAAGTTGTCCAAATACTCAGGTTACTCAGAAGAGATATTTGTCATTAACAGCAGGGTGCTTCAGGATTCCATACTAGATCTAAAGTTTAAATATATTTATTAATTACCTGAAAGAGGATGAGTAATAATGAGGTAGCAAAATTTGCAGGTGACAAATTTATTTTGGTTAGTTAGGATCAGAGAACTATGAAGAACTTCAGAGATACCTAAACAAGTAGGTGAATGGGCAACATGATGGCAAATGAACTTCTATGTCAATAAATATGAAGTAATACCCATTTCGGCGAGAAGAGACTAAATTACTCATACACCTTACAGGATTCTAAATTAACTATTAACTCAGGAAAGAGTCCTGTGCATCACTACAGATAATGAAGACCTCTGCACAATGTGCACCTATAGTCAAAAAAAGAAAAAAAGTGATACTAGGATGTGTAAGGAATGGGATGGAGAATAATACACAGATATTATAATGCCTTTATTATGTCAGCATTATAGTTAAGGTTGCTTCACAGCTTCTGTTTAAAGTTCAACCTAAATCCCCTAAAAACAACATGCTAAGTCGCATTCCTCTGAAATTTGGTGTGCTTCTGGGGGGGGGTTAGTGACCCAAATTCGTGGTCATTTGAGGTAGGGGCTGCAGTGATATAAGACCTGAAAAAAGAAACAGCCACTTTTTAAAAAGTTTCTATGTGGTCTTGTTTTGTCCAGAGCTAGAGAGCAAACTATTGATATACTGTAGGTCAAAATGGTCTCAACCAGTGAAGTTTTACCAAAAGTTGTGCATGGCACCCACTAAACCTTTAGGGGACTCAAACCAGGAAAAGTAGTTAAGCAAACTAAAGGCTTATCTACATTAGCACCTTACAGCACTGCAACTTTCTTGCTCAGGGGTATGAAAACACCTCCCTGAGCGCTGCAAGTTTCAGCGCTGTAACGTGGCAGTGTAGGCTGTGCTCCCAGCGCTGGGAGCTACTCGTGGAGGTAGGGTTTTGTTTTGTTTTTTTTCAGCCGTGACTACACAGCCACATTAAAGTGCTGCTGCGGGAGTGCTTAAACATTGCTAGTGAAGACATGCCCATACATTTTTATGTTATGCATGCAGATACAGGGGGGAAAAAAGCTTGAAGGTTTCCATTCCTACTATTTTATATGCTTTAAATTTGACTCTTGTAAGTGCACTAAAATCTGAACATTTACTCAGATTGCTTTGAAATTTGGTGTGTCTTATGGGGATACAGGGTAGTGTTAGTGATCCAAGCTTGGGGTCATTTGACCAAAGGGTTTCTGAGTTAACCCTCCAAAAAACAGTTTCCTTCTGTTGCTTTGTACCGTTAAACTGACAGGTACTAATGACTGGATGAATTACAGACTTTATTGACATTGATGGCTATGGATTCACCCTTTAATTAATATAATTATGGGTAAAATAAGCATAAACCCCCATCTAAGGAAAAAAAGTTTTGGACTGAGTGGCTGGAGGTTGCTACAATTTGAGAGTCTTGAGTGACAATTTTGTTTTGGATGGAATGTAATCAAAGAATTTTGGGATGAAAAATTAAACATGTGAATGCTTCCTAGGAAAGATGAGGTATTAGGGAGCAGACAAGTGAGGTTTGGGCCTGCAGCAAGGGGAGAAGGGTGATGTGGAAGGGGATAAATGGGGATGGGTGGTAGAAAAGGGGAGAGCTGTTAGGGGCTCAGGGGAGTGGAAGTGTGGGGCTCTGGGAAGGCTGCATGGGGGTGAGTGGCAAGAAAACTGGGGGGAAACAGGGACAGGCGGCATCTGTCAGCTCCACATTCTCCCCTCCCATGTGTGTGCCCAGATCTGGTGAACTCTTGCAGCTTTAGTGAGGTCAGAGACCTCCTCCTTGCCCCCCCATGAGCTGGATTGTGGTGGGCCTTGACCCCCCTCTCCCCTAACAGTGTGTGAGCCCCTTACTACCTGTCTCCTTGTGTGCGCCAGGATCTGGGGGGGCCGGTGCCCACCTACAGTGGTTCAACCCTCCCCCATTTAAGTTGGATTCTGGGGTGTCTGCCCTTTTGGGAGAGTCTCAGGCCCCCTCCCTGTTCCCTATGTGAGCCAGAATCTGGGGAAGTCCTGCTCCTTTGGATGAGGGGCTGAAAACAGGAATCCTTCATGCATTTCATAAGTTCTAAAGCACTCAGGAGGGGAATAGCAAGACCAATGGAGATGAATGGAACAGTTTGCAGGTCTACACTTAAAATGCTGCACCAGCGCAGCTGCACCGCTTCAGTGAAGACTACTACAAGAGAGAGTTTCTCCCATCAGCACAGTTAATCCACCTTCGTGAGAGGTGGTAGCTATGCCAAAGGGCGAAGTCCTCCCATTGACACAGTGCTGGATATTCAGTATAGTGGATTTCACACCCCTGAGCAATATAGTTATACCAATGTACATTTGTAGAGTACAGCGGGCCTCACAGCTATTGTTTCAGATTGTATTCATCTATATGGGGTGTTGCCATTCAGCTGGCAACATCACATTGAAATTAATGCTTCACACCTTTCAGAGCCTCCTGCACTGGAGAGGATGTGTAGAGGAACCCTTTCCCTCCATCATCCCTGTATCCTTCTTGTTTAGAGAATCATACTTTTAAGTGCTCTAAAATGCACATGCTTTACTGGATTTTTCTGAACCTCATGGGAGTTCTGTGCAGGGTGAATGAGCCAAATTTGGGGTCATTTAAACCAGAGGTTCCAGAGACACAAGCCCTAAAAAAAATCAGCTGTTTTTTCAAAATGTTTCTAGATTATTATTTTTTTGGCACAGATCTAGAGCTCAGACTATTGCTGTGATGTGGGTCAAAATAGTCTCAGTCAATTTTTACCCAAGGTACTGCATGGCACCCACTAAGTCTTTGGGGGACCCAAATTGCGAATAGTATTTAAGAAAAAACATTCATTGCTTTCGTAGATGTGCATTTTGGAAGGATTATGTTGTGTGTCTGATAATAAAGAAAAAAAATATTAGGATTTCCATGCATCCACCTTATGCTTGCCTAGGTTGCTCAAGGGACTGTGCCAACACCATTGCTCACAGTGAATACCCTACCACTGAGGTTTCTAGTCCCAACCTTTGTACATCTGTACAATGAATTATTAAATCTTTGTTGCTTACTACAAGCTGTTACAACATAACATTTTTATTTTATTGAGAGGTTTCCAGTGAACACAGCAGAATAGTCAGTCAGTCAGTCAAACCATAATCTTTGTTCTATCAAGTCAGAAGGAGCCAGAGACAAAGGCCTTTGGGGGGGAGGGAGAGGCAAGACTTGGATTGGCTGTTTGAGAAAAAAGTCTATTTTACTAGCCACTGGGGGACAGATGGCAGGGAGTGGAAGTGGCTACTTCCTGGTCTGGGGGCAGATTCATGAGGTGTTTCCAAATACATGCAGTGTGGGGGTTTGGAAGGGACAGTGCAGGTACCTTGACCACGAGGGGGGGGGGGGGGGAAATGTGCTGTTGCCAGTGTGGATTCTGTGTGATTCCTGATTCATAAGATGGCAGAAGTCTGCAGAAGATCAAGGCGTGCGCCACGACATGGGGATTGCTGACTACAGGCTGATTGGCATGGAAAGAGGTGGACTTTGATGGCATCATGTTTTGCCCACTCTGCAGCATCTACCCATTGATTTTAGAGGTTGTGCTCTACCCAACATTGTGGTGATTCACTGGCACCTCACTGTTTCTCAAGATGGGGCACATCGATTGGACAGGGATCAGAGGATCTCTCTCTGACATAAGATTATCAGTAGTTTGGAACAACCACCCTATCTGTGGTTTCTCTCACTGGCCCAGCCACAAACTCCACCCTCCAACCATTCTGAAACAACACTCCACCGTAACATAGTTGTCCTTCGCTACACAAACTACCCAGAAATCAAGTTATAGGTGGGGAGGAAATAATAGCAACAGAAAATCTGTTTATCAGGTAACGGACTCCAGGGAGATGCATTCCCTGCTTATGGGCTGGGGGACCACAGTGACTGAGTCAGGGGCATGGATAGGGAGGTGTGTTTGTTGTGGTGGGAGGGAAAGGGCGGCTGGCTGGCTCAGTATTATGCGAATTGCAGGACATATGTACAACTGTTTAAATGACTATTAACTCCTACCAACAGATCTTTTCCTGTTTAAAAAAAGCTAGGAAAGTCAATGGCAAAAAATGATATTATCGCAGAGTTACAGTAGTTTAGTGGTAAGTCACTCCCTTGCAGAAAGCCGAGTTGAGCAAAGGTTGCCCATGCAACCTTAACTCTGCTCTCTTTCAGCACTGGCCCAATAGACCCCCCCTTAACATACATACCTATACTCTGCCAAGCCCACAGTTGCTGAAATATACAAGCTCTTCAACTCTTTTCACAACCCAATCACTCTCACCCACAGGGTTCCATCTAACACGGTTAAAAGACAAACAGTGGGGGGGAAAGGTTGCCCATGCCACCTTTCTTCTACCCTCTTTGAGTATGCACACATTGAGGCATTGTACACACTGGCCATTGACACTGTAAGATTCCAAAGGTTCCAGATCTGATTGTACACTCAGACACTTGGCCAACTCCCTAGAAAGAATACCACTCAGGTACAATTTAAGAACCATTTCACAGCGTTTTACAACTTACTTACACTTACTCTCAGGATACCATCTCAACATACACTTTCATTTAACCATCACTAAAGCATTAGAATCCTCTCATATTCCACCACCCTACTGACAATATCCTTTGTAATAAAGGCTTTATGCCCTGCTACTGAGATAACCAACAATTCCACCTAGAAATGATGCATATTGCATCCTGAAGGTACATATGTACTCTTCCCTTTCCTCACACACAAGAGGGTGGAAAACAGATCACAATTAGGTCACAAACCTCAAAGTAATCCACAGTTCTCACAAACATACCTCTACCAAGCAGAGCCATTTTTCATCACAGCTACACCGGACACTGACCACAGGGTATGCAAGCAGATAATAAATGCTTAACTACTCTCATATCCCAGCTTGCTACTGACAATACCCTTGTAATAAAACCACATGCCTTGCTAATTATATAATGTACACAATTTTACACTGAAATTATGCATATTGGATCCTAAAAGGTACACATGCACCTCTTCCTTTTGCTCACACACATCTGAGGGTGCAAAATATAGATCTCACACACCTCAAAGTAACCCTCACAAGTTCTCAGAACACAAACACAGCTCTATCAAGTGGCCCTATTACTGTTAGCGTACATACCACCTAATACACTGGCTACACCTGAAGCATATCCAAATTCATATAGGCTACCAGCCCCAAAGGAATAGAAGCAAGGTGGGGTGGGCAAGCACTCCCCCTCCTTTTTTGTCCTTAGCAGTATTAGATGGAATCCTGTGGGTGAGAGTGAATGGGTTGTAAAAGGAGGTGAAGAACTGTAAAAGGAGATGAAGCAACTGTAGGGTTCGCACAGTAAACTATAAGGGCATAATGGGGCATTGTTAAAGGGAACAGAGTTAAAGTTCCATAGGCTACCTTAACAGTGCATTTCCTGTTTTTCACAAGTTTTGAATTTGCTCAACTCATTGTTCTTTAAGGGGATAGCATACTACCAAGCAACCTTAACTCTACATTAGCATAGTTTTTTGCCATGGAATATAAACCAATGGTGCAGTCTCACCTGGAATACTTTGTAAAGTACTGATCACTCTGTCTCAAAAACCATACTGTAGAATTAAAGGAGGTTCAGAGAAGAGTGATGAGAATGATCAAGAACAAGGAAAAACTATGGAGAGAGACTGAAAAGATTGGGATTATTTACCTTAAAAAGGAGATGAATAAGAGGGACATAATAAAAACATCAAATAAAACAACATATAGAGAAGGCAAATAGCGAGCTTCTGCTCTCTCTCTCTCTCATTACAAAAGTACAAGGGGACGCTCAAATTAAAAAGGTGAAAAAGAGAAACTTTTTCATATAACATGTAATAAACTGTGGAAGTCATGCCACAGGATGTCACTGAGGTGAAAATTTTAGCAAGATTCAAAAAGGGTTTGGACATTTATATAGGTAAGAGGTTATAATTAATTATATAGGTTATAATTAACGACAATATTTTGAAAGGGATGTTAATCCTCATGCTTCAGGGCTTAAGTATTAAAGGCTATGTTGAGACAACGCAGGAGGAAGAGGGGAAGATTATCCCATATATGATTACTGTAGACTATTTACACCTTCCTCTGACGCATCTGGTACTGGCCACTGTCACAGACAGGACACTGAACTAGATGGACATTGGGTCTGATCCAATATGGCAGTTCCTATGTGCCTATTCCATGTGGCTTCCAAAGTAGTTCTGGAATTTGATTAAAACTGAACACTTATGTTAAAGTGTATTTCATAAACTGCACTAAAAGTTATTCATGATTTATATCTGTTAAAAATTTGTTAACATTTATCTCCCATGCTGAAAACTAAATTGACAGTAAGTCTTACCCCTTTCTTTCCTGGAATAGCACATTCCCAATTCATGAGATTCATCGTGCCATCTGGATTTTTTGTAGGTACTGCTACAAATCCCTGAATTAAAACAGAAACCCAAAGTAAGACTTCTGAAAGTACATTTAACGCTGATGCAGCATCAAAACATATATTTGTACAATGCAGTCCCTCTCTACCTACACCAACTTGCTTGACATTTCTTCATGTATCAGAGGAGGAGTTTTCAACAGCTGCTTTATAGTTTCATTTCACATTAAAAAAGGACACCAGAACAACACAAGTTCAGTGTGAAGTTGCAGAAGTTAACCACTTGAGAGTACGGTTCTACTTACAAATGGATGGTCTTTTCTCCAAGCTTTCCTCTCCTGTGCAAGTCTGCTGAGGGCGATCCCAGACATGTTCAAAATCCCTCTAAAACAAACAGTTGCCCGTTAGAGCAAATAGAACTCCTCAAGTTAGTCATGCAGTGATGAATGAATACTCTTCAAACTCCACAGATTTTCTTTTTTAACATTTATTAGATGGACTGGCAAACAATTACTTTTTAAGGCTCTACACAGCATAGAAGTTCTGTTAGAAATAGCAGAGCATCTAAGTGAGGGGTTCTCAGGACAAATTTTTTGGCGGCCGCTCTCACACTTTTTCCTAAAATACTTAATTAGCTTTAGGAAAAATAAATATGCACATAGAATCATAGAATCATAGAATATCAGGGTTGGAAGGGACCCCAGAAGGTCATCTAGTCCAACCCCCTGCTCAAAGCAGGACCAATTCCCAGTTAAATCATCCCAGCCAGGGCTTTGTCAAGCCTGACCTTAAAAACCTCTAAGGAAGGAGATTCTACCACCTCCCTAGGTAACGCATTCCAGTGTTTCACCACCCTCTTAGTGAAAAAGTTTTTCCTAATATCCAATCTAAACCTCCCCCACTGCAACTTGAGACCATTACTCCTCGTTCTGTCATCTGCTACCATTGAGAACAGTCTAGAGCCATCCTCTTTGGAACCCCCTTTCAGGTAGTTGAAAGCAGCTATCAAATCCCCCCTCATTCTTCTCTTCTGCAGGCTAAACAATCCCAGCTCCCTCAGCCTCTCCTCATAACTCATGTGTTCCAGTCCCCTAATCATTTTTGTTGCCCTTCGCTGGACTCTCTCCAATTTATCCACATCCTTCTTGAAGTGTGGGGCCCAAAACTGGACACAGTACTCCAGATGAGGCCTCACCAATGTCGAATAGAGGGGAACGATCACGTCCCTCGATCTGCTCGCTATGCCCCTACTTATACATCCCAAAATGCCATTGGCCTTCTTGGCAACAAGGGCACACTGCTGACTCATATCCAGCTTCTCGTCCACTGTCACCCCTAGGTCCTTTTCCGCAGAACTGCTGCCTAGCCATTCGGTCCCTAGTCTGTAACTGTGCATTGGGTTCTTCCGTCCTAAGTGCAGGACCCTGCACTTATCCTTATTGAACCTCATCAGATTCCTTTTGGCCCAATCTTCCAATTGGTCTAGGTCCTTCTGTATCCTATCCCTCCCCTCCAGCGTATCTACCACTCCTCCCAGTTTAGTATCATCCGCAAATTTGCTGAGAGTGCAATCCACACCATCCTCCAGATCATTTATGAAGATATTGAATAAAACCGGCCCCAGGACCGACCCTTGGGGCACTCCACTTGATACCGGCTGCCAACTAGACATGGAGCCATTGATCACTACTCGTTGAGCCCGACAATCTAGCCAGCTTTCTACCCACCTTATAGTGCATTCATCCAGCCCATACTTCCTTAACTTGGTGACAAGAATACTATGGGAGACCGTGTCAAAAGCTTTGCTAATATATATGTCCAAATATATAATATATAATATATATGTCCAAATCATTGTAATTTTTTTATTGCTAGCTAGTAAGTCTGTTGTGAAAAGTGATAGTAACAAACATACAAGTATTGCTTTTTACAGCACATTTACTCAGCCCTGTCAAGCCTCGGGACAAATTAAGCCCTGGAAGGGAGGCATCGGGGGAGGCAGCAGGGGCCAGGAGCAATGGGGTGAGTGGAAGGGAGGCAGTGGGGGGCTGGAGCCCAAAGTCCTGTGGCCAGAGCCTGCTACCCTGCCACTCCAGGGCTGAAGCCAGAAGCCTGACCCCCACCACCCCTGGGAAGGTGGGGAACTCACCGGCTGCCTGATTCTCCAGCATTGTGCCCCAGGTGTCTCCAAAGGGAGGACAGGACCCAGCCCCTGCTGGCGCACCAGCAATCAACACCAAAACAGTACATCCAGGAGCAACAGGGAGGGGCCACTCGCTACTCCCCTCCTCCCACCCCACCCCATAACAGCCCAGAAGGCTGTGGCCACAAGAAAAGTCCACAGTGGCTGCATGTGGCCACATCTGAAAAATGCTGATCTAAGATCAACTTCTCTACACAGGGATGTTTACTGGCCTAATCTCTACCAGTATAGGTTACGCCACTAAATTTCCCCGTATCAACAAGCCTTAAAGTACTAGACTTGAATTAAGTTCAAGAACACTACCTCCACCTTGTGTTTCACAGTTGCATTACATTGGCAAAGGGAATTCAGTAGTAGTTTAACAACTACATTCTGATGCTGTCAGAATAGGATACAACATATACCACACTGCCAGTAGTAAGATAAAGGTTCAGGAACAATAGGGGTTTAAATTTTGAGAGAGCGTGCAAATATTCTGTCTCCCTAAGGAGACCGATGTGGCATTCACTTGCAGAGGAGGACATCTATGCTGCTGATCATGCTTACTGAGCTTCCCTACCAGCAATCCAGAAAGCAGTAGAAAGTAGCCTGTAAACTGCTGCCTGGCTGGGACACAAACTATTCTGCGCAGGAGCAACTAAGATGTCAATCCTATCAAGATCATATCAGTTTCAATCTGATGATACTGCAGTAGTAACCACCAATTAATGGTGAGCAGAAACAGGAGTACAGATGTGAGCCTGTAGAGAAAGAAGCTGGCAGATACACAAGATAGTTGGCCCAAGGTGTCATTTCAGGACACTGGACTTGAGGACCACACTTAATCCTGTCTTTCTGGAAGCAGTACAGACTACTAGAAGCAGGACAATACCGTGGAATCAGGGTCACAAACAAAATGTGCCAAAAAAATTTCAGATCTCAAGCCCAGAAAAAAGAAAAGCAAAGCAGAGATCTATTATTACAAGAGGGAGGAGTGACGCACATTAAGACAATGGAAAAAGAAGAAAGCTTCACACAAAATCCAAGAAGGGAAATATTAGATAATACTTAGTCCTGCCATGAGTGCAGGGGACTGGATTAGATGACCTCTTGAGGTCCCTTCCAGTCCTGCGATTTTATGAAACTAAAGCAGTGATAAACAAGAGAAGGTGGTTTATTTAGACAATTAAATTGGTACCCAAAAGCCCAGGAGTTAATTTATTAAATGGGCAGTAAGAAGCAGCTCATAGAATCTCCTCACAAAAAGTTTTCATTCCCCCAGCTTCATGAACAGTTGCAGGTACTCAGCACCTCAGAAAATCAGGCCAACTTGTTTAATTTCATTTGTGTAAATACATAAACCTGTATGACAGCCAGAGGGCTCTCAACAGTTCCTCTTTCAGTACACAGCATCTCATTAGTCTTCTATTACTAACTGCCATCTATCTAAATAGATGAAGGAATCTATAAAAGGGTTTACAACTACTTTCCTCCTGTTACATTAACAGTCTGGGTATTAATTTAATCAATGTGAATATTTCAAATTCTACAGTCTAAGTTTATTATCGAAAAGCATTTTAACTCCAGTTTATAGAAATCCTCATTTTGAACTTCACACTGGTTCATACTACTTTGCCATACCATCTATAAATTGGAAATTTGTCACCTTCAAAATTATAATATTTTCCCTTTGAGCAACACAAAGAAGGTCCAAAGAGATCTGACACCTACTTCATACAAGTCTTGAATAACAGCATCAAATTAGATTTTGAAGAAACACACACTCACACATTAATGCATTCAATGATATTTCACAACAACTTTCCATCCAGTCCTACTTCTGAGTTTCAGAGTTAGTTTTGCTTGAATGCATATATTCCAGAAATGCCACAAATACAACTTGAAAGCTAACAATTAAATTCATGTTTATACAAAGCTAAATTTCATTAGAAAAAGTGAGATCTGGATAGGGTGAATAGATAAAGTAATAATACTGCTTCCAGAATTCTGCAGTTGGTCTAACTTTCCCTAGAATTAGAAACTAATCACTCATACACAGATTAAGTTAAATGAATATGGTAGAGATATGTATTTGGCTCTTTGCTATGCCAGAACATTTGTGGGGCTAGTTAAATACTGTGCCCAAAGAATACTGTGTGAGCCTCTAATCATTTGTTCTGCTTGTGGAAGCAAAAGCAGATTTCATGGAAAGGATGCTGTGAGAATAGGATACAAGTCACGTTATGAGACCAATACTTTGTTTCAAAACATTTTCTATCATGTTATGAAAGGAATAATTTATTCAGTGTCATTTATAGATGAACACTCATCAATCCCAGAGCAAGAATCAGGAAATATGTGCAGTAGAACCCTGACATATATATTCATATTCAGTAGTTCATTAAAGAGAATGATGGTGAAAGTTTTGTATTGGTTGCAAAGGACACAAAATCACTCAAGATAGTTAAGTCCTAGGCAGACTGGGAAGAATTACAAAGGGATCTCACAAAACTGGGTGACTGGGCAACAAAATGGCAGAAGAAATTCAATGCTGACAAGTGCAAAGCAATGCACATTGGAAAACATAATCCCAACATTACATAAAAAATGTGGGGGGTCTAAATTAGTTGTTACCACTCAAGAAAGACATTGTAGTCATCATGGATAGTTCTCTGAAAACACCTGCTCAATGTCCAGCAGCAGTGAAAAAAGCTAACAGAATGTTAGGAACCATTAGGAAAGAAAGAGATAAGACGACAGAATATATAACGCCACTACATAAATCCATGATACAGCCACACCTCGAGTATTGTATGCAATTCTGCTTGCCCCATCTCAAAAAGATATATTAGAACTGGAAAAAGTACAGAGAAGGGCAACAAAAATTATTAGCAGTATGGAACAACATCCATATGAGGACAGATTAAAAAGACTGGGTCTATTCATCTTAGAAAAGAGATGACTGAGGAGGGAATATTATAGAGGTCTAGAAAATCATGAATGGTGTGGAGAAAATGAATAAGGAAGTTTTATTTACCCATTCACATGACACACAAGCTAGGGGTCACCTAACTAAATTAACTTAAAACAAACATAAGGAACTACTTCTTCACTCAATTCCCAGTGTAACTCGTTGCTAGGGGATGTTGTGAAGGTCAGAAGTATAACTGGGTTTAAAAAAAAAAAAAAAGAATTAAACAAGTTCATGGAGGATATGTCCACCAATGGCTATTAGCCAAGGGGGTCAGGGGCGCAACCCTATGCTCTGAGTCTCCCTAAAACTCTGACTGCTAGAAGCTGGGATTGGACAATAGGAGATGGATCACTCAATAAACTGCCCTGTTCTGTTCTCTCCCTCTGAAGCATCTGACAGTGGCCACTGTCAGAAGACAGGATATTGGGCTAGATGGTCCATATGTCTGACCACATGTGGCCATTTTTAAGCCCTTGCATTTTAATTGTGCAGTCAGCCTCTCTTTCCCTTCAACCACTGAAGAACTTGTAGACTCATTACCAGACAGATACAGCAAGTAGCTGCTGGTCCACACTAATACCATCACTATACAAACTGAGAAAGCGAATTGTGTTTACAACCTAATCGAATATCCCAAGTTATCAGATGCAGAAAAGAGGTAACTGATCAATGTGAACATTTCAAATTCTACAGTCTAAGTTTATTATCGAAAAGCATAACAAACATTAGGAAACATTAAGGGCCAGATTTTGCTCTCAGCTATACAAATGCAGATCCATGAAGTTAACAGATTAAGGCCTGGTCTACACTAGAAAATTAGGTCAATTTAACTACATCAGTCAGGGTTGTGAAAAAATCCCACACCCCTGAATGGCACACTTAAGCCGACCTAAGTCCCCATGTAGAACTCTTCCGTCGACCTAGCTACTGCCTCTCAGGGAGGTGGATTACCTATGCTGATAGGAGAAACCTTCCTGTCAGCATAGGTAGCATCTACACTGAAGTACTGCAGCTGTGCCCCTGTAGCATTTTAAGTGTAGACTAGTCCTAAATTGCACATGTATATGTGAGCAAAGATTCTGGCTTTTCAGACTGCTGTAGCCTACAGAGTACCTACAAGCTATCACCAAACAAGGTTCTCAACAAAACGACTTACTGGACCTTGAGCTACTATCTTTGGTTTAAGGTAAAGTCTCGTGCATCTTTCTGCAGGCTACCTGCCTGTTCCAGCAGCACTGTGCAATGGGCTAGCAAGTTTACAGTGTAAGAAGAAACTGTAGAAAGTTCTCTTCAGATTTCACTGGAACAGAAATTTGACTCATCAGTTTAGCATATTAATCAAGACAAATTCAGACTACTTTCAGAGGGTTTCTACACAATATTGTCTATATTAGTGGTTTAAGTGTTTATACCTCAAGATTAAAATTAAACTAAGTCTTGAGAAGGGCTCCAAAATCCTATTTACATGAAAAAAGTCAAATATATTAGGTTGTATAAGTATATCTACCTATCCCCCACACTCCATGTGGGGTATGGAAATAACTCAGACCTCTCTCACAGAAGCATGGGGAATTAAATTAATATTTGTAAAGCTCTAAATGCTAAGTATAATTACAGAAAAATCAGTTTCCTTTCACATTACTATAATATCAGATCAGTGTTACATGAAAAAGATAAATCACAGCCCTTAAATAGTACAGGATTCTCACCAAGCTATTTCAGCAGTTTAGTCTAGTAGTCAAGTGGTAACATTTTCAAAAGCACCTAAGCGACGTAGAAGCTTAAGTCCCATTTTCAAATAGGACATAAGCACTTAGAAGTAAAAGTTCCACTGAAAGTCACTGGGATTTAGGCTCTTAAGTCACTTGTAAAAAATGCAATATAGGTGCTTTTGAAAATTTTACTAATGTACTAATAGATCGAATGAGGCTAATTATTAGTTGACCTAATTATTTTACAAGAAAGCATGAAGTCCCTTATGCTGTGAATTTACTTTTAAGCTCTAGAATTCATTTCAATCTATACATATCGCTTGGGCTAGAGAATAATCAGAGTATGAAAACCTGAACATGGATTTCATGGCACGTAGCAAGTTTTCTACCTTAAAATCCATTAAAAATTAGCTCAGAAAAATACTACAAATGGATCTACAAATACTATGGTGCTATTATACACTCCTAGATAGAAAATGGACCTCCTTATTTACAGGTTAATGTATATGGTCTGCAGATTTTCAAAGTAATTAGCTAGAAATATGCAGAAACAAGAAATTGAGAAGATTTTGCAGAAAAAAATTAAACCCAATCAAGACAAAAATCTGCCAAATGTGACTTTAGACAAGTTAGTATTTCCTCTCCACCTTTAATCAGAAAAATAGTAAAGTACAACAATATTTGTTGCACAAAATCAAAGAATTCTTGTCTAGTGATTAAGGTGCAAGTATGGAGTCTTTAGATCTGAGTTTTATTCTCAGGTGTGCCATAACAATGGATGACTTTGGGCAAATTATTTACTTAAAGAGACTCAACCCAAGTTTGGCACACAATTTAAATTGATGGGGGAAAGCTTTTATAAAATGTATGCCCAAGAGAATGTTTCCATGTTGTCTCTTTAAACTCCAATAGCAAATTTAAAATTTTAAACATTCCTCTACAGTGTTCAGAGCTCAAGTATCCTAACCACCAAGCCCTGTGAAAATGGCAAAATGTTTTCATACTTAATTGATTTTCATTGTGTACTTCATGTATTTCTTTCCACTTCGACAAGCACTTGTAAACACAGAAAGTAAAACTGGAGATTTTAATTCATTTCAGTTTCAGTAATTTAACCTATCAGTAATATAGGTTAAAAACTTATAATGCAATTGAAATTGACCATTTCATTTTAATCTCTGCCTTTGTTTACTCTTCTGAAAAACTGGGATATGAAAAAATGTAAAATTAACTAAAAACACATTGAAATCCACAGACAGAAACTGCCACAGATGTATAAAGTATTATATGCATTGTGGGGAATTGTCGCATCTAATTTTTAACCCTTTGTTCCAGATTCACAAGCAAGCCAAGAATTGTATTAGAGATCTCATTCTCCTTATTCTCCAGCAGCCTCCCTTTTGAAGTTTAGCAACTTCCCCATGAAATACTCTAGGTATTTAGAGTGCAAACATGAAAAAAAAATAAAGCAGATGAGTAAGGAAACTTGCCATTTTCTTCCTCAGGGTATTTAGAAATCTAGGAAATCATGTTTGTTTGAGGTAGGCCTTTGGCAGCTACTATACTTTCTGGTAACTAACCACTACATGGAATACACTTTAGCACCAGGAAGAACCACTCCAGCATCTCCGAATCCCATCTCCTTTTCCACTAAACCACTCCTCAAAAATAAATCTGTTTCTTGTGTGTTTTCTTTCAGAGTAGCAGTTTTACCTGAAATGCCTGATTTTTCAGTTATAGCTACTAGCTTTTGAGACCATTAGCTGCATAAGAAGTTTCTAGCAATTCCATCTCACATTTCTTAACATCTGGAGTCTTCTCTTTTCCCCATGAGAAGTAAGTGCTGTTAAATTTGATATTTTTTTTTCTAAACTTGGTGAGTTTACTAGTGCTGAATGGAACTGAGCTAGCAGCCATGAAGACTGATGAGGCCTGCAACAGCCACTTGAAAACATAATAAAGAGGTTAGCCTCCACTTCCTATTCAGTTCTTTGCCTCAGAGCACCAACCATGGTGATGATTTTTTGTTATGCTGGTATTTGCCCACTAGGAACTGAACTGAGATGCCCAAACTCATTTCACATAAGACATCAAAAAACAACAGGTAAGATCTGCCTGTCATTAACTATTTTGGCTGAAGCCAAACCCTACATCCAAAAGATGAATTGCTCAATATATCCCATTACTGATCTCCCTGGCTACCCAGCTTGTCCGGTCCAAAGAATCCGTTTGTTCCCTGTGATGCAATGTCTCCAAAGCAGTATCTTTCCTGTGGAAATAGATTTGCATACAGTATTCCAAATACAAATACAAAGGCAAAATACAGGTGCCTGGAATAATTACAGGATCACCATTTTGTTTTACATCCTGGTTACCTTTAACAATTCTTATTTAGCCCACAGCAGAACACTAGTATGAAAGTGTCTAACACAGCTAGTCTTACACACCTACACTTCCTATTTGAGAAGCTAAATATTAGCACACAAGGAAAATACACGTATGAATAATTTGTCCAAAGAGTGAAAACCTTCTGCTTCTGTGAAGAGTAGAGAGCGCCTAAGCATGGGATCCAATCAGAATAATGCTGGACTGACGAAATGCTGGACTGATGCCCTACTAACAGAAAAAGCGTGTGTTTGGCTTTGCCTACATACAGAAGCCCTGAGGTTTATCCACAGTGGAACAGCAAAAGGCAACTCACAGATATTAGCCCTATTACCTTCTTCAGCTCCATAACTTTACTAGGTCTGTAAAACAGTTTTCAAGGCAGTGCTCAGAAACGCCTGCCAGCGTTGCGGTCCCTGCACTCCGTAAGTGGTGCTGGTGTCTCAACAGGCCCTCCTGGTTTATGCTTCACAGTAGGGAGGGACCCAGTGTAAGTCCCTAAGTGGGGCTGAGAGGGGCCGTCTCCCGGTCAGAAATCGCTGGGGGCAGGCGCTACCCTACACAGGCGCGAGAGCGAAGGTACTCCGGGGAGAGCTACTGTACAGGCCACAGGCACTTGCGGCCAGGAGCTCCTCCGGGCAGGGACTCGGCCCGTCCCAGCCCGGTTAGCTGCCCAGACCCTGCCCCTCCGAGTTCCGACAGGGAGAGCCCGAGCTCCGGACCCGCAGGTGGGGAAAGGCGGGCTCCCCAAGGCCCGCCGCGCGCAAGTGCCGCCGGGGCGGGCGGGGGCACAGGCCGCTGGCCCGTCCCCACCCAAGGCTCGCAGGCCAAGGCCCGGCCCGCACCGTGCGCAGGGGGAATGGGGGCCGGCCGGGGCACGTCGGTACTCGGGCCCTGCAGCAGCTCCCCCCTCACACCGCGGGGGGGAGCGACCGGGCCCAGAGAAGGCGGCTCAGGGATCAGGAGAAACCGGAGCCCGAGCACCCCCAAGACCCACTTCCCTGCCCCAGGCTCCGTCACCATTGCAACCTCTGGCCCCGCCGCCCTCAGGCCCTCGCCCGGCCAGGCCTCACCGTGAGCGGCCGCAGCACCCGCGCGTGTCCCGGATTGAGGCAGCGGCGAATGACCCGGATGTTCCCGACTCGGCTCCCCCCCTTTGTCTCTGGTCCGGACTTTCCCTCCCTCCTTGCTCGGTGCGGAGCGCAGCGGCGTGGAATGTCCCTCAGTCCGACCCGTCCGTCCCACTGCGCCGCCGCAGTGTTCCCCTCAATCGGACCCGTCCGGCACACTACACGCATCTTCCTGACACAGGGCCGTGAGGTGGCCAATACAGCGCCAGAACGGAGGCCATTCGGGAAGCTCCGTGTGGCAGTCTCCCTACCTCACTCCACTCTCTTTGTGCTTCGCCTTCCCTGACAGCCCCCGCCGCCGCGCCTGAGCGGATTTTTCCTATAGGCACTGAGTTAGTCACCTGTGCCTTTCAAAGGAAACGGCGGCGGTGTCGATGGGCCAGACTGGAAAGGGCGGGACCAGGACCCGCCCACAGGGACTCGCAAGACGCCACTCAATCAGGACCCCTTGGCTCCCACAAGGCCCCCGCACAGCGGTGGGGGGGCGGGGAGCGCCCGCCTCGGAATCACGTGGCCTCACACGAGCCGTTCGCCCGGCCCAGCGGCGGCCGCGTGCTCCCCAGTGGGGTCCGTCGACTGCGAGCCCGCGGACCTCCGCAGAGCGTGCGCTGCCGGGGCGAGCCCGCGGGCCCGGGCCGCCGCGCTCCCCACGGGGGGCGGACCCGGGGCTGAACGGAACACGTGTCCGCCTGACCGCACGGCCCTGGGCCGACCCGTCGTCATCACCCGCCATGGGTCTGTGTCACCGTCACTGTCACCCGCCATCACCGTCACCCGCCATCGCCCTGTGTCACCGTCACCCGCCATCGCTCTGTGTCACCGTCACCCGCCATCACTCACCGTCACCCGCCATCACTCACCGTCACTGGCCATCGCTCTGTGTCACCGTCACCCGCCATCGCTCTGTGTCACCCGCCATCGCCTTGTGTCACCGTCACCTGCCATCGCTCTGTGTCACCGGCCATCGCTCTGTGTCACCGTCACCCGCCATCGCTCTGTGTCACCCGCCATCGCCCTGTGTCACCGTCACCTGCCATCGCTCACCGTCACCCGCCATCGCCCTGTGTCACCGTCACCCGCCATCGCCCTGTGTCACCGTCACCCGCCATCGCTCTGTGTCACCGTCACCCGCCATCACTCACCGTCACTGGCCATCGCTCTGTGTCACCGTCACCCGCCATCGCTCTGTGTCACCCGCCATCGCCTTGTGTCACCGTCACCTGCCATCGCTCTGTGTCACCGGCCATCGCTCTGTGTCACCGTCACCCGCCATCGCTCTGTGTCACCCGCCATCGCCTTGTGTCACCGTCACCCGCCATCACTCACCGTCACTGGCCATCGCTCTGTGTCACCGTCACCCGCCATCGCTCTGTGTCACCCGCCATCGCTCTGTGTCACCCGCCATCGCCCTGTGTCACCGTCACCCGCCATCGCCCTGTGTCACCGTCACCTGCCATCGCTCACCGTCACCCGCCATCGCTCTGTGTCACCGTCACCCGCCATCACTCACCGTCACCCGCCATCACTCACCGTCACTGGCCATCGCTCTGTGTCACCGTCACCCGCCATCGCTCTGTGTCACCCGCCATCGCCTTGTGTCACCGTCACCTGCCATCGCTCTGTGTCACCGGCCATCGCTCTGTGTCACCGTCACCCGCCATCGCTCTGTGTCACCCGCCATCGCCTTGTGTCACCGTCACCTGCCATCGCTCACCGTCACCCACCATCACCCTGTGTCACCGTCATCCGCCATCGCTCTGTGTCACCCGCCATCACTCACCGTCACCGGCCATCGCCTTGTGTCACCGTCACCCACCATCGCCCTGTGTCACCGTCACCCGCCATCGTTCTGTGTCACCGTCACCCGCCATCGTCTTGTGTCACCGTCACCTGCCATCGCTCACCGTCACCCACCATCGCCCTGTGTCACCGTCACCCGCCATCACCGTCACCCGCCATCACTCACCGTCACCCGCCATCGCTCTGTGTCACCGTCACCCGCCATCGCTCTGTGTCACCCGCCATCACTCACCGTCACCGGCCATCGCCTTGTGTCACCGTCACCCACCATCGCCCTGTGTCACCGTCACCCGCCATCGTTCTGTGTCACCGTCACCCGCCATCGTCTTGTGTCACCGTCACCCACCATCGCTCACCGTCACCCACCATCGCCCTGTGTCACCGTCACCCGCCGTCACCGTCACCCGCCATCACTCACCGTCATCCACCATCGCCCTGTGTCACCGTCACCCGCCATCACCGTCACCCGCCATCACTCACCGTCACCCGCCATCGCTCTGTGTCACCGTCACCCGCCATCGCTCTGTGTCACCTGCCATCGCCTTGTGTCACCGTCACCTGCCATCGCTCTGTGTCACCGGCCATCGCTCTGTGTCACCGTCACCCGCCATCGCTCTGTGTCACCCGCCATCGCCTTGTGTCACCATCACCTGCCATCGCTCTGTGTCACCCGCCATCGCCTTGTGTCACCGTCACCTGCCATCGCTCACCGTCACCCACCATCACCCTGTGTCACCGTCACCCGCCATCGCTCTGTGTCACCCGCCATCACTCACCGTCACCGGCCATCGCCTTGTGTCACCGTCACCCACCATCGCCCTGTGTCACCGTCACCCGCCATCGTCTTGTGTCACCGTCACCTGCCATCGCTCACCGTCACCCACCATCGCCCTGTGTCACCGTCACCCGCCATCACCGTCACCCGCCATCGCTCTGTGTCACCGTCACCTGCCATCGTTCTGTGTCACCGTCACCCGCCATCGCCTTGTGTCACCGTCACCTGTCATCGCTCACCGTCACCCACCATCGCCCTGTGTCACCGTCACCCGCCATCGCTCTGTGTCACCCGCCATCACTCACCGTCACCGGCCATCGCCTTGTGTCACCGTCACCCACCATCGCCCTGTGTCACCGTCACCCGCCATCGCTCTGTGTCACCGGCCATCGCCCTGTGTCACCGTCACCTGCCATCGTTCTGTGTCACCGTCACCCGCCATCGCCTTGTGTCACCGTCAACTGCCATCGCTCACCGTCACCCATCATTGCCCTGTGTCACCGTCACCCGCCATCACTCTGTGTCACCTGCCATCACTCACCGTCACCCGCCATCGCCCTGTGTCACCGTCACCCACCATCGCCCTGTGTCACCGTCACCCGCCATCGCTGTGTGTCACCGTCACCCGCCATCGCTCTGTGTCACCGTCACCCGCCATCACTCACCGTCACCCGCCATCACTCACCGTCACTGGCCATCGCTCTGTGTCACCGTCACCCGCCATCGCTCTGTGTCACCCGCCATCGCCTTGTGTCACCGTCACCTGCCATCGCTCTGTGTCACCGGCCATCGCTCTGTGTCACCGTCACCCGCCATCGCTCTGTGTCACCCGCCATCGCCTTGTGTCACCGTCACCTGCCATCGCTCACCGTCACCCACCATCACCCTGTGTCACCGTCATCCGCCATCGCTCTGTGTCACCCGCCATCACTCACCGTCACCGGCCATCGCCTTGTGTCACCGTCACCCACCATCGCCCTGTGTCACCGTCACCCGCCATCGTTCTGTGTCACCGTCACCCGCCATCGTCTTGTGTCACCGTCACCTGCCATCGCTCACCGTCACCCACCATCGCCCTGTGTCACCGTCACCCGCCGTCACCGTCACCCGCCATCACTCACCGTCATCCACCATCGCCCTGTGTCACCGTCACCCGCCATCACCGTCACCCGCCATCACTCACCGTCACCCGCCATCGCTCTGTGTCACCGTCACCCGCCATCGCTCTGTGTCACCCGCCATCACTCACCGTCACCGGCCATCGCCTTGTGTCACCGTCACCCACCATCGCCCTGTGTCACCGTCACCCGCCATCGTCTTGTGTCACCGTCACCCGCCATCGTCTTGTGTCACCGTCACCTGCCATCGCTCACCGTCACCCACCATCGCCCTGTGTCACCGTCACCCGCCATCACCGTCACCCGCCATCACTCACCGTCATCCACCATCGCCCTGTGTCACCGTCACCCGCCATCACCGTCACCCGCCATCACTCACCGTCACCCGCCATCGCTCTGTGTCACCGTCACCCGCCATCGCTCTGTGTCACCTGCCATCGCCTTGTGTCACCGTCACCTGCCATCGCTCTGTGTCACCGTCACCCGCCATCGCTCTGTGTCACCCGCCATCGCCTTGTGTCACCATCACCTGCCATCGCTCTGTGTCACCCGCCATCGCCTTGTGTCACCGTCACCTGCCATCGCTCACCGTCACCCACCATCACCCTGTGTCACCGTCACCCGCCATCGCTCTGTGTCACCCGCCATCACTCACCGTCACCGGCCATCGCCTTGTGTCACCGTCACCCACCATCGCCCTGTGTCACCGTCACCCGCCATCGTCTTGTGTCACCGTCACCTGCCATCGCTCACCGTCACCCACCATCGCCCTGTGTCACCGTCACCCGCCATCACCGTCACCCGCCATCGCTCTGTGTCACCGTCACCTGCCATCGTTCTGTGTCACCGTCACCCGCCATCGCCTTGTGTCACCGTCACCTGCCATCGCTCACCGTCACCCACCATCGCCCTGTGTCACCGTCACCCGCCATCGCTCTGTGTCACCCGCCATCACTCACCGTCACCGGCCATCGCCTTGTGTCACCGTCACCCACCATCGCCCTGTGTCACCGTCACCCGCCATCGCTCTGTGTCACCGGCCATCGCCCTGTGTCACCGTCACCTGCCATCGTTCTGTGTCACCGTCACCCGCCATCGCCTTGTGTCACCGTCAACTGCCATCGCTCACCGTCACCCATCATTGCCCTGTGTCACCGTCACCCGCCATCACTCTGTGTCACCTGCCATCACTCACCGTCACCCGCCATCGCCCTGTGTCACCGTCACCCACCATCGCCCTGTGTCACCGTCACCCGCCATCGCTGTGTGTCACCATCACCCGCCATCGCCCTGTGTCACCTGCCATCGCTTTGTGTCACCGTCACCTGCCATCGCCCTGTGTCACCGTCACCTGCCATTGCCCTGTGTCACCGTCACCCGCCATCACTCTGTGTCACCGTCACCCGCCATCACTCACCGTCACCCGCCATCACTCACCATCACCGGCCATCGCCTTGTGTCACCGTCACCCGCCATCACTCACCGTCACCGGCCATCGCCCTGTGTCACCGTCACCCGCCATCGCTCTGTGTCACCCGCCATCACTCACCGTCACCGGCCATCGCCTTGTGTCACCGTCACCTGCCATCGCCCTGTGTCACCCGCCATCGCCCTGTGTCACCGTCACCCGCCATCGCTCTGTGTCACCCACCATCACTCACCGTCACCCGCCATCGCCCTGTGTCACCGTCACCCGCCATCGCTCTGTGTCACCGGCCATCGCTCTGTGTCACCGTCACCGGCCATCGCCCTGTGTCACCGTCACCGGCCATCACCATCACCCGCCGTCGCTCTGTGTCACCGTCACCCGCCGTCGCTCTGTGTCACCGGCCATCGCCTTGTGTCACCGTCACCCGCCATCGCTCTGTGTCACCGGCCATCGCCTTGTGTCACCGTCACCCGCCGTCGCCCTGTGTCACCGTCACCCGCCATCGCACTGGGTCACCCGCCATCACTCACCGTCACCCCCCATCGCTCTGGGTCACCGTCACCCGCCATCGCTCTGGGTCACCCGCCATCACTCACCGTCACCGGCCATCGCCTTGTGTCACCGTCACCCGCCATCGCCCTGTGTCACCGTCACCCGCCATCGCTCTGTGTCACCGTCACCCGCCATCGCTCTGTGTCACCGGCCATCGCCCTGTGTCACCCGCCATCGCTCACCGTCACCGGCCATCGCCCTGTGTCACCGTCACCCACCATCACTCATCGTCACCCTCCATCGCCTTGTGTCACCATCACCGGCCATCGCTCTGTGTCACCGTCACCCACCATCGCTCTGTGTCACCCGCCATCGCTCACCGTCACCGGCTATCGCCCTGTGTCACGGTCACCCGCCATCGCTCTGTGTCACCCGCCATCACTCACCGTCACCGGCCATCGCCCTGTGTCACCGTCACCCGCCATCGCTCTGTGTCACCTTTACCCACCATCACTCATCGTCACCCTCCATCGCCTTGTGTCACCATCACCGGCCATCGCTCTGTGTCACCGTCACCCACCATCGCTCTGTGTCACCCGCCATCACTCACCGTCACCGGCCATCGCCCTGTGTCACCGTCACCCGCCATCGCTCTGTGTCACCCGCCATCGCTCACCGTCACCAGCCATCGCCCTGTGTCACCGTCACCCGCCATCGCTCTGTGTCACCGTCACCCGCCATCGCTCACTGTCACCGGCCATCGCCTTGTGTCACCATCACCCGACATCGTTCTGTGTCACCCGCCATCGCTCTGTGTCACCCACCATCACTCACCGTCACCCGCCATCACCTTGTGTCACCGTCACCCGCCATTGCTCTGTGTCACCCACCATCACTCACCGTCACCCGCCATTACCTTGTGTCCCCGTCACCGGCCATCGCTCTGTGTCATCGTCACCCGCCATCACTCACCGTCACCCGCCATCGCCTTGTGTCACCATCACCGGCCATCGCTCTTTTTCACCGTCACCGTCACCTGCCATCGCTCTGTCACCGTCACCCGCCATCGCCCTGTGTCACCGTCACCCGCCATCACTCATCGTCACCCTCCATCGCATTGTGTCACCATCACCGGCCATCGCTCTGTGTCACCGTCACCATCACCCGCCATCGCTCTGTGTCACCCGCCATCGCTCACCGTCACCGGCCATCGCCCTGTGTCACCGTCACCCGCCATCGCCCTGTGTCACCGTCACCCGCCATCACCGTCACCCGCCATCGCTCTGTGTCACCCACCATCACTCACCGTCACCCGCCATCGCTCTGTGTCACCCGCCATCGCCCTGTGTCACGGTCACCCGCCATCGCTCTGTGTCACCCACCATCACTCACTGTCACCCGCCATCACCTTGTGTCACCGTCACCGGCCATCGCTCTGTGTCACCGTCACCCGCCATCGCCCTGTGTCACTGTCACCCGCCATCACTCACCGTCACCCACCATCGCCTTGTGTCACCGTCACTGGCCATCGCCCTGTGTCACCGTCACCCGCCATCGCTCTGTGTCACCCACCATCACTCATCGTCACCCTCCATCGCCTTGTGTCACCGTCACCGGTCATCGCTCTGTGTCACCGTCACCCGCCATCGCTCTGTGTCACCCACCATTGCCCTGTGTCACCGTCACCCGCCATCGCTCTATGTCACCCACCATCACTCATCGTCACCCGCCATCGCCTTGTGTCACCGTCACCCGCCATCGCCCTGTGTCACTGTCACCCGCCATCACTCACCGTCACCCGCCATCGCCTTGTGTCACCGTCACTGGCCATCGCCCTGTGTCACCGTCACCCGCCATCGCTCTATGTCACCCACCATCACTCATCGTCACCCTCCATCGCCTTGTGTCACCGTCACCGGTCATCGCTCTGTGTCACCGTCACCCGCCATTGCTCTGTGTCACCCACCATTGCCCTGTGTCACCGTCACCCGCCATCGCTCTATGTCACCCACCATCACTCATCGTCACCCGCCATCGCCTTGTGTCACCGTCACCCGCCATTGCTCTGTGTCACCGGCACTGGCACCCGCCATCGCCCTATGTCACCGTCACCCGCCATCGCTCTGTGTCACTGTCACCCGCCATCACTCACCGTCACCCGCCATCGCCTTGTGTCACCGTCACCGGCCATCGCTCTGTGTCACCATCACCGTCACCCGCCATCGCCCTGTGTCACCCACCATCGCCCTGTGTCACCGTCACCCGCCATTGCTCTATGTCACCCACCATCACTCATCGTCACCGGCCATCACTCTGTGTTACCGTCACCGTCACCGGCCATCACTCTGTGTCACCGTCACCCGCCATTGCTCTGTGTCACCGGCACTGGCACCCGCCATCGCACTGTGTCACTGTCACCCACCATCGCTCTGTGTCACCGTCACTGTCACCCACCATCGCTCATCGTCACCCGCCATCGCTCTGTGTCACTGTCACCCGCCATAGCTCACCGTCACCTGCCATGGCTCTGTGTCACCGTCACTGTCACCAACCATCACTGTGTCACCATCACTCTGTGTCACTGTCATCCGCCATCACTCTGTGTCACCGTCACTGTCACCCGCCATCGCTCACTGTCTCCATCACCCGCCATGGCTTTGTGTCACCGTCACTGTCACCAACCATCACTCTGCATCACCATCACCCGCCATCGCTCTGTGTCACTCACCCACCATCGCTCTGTGTCACCGTCACTGTCACCCACCACCGCTCATCGTCACCCGCCATCGCTCTGTGTCACCATCACCTGCCATCGCTCTGTGTCACCGTCACCGTCACCCGCCATCGCTCACCATCACCCGCCATGGCTCTGTGTCACCGTCACTGTCACCCGCCATCACTCTGTGTCACCATCACCCCCATCACTCTGTGTCACTGTCACCCCCCATCGCTCACTGTCACCCGCCATCGCTCTCTGTCACTGTCACCCGCCATCGCTCCGTGTCACCGTCACCCCCATCGCTCACTGTCACTGTCAGCCGCCATCACCCCATCACTCTGTGTCACCGTCACCCGCCATCCCCCTGTGTCACGGTCACTGTCACCAACCATCACTCTGTGTCACCACCCGCCATCGCTCTGTGTCACCGTCACTCCCCCATCACTGTGTGTCACGATCACCCCCATCGCTCACTATCACCCCGTATCACTCTGTGTCACCGTCACCCCCCGCTCACTGTCACCGACACTATCACCCCCATCACTCTGTGTCACAGCGTCGTCATCACTGTCACTCCCATTGCTCTGTGTCACTGTCACCCCCCATTCCTCTGTTTCACCGTCACCCCCCATCGCTCTTCGTCACCACCTTGTCCTCACCATTACCCCCCATCGCTCACTGTCACTGCCTTGTCCTCACTGTCGCCCCCCCCATTTCTCTGTGTCACCATCACATCCCCTATTGGCTCTGTGTCACTGTCACCCCCATCCCTCTATGTCACTGCCTCGACATCCCCATCACCACCCATCGCTCTGTGTTACCGCATCGTCCTCACCATCAACCCCCCCATCGCTATGTGTCACCGTCCCCCCCCATCGATGTGTCACCACCTCGACCTCCCCATTGCTCTGTGTCACTGCCTCGTCCTCACCATTAGCCCCCCGATCACTCTGTGTCACCGCTGCGACCTCCCCATCACCCCCCCATCGCTCTGTGTCACCGTCTCCCCCCCATCGCTCTGTGTCACTGCCTCATCCTCACCCCCCCATCACTCTGGGTCACCGCCTCGTCCTCACTATCATCCCCTCCCACACACACCCTGCACCGATGTGACCAGGCCCGGCCTGCCAAGTATGGTTTCCAGGCACCCAATTTTTTACCAGAATGCCCGGTCGAAAAGGGGGTCTGGTCAGCACCACCAACCAGGCTGTTAAAAGTCAGGTCAGCAGCATAGTAGGGGCTAAGGCAGGCTCCCTACCTGCCTTGGCTCCACGTGGCTTCCGAAAGTGGTCACCAGATCCCTGCAGCCCCTAGGCACATGGGCAGTGCCCCAGTGCCAACTCAGCAGCTCCCAATGGCCGGGAACTGCAACCAATGGTACCTGCGTGGGCAGCACCTGCAGGTGCAAGGGAAGCACTCAGAGCCTCCGTGGCCACCCATGCGCCTAGGGGCTGCACTGCAGGGACCTGGCGGCCACTTCCTGGGAACCACGGTAAGCACTGCTGGGACCGTTCACCCTGAACCCCCTCCTGCACCACAACCCCCTGCCCCAGCCTGGAGTCCCCTCCTGCACCCAAACTTCTTCCCGGAGCCTGCACCCCCACACCCTGCCCCAGCCCTAAGTCCCTTCTTGCCTCCCAAACCCCTCATCCCTGGTCCCACCCCAGGGCCCACCTCCTGCTGGACCCCTCCCCCCGCTCCCCCCACACTCCTGCCCCAGCCCGGAGCCCTCTCCCACACCCTGAACCCCTAGTTTCTGGCCCCACTCGGATCCAGCACACCCAGCCCAGAGCCCGTACCCTTCCCACACACCCCAACCCCCTGCCTCAGTCTGGTGAAAGTGAGGGTGTGGGGAGAGCAAGCAACAGAGGGAGGGAGGATGGAGCAAGCAGGGGTGGGAGCCTCGATGAAGGGTCAGTGCCTCTGTGAAGGAGTGTTCAGTTTTGTGTGATTAGAAGGTTGACAACTCTACTGACAAGGGATCCTGCTTGCTCTGTGTCACCGCCTCATCCTTACCGTCACCCCCGCATCGCTCTGTGTAACTGCCTCATCCTCACTATCATCCCCTCCCACCTATCCCCTGTCAGGGTTCCTTCCCCACTCTGAACTCTAGGGTACAGATGTGGGGACCCACATGAAAGACCCCCTAAGTTTATTCTTACCAGCTTAGGTTAAAAACTTCCCCAAGGTACAAACTTTGCCTTGTCCTTGAACTGTATGCTGCCACCACCAAGCGTTTTAAACAAAGAACAAGGAAAGAGACCACTTGGAGATGTCTTCCCTCAAAATATCCCCCCCAAGCCCTACACACCCCCTTTCCTGGGGAGGCTTGAGAATAATAGTCTAACCAATTTGTTACAAAATCATCAAAGACCCAAACCCCTGGATCTTGGAACAATGGAAAAATCAGTCAGGTTCTTAAGAGAAGGACTTTATTAAAAAAGAAGAAAGGTAAAAATCATCTCTGTGAAATCAGAATGGAAAATACTTTACAGGGTATTCAGATTCAAAACACAGAGGATCCCCCTCTGGGCAAAACCTTAAAGTTACAGAAAACAGGAATAAACCTCCCTCTTAACACAGGGAAAATTCACATAAAACAAAAGATAAACTAATCCACCTTGCCTGGCTTACCTCTACTGGTTGCCATATTGGAGACTTGGATTAGGATGGGCTGGAGAAAATGGATTTCTGTCTGGCCTCTTTCAGTCCCAAAAGAGAACAACCACGTAAACAAAGAGCACAAATAACCCCCTCCTCCCTCACCAAGATTTGAAAGTATCTTGTCCCCTTATTGGTCCTTTGGGTCAGGTGCCAACCAGCTTAGCTGAGCTTCTTAACCCTTTACAGGTAACAGGATGTTGCCTCTGGCCCAGAGGGATTTTATAGCACTGTATACGGAAAGGTGGTTACCCTTCTCTTTATATTTATGACACCCCCATACCGATGTGTCCGGGCCCGGCCTGCCAAGGGATCCCACTTGGTCTGTGTCACTGCCCGTCCTCACCATCAGCCTGCTCCACCACCGCACACAGATGTGACTGGGCCCCGCCCAGGGATGCTGAGTGCTGTGTCACATACTCCTTACTGGGTTCTAAATATAGTGTAACAATTCAAGAAAAAGACGTGGACCACATGGGAAGCTCAAAGACAACCTGTCCTAAATGTGCATTGGTGGCCAATAAAACAAGCAAATGGTAGGATTCATAAGGAAGGGGATTAGAAAATAATACTGAAAGCATTATAATGCTGTTGTATAAATCAGTGGGACATCTTCACTTGAAAGGCTGTGTTCAATTCATGTCACTTCATTCCAGAAAATACATGACTGTTTTAGAGAGGGTTCAGAGACCGGCAACAAAAATTATTAGAGGCCTGGATAGACTGCCATATGATACCATTAACTTGGGTTTGAATAGAGACTGGTAGTGGCTGGGTCATTACACATATTGAATCTATTTCCCCATGTTAAGTATCCTCACACCTTCTTGTCAACTGTCTAAATGGGCCATCTTGATTATCACTACAAACGTTTTTTTCTCCTGCTGATAATAGCTCATCTTAATTAATTAGCCTCTTACTCCACTTTTTCATGTTCTCTGTATGTGTGTATATATATTATATATATATATATATATATATCTTCTTACTATATGTTCCATTCTATGCATCCAATGAAGTGAGCTGTAGCTCATGAAAGCTTATGCTCTAATAAATTTGTTAGTCTCTAAGATGCTACAAGTCCTCCTTTTCTTTTTACGGATACAGACTAACATGGCTGCTACTCTAAAATTTTTCATATGTAGTCAGCCAATTACTGTTTATTTCAAGCCTTCCTGTATCTGACCGATTCTCTCCACATATGGCTATCACAACTCACTGCAGGCTGATTATGTTGTGACTTAAGAAGGTCCTACTTGGACCTGGTTACTACCCTAATGATGCTAGCTGCAATACGTCTGCTGATATGGATAAACATTAGGTCATTCCCTCATCTGTTTTATGAAAAATAGAGTTTTCACCTTTTCTTCCTAAATCAATGGGTATCAAATGTCTCATGTATTTAAATTCTTGCCCATTTCTGAGGCAAGTATGCCTCTTCATTTTCCCTAGTAAATTATTCTGACTCTCTATGGGAGGTAACTATTCTTTCTGGCCAGCTGTCACAATGGTTTTGTTTGTTTAGCACCATAACATTTTAATATTTTTGACTTTCTTCCAATTATAAGCCTGGTAAATCCATAGGTTTGAGTAACAGGTTTTGTGGGAAGTAAAATCCTTATTTCTCTATTAACCATCTCAACTATGGAAGCCAGTCCTCCTGTTGATGTATGTCTAATATCTAACAGGGCTAGTTAGAGGTCTTTATTGTAATGTTTGGTTTTCTCCAAGAAATGTCTCATTGATCAAATGATCATTTAGCTTGTGCTGATTAATGTCTTACTCCCAGCTGATTTGGCTCATAGTTGTTTTCAGTTTTCTGAAATTGGCCCTTTTAAAGAACCAGGTATATATATATATATTATGGGTCTGGTCTTTATTCTGTTTGCACATTATAAATGTGATCAGGTCATGATCACTTGTACCTAAGCTACCATTAAGTTTTAGTTCTATGATCAGTTCCTCTTTATCTGTTAAGACATGGTCTAATATACAGTTTCCCTGTGTTGGCTACAACACTTTTTGAGTTATGATGGTGACTGAGAAAGGAGGGAGGCTTGGGAGTAGGGGAAGATTAAAAGCTCTGCTTTAGCTATGTAAAGCCAAGCTTATGGCTAGACAGCCAAAAAGAAAGGTCAGAAATGTTATGTAAAGCCTCCACTCAAATGCAATTGTAAGATCTGTAACTTGTATCGTTAAGTTCTGCAACCTTTTTGCAGACTTTGTAACTTCAGTTAGCGTGAGCATAGCCTTTTAAGTGTTTCAGAGTAACAGCCGTGTTAGTCTGTATTCGCAACAAGAAAAGGAGTACTGGTGGCACCTTAGAGCCTAACCAATTTATTTGAGCATAAGCTTTCGTGAGCTACAGCTCACTTCATCGGATACATACTGTTTCTATGCATCCGATGAAGTGAGCTGTAGCTCACGAAAGCTCATGCTCAAATAAATTGGTTAGTCTCTAAGGTGCCACAAGTACTCCTTTTCTTTTTAAGCGTTGTAACCTTTACAAGCTTTGTAACCTTTTCAGTTACCACTTGTATGAACCTCCAAGGTTTGCAATATTCAGAGAGAGCATGAACAAGGGAGTGTGTGGGGGAGATAAGGGAGTTAATGTGGGACTGGGCGGAGAGGAACTGCAAGGAGAAAAGAGCCAGGAGACAGGTGTGTCTGATGTAATCTGCCCTGAGAAGGCAATCGTGGGGTGCTGTAAAGAAAAGAAGAACCTGGTATGCATGAAAGGAACTGGTCTGGGAATGCTTCTCGGTGATATACACAGAAGGAAAACTCAGTGTACGTGACAGGAGCCATTCAATTCCAGCATGGAGATATGCATGCACACAAGCCCCCTACTTCTTCTTGACCTGCTCACTGGCCTGGATCTGTGACTGCAGGCGGACACTCCAGATCTACCATGCTTCGGCTTCTCAGCTTCCCATGGTAACTCTCTGCCTGTGAAAGTGTGCGGGTGCAGGAGGGTATGAATGC
This sequence comes from Lepidochelys kempii, assembly GCF_965140285.1. NCBI lineage: Eukaryota > Metazoa > Chordata > Testudines > Cheloniidae > Lepidochelys > Lepidochelys kempii. The sequence continues at coordinate 24,756 of NC_136389.1, read as the reverse complement.
GGTGAGTGTGTGTGTGTGTATGAATAAGCTCCATCCCTTGTCTGTCTGACCCAACAGTGGCATTATAATAAAACTAATACAAGTGTGACCCTGGGTTGGTTTTTACGGGAACAGAGATAACAAGAAACACAAGCTGAGATTTTAGTTTGGACAGAAGACAACGGATCTGGAATGTAGAGGTGGATCTGTGAGTTGTTAGCATAGAGTTGGTAACTGAATTTGTTTGTGCCTGAGATTGCACAGCAATAAGATGCAGAGAGAAAAGAGAAGGGGAGCAAGTTCAGAGCTTTCTGGCACCCCCACAGGAAGCTGGAAGAGGGATAAGGAGGATCCTCTTAAGGACACACTGAAGAAGCAACCAGAGAGGTAGGAGCTAATGAATCTCTTGCCATGGGACGGTTCTGTCTCTATGCTTGGTTTCCTTCCCCACTGCAGAAGGGTCTGACCCAAAGCTCAAATCCCAGTCACCAGGTTTAACTCTGCCAGGATGTCCCCCATCCATTCCTTGTAGGTCTGACTTTATGCTGGATGCCTCCCCAGAGAGGTGAAGGGTCTGACTGATTACTCCATTGAGTTACAAAGGGTTGGGCAGAAGACTGGCAGTGGCTTATCAAAGGAATGACTGTAAGAACACCAAGTCCAATTGCACCTTCAGATAAACAGCCCTGTTCCTGGCACTAGCCTGTCCAGTTCCCATCAACTCATTCAGCAACTCCACTTATAATCAGCAGAATTGGGCTTGCTTTTATTTATTTTTTTTAATCCCTAGAGTGTTGCAGGTTTGGGCTTGTTTTACGGAGGTCGCTTATTTGAGCTATTTTGTAATAGGTGACGTCAACACAAAGCTGGTTGTTGGAGTGGCTTCGGTGATTAACTGGTGTCTGTGTAGATGCACTTCATTAGAATTTTAGAATCCTCTTATCCCCACTCCTGTTCAGTTAAGAGAACACATCCAAATTCATGAACTTTCTGGCCCACCCAATTAACACATCTTATGTTCCAACTTTTTGCCCACACCAGGATAAGCTTCAATGGTTCAGCATGGGCATGTGCCACATTGAGGCAACAGAAACCATGAAGGCTGTGTAGAGAGCAAGGATGACCTTTTTAAATAAAGTAAAAATATTAAAATAATAAATGTTTAATTAATGTGTCACTTAATGTTGTATTCAGCAAAACCAGAACTACTAAAAAAAATTAATTTGTATAAACACACTCACTCCCTTCCCTCTGAAATGGGCTGTGCTTGTTTTGAAAGGCAGTGATTTTTTTTCTTTGGTCCTAAGACTGCTCTTGCTCACTAAGGGTTTGGCTACATTTGTGATTTAGAGCACATTAAAGCAGCCCCGGGTGCCCTAACTCATGATGCATCCACACTGGCAAGGCACGTAGAGCGCCCGGACTCTGCAGTTGGAGCACTCCTGGTAATCCATCTTGACTAGAAGCATAACTCTTGATGTGCCCTGGCTGGAGCGCCGCGGCACCAGTGTGGACGCCCTGACCTGTTAAAGTGCTCTGATCAGCCCTCCGAAGCATCCCACAATGTCTGTTCTTGGCACTTTGATCATCACTTTGAAATCTACTGTCCTGCCCTCAGGTGACCAACCGTCAGTCCCTCCCTTTAAATTCTTTGGGAATTTTGAAAATCCCCTTCCTGTTTGCTCAGCAAGGCATGGAGTGCTCTCAGTGAATCTTTCCAGGTGACCATGCCTCCACGCGCCAGGCAATCCCCAGTATGGAGCAACGGTGAGGTGCTGGACCTCATCAGTGTTTGGGGGGAGAAAGGTGTCCAGTCCCAGCTGCACTCCAGCCATAGGAATTACGATACCTTCGGGCAGATATCAAGGGACATTTTGGAAAAGGGCTGTCAAGGTTCCTTCCCCACTCTGAACTCTAGGGTACAGATGTGGAGACCTGCATGAAAAACCTCCTAAGCTTATTTTTACCAGCTTAGGTTAAAACTTCCCCAAGGTACAAACTATTTTATCTTTTGCCCCTGGACTTTATTGCTGCCATCACCAAGCATCTAACAAATATATAACAGGGAAAGAGCCCGCTTGGAAATGTCTTTCCCCCCCACAAAATCCTCCCAAACCCTACACCCCCTTTCCTGGGGAAGGCTTGATAAAAATCCTCACCAATTTGCATAGTTGAACACAGACCCAAACCCTTGGATCTTAAGAACAATGAAAAAGCAATCAGGTTCTTAAAAGAAGAATTTTAATTGAAGAAAAAGTAAAAGAATCACCTCTGTAAAATCAGGATGGTAAATACCTTACAGGGTAATCAGATTCAAAACATAGAGAATCCCTCTAGGCAAAACCTTAAGTTACAAAAAGACACAAAACCAGGAATATCCATTCCATTCAGCACAACTTATTTTACCAGCCATTTAAACAAAACAGAATCTAACACATACCTAGCTATATTACTTATTAACTCTTTACAGGAGTTCTGACCTGCATTCCTGCTCTGGTCCCGGCAAAGGCAACACAGACAGAGAGAACCTTTGTTTCTCCCCCCCCCCCCCGTCCAGCTTTGAAAGTATCTTGTCTCCGCATTGGTCATTTTGGTCAGGTGCCAGCAAGGTTATCCTAGCTTCTTAGGATAGTTTTTCCCCTGGCCAGGAGGGATTTAAAGGTGTTTACCATTCTCTTTATATTTATGACACGCCCCCCCAAATCACAGATTGGGTGAAAGGCTGGCTGTGATTTCTTCCTGGAGCTCTAGGAGAAAAGAGTTAATAAGACACATGCACCTCCAAATATACTATTAACTGTACAAAGACTAACAATATTTTCCACATCTCAAGGATGATTTTAATCAGTTGATTCTGGGAAACTTTCACGGGAGAGTGCATCAGCCACTTTGTTAGAAGCTCCTGAGATGTGTTGGATGTCGAAATCAAAATCTTGGAGACTTAAACTCCACCGAATAAGTTTTTTGTTATTTCCCATGGCGGTATGAAGCCACTGTAGTGCAGCACGGTCGGTTTGCAGGTGGAAACGCCGTCCCCAAACATATGGGTGTAAGCTTTTCCAGAGTGTAGACAATGGCATAACATTCTTTTTCACTGACTGACCAGTTGCTGTCCCTCTCAGACAGCTTCTTGCTGAGAAACACTACAGGGTGGAATTCTTGATCCGGTCCTTCCTGCATTAAAACTGCTCCCACACCACGCTCGGACGCATCTGTGGTTACTAGGAACGGTTTGTCAAAGTCTGGGGCCCTTAGCACAGGGTCAGACATGAGTGTCGCTTTAAGCTGGTTAAAGGCCTTCTGATGCTCTTTGGTCCACTGAACGGCATTTGGCTGTTTCTTTTTGGTTAGATCTGTCAGTGGGGCGGCGATTTGGCTGTATTGCGGTACAAATCGCCTGTAATAACCGGCCAAGCCTAAGAAGGATTGCACCTGTTTCTTTGAGTTTGGGACAGGCCACTTTTGGATAGCATCCACTTTGGCCTGTAGGGGGTTGATAGTTCCTTGACCCACCTGGTGTCCAAGGTAAGTCACTCTGTTTAGGCCTATTTGACACTTCTTAGCCTTAACAGTTAGTCCTGCCTCCCTTATGCGCTCGAAGACTTTTTGTAGATGTTCCAGGTATTCTGCCCAGGAATCCAAACATATGGCCACATCGTCAAGGTAGGCGACTGCATATTCTCCTAATCCCGCTAGGAGACCATCTACAAGTCTTTGGAAGGTGGCGGGTGCATTCCACAGCCCGAAAGGGAGTACATTAAATTCATACAGCCTGACATGTGTGGTGAAGGCTGACCTTTCCTTGGCAGATTCATCTAAAGGTACCTGCCAGTACCCCTTGGTTAAGTCCAAGGTAGAGATGAACTGGGCCCATCCCAGTTTGTCTAATAGTTCATCTGTGCGTGGCATTGGATAATTGTCTGGGCGAGTTACAGCATTTGGCTTACGGTAGTCCATGCAAAAACGTATCTCCCCATCTGGTTGGGAGCTAGAACCACTGGAGATGCCCATGCATTGCCACAGGGGCAGATTACACCCATCTGTAGCATATCCTGAATCTCCTGTTCTATAGCCATTTTAGCTTGAGGAGACACCGAGTAAGGTTGGACTTTAATTGGGTGAGCATTACCAGTGTCAATGGAGTGGTATGCCCGTTCAGTCAGCCCTGAGGTGGCTGAGAACGTCAGCGCATAGCTAGTACACAGCTCCTTGATCTGCTGTCACTGCATACGCCCAAAGATCATGGAGAGGTTCACCTCTTCCACGCCACCATCACTTTTCCTTTCGTAGCAGACACCTTCAGGCCACTCAGCGTCATCTCCTCCCTGGGCTGTAAACTGACAAACCTTTAATCCTCTGGAATAAAAGGGCTTTAGAGAATTAATATAGTACACCTTAGGCTTTCGGTTGAACGTGGGGAATGCTATGAGATAATTAACAGGCGCTCCTGGACCGTGAATGGCCCTTCCCACGACGCTTCCATTTTATGGGCCTGGAGCACCTTTAAGACCATGACCTAGTCCCCTACTTCGAAGGAAAGCTCTCTGGCATGTTTATCATAGCAGGCTTTTTGCTCTTTTTGAGCATCCTTTAGGTTTTCTTTAGCAAGGGCCAAAGAGGTTCGGTGGGTATTTTGTAGATTGGTTACAAAGTCCAGAACGTTAGTTCCTGGAGAAGGTGTAAACCCTTCCCATTGCTGCTTCTTCAACTGTAATGGCCCCTTAACCTCACGGCCATATACAAGTTCAAATGGTGAAAAACCTAAACTGGGATGTGGTACAGCCCTGTAGGCAAAGAGCAACTGCTGCAACACTAGGTCCCAATCATTGGAGTGCCCATTTACGAATTTACGTATCATGGCCCCCAAAGTCCCATTACATTTCTCCACCAGGCCATTTGTTTGATGATGGGAAGGGATGGCAACCAAGTGATTCACCCCATGAGCTTCCCAAAGGCTTTCCACAGTACCAGCCAGGAAATTAGTTCCTGCATCCGTGAGGATGTCGGAGGGCCAACCTACCCTGACAAAAATGTCTGCTAGTGCCTGGTACACACTTTTAGCCCTGTTGTTGCTTAGGGCTACTGCTTCCGGCCATCGGGTGGCAAAATCCATGAAAGTCAGTATGTACTGCTTTCCTCTGGGTGTCTTTGTCAAAAAAGGACCCAGAATATCTACAGCTACTCGCTGAAATGGAACTTCAATGATGGGGAGTGGCTGGACAGGGGCTTTGACCTGGTCTTGGGGTTCTCCCACTTTTTGGCATACCTCACAAGACCGGACATAGGTAGAAACATCCTTGCCCATTCCCTCCCATTGGAATGACCTCCCCAACTGGTCTTTGGTCCTGTTCACCCCAGCATGGCCATTAGGATGATTGTGGGCCAAGCTCAAGAGCTTTACCCAGTACTTAGTTGGCACTACCAACTGTCTCTGAGGATGCCAGTCTTCCTGGTGTCCACCAGAAAGAGTTTCCTTGAATAAAAGTCCTTTTTCTACAACAAACCTGGATCAATTAGAAGAACTGAGAGGCGGTGGGTTGCTCCGGGCTGCCGTCCAAGCTCTCTGGAGGCTTTCATCTCCTTCCTGTTTGATCTGGAACTGTTCCCTTGATGCTGGGGACATCAGTTCCTCATTGGATTGTGGACCTAGGCTTGGTCCCTCTGGAAGCGATGTCAGGGATGGGGCTGTTTCCGTTGACTGTGAACCGCTCTCCACTGGTTAGGATGGTAAATCAGGATGGTAAATACCTTACAGGGTAATCAGATTCAAAACATAGAGAATCCCTCTAGGCAAAACCTTAAGTTACAAAAAGACACAAAACCAGGAATATCCATTCCATTCAGCACAACTTATTTTACCAGCCATTTAAACAAAACAGAATCTAACACATACCTAGCTATATTACTTATTAACTCTTTACAGGAGTTCTGACCTGCATTCCTGCTCTGGTCCCGGCAAAGGCAACACAGACAGAGAGAACCTTTGTTTCTCCCCCCCCCCCCCCCCGTCCAGCTTTGAAAGTATCTTGTCTCCGCATTGGTCATTTTGGTCAGGTGCCAGCAAGGTTATCCTAGCTTCTTAGGATAGTTTTTCCCCTGGCCAGGAGGGATTTAAAGGTGTTTACCATTCTCTTTATATTTATGACACGCCCCCCCAAATCACAGATTGGGTGAAAGGCTGGCTGTGATTTCTTCCTGGAGCTCTAGGAGAAAAGAGTTAATAAGACACATGCACCTCCAAATATACTATTAACTGTACAAAGACTAACAATATTTTCCACATCTCAAGGATGATTTTAATCAGTTGATTCTGGGAAACTTTCACGGGAGAGTGCATCAGCCACTTTGTTAGAAGCTCCTGAGATGTGTTGGATGTCGAAATCAAAATCTTGGAGACTTAAACTCCACCGAATAAGTTTTTTGTTATTTCCCATGGCGGTATGAAGCCACTGTAGTGCAGCACGGTCGGTTTGCAGGTGGAAACGCCGTCCCCAAACATATGGGTGTAAGCTTTTCCAGAGTGTAGACAATGGCATAACATTCTTTTTCACTGACTGACCAGTTGCTGTCCCTCTCAGACAGCTTCTTGCTGAGAAACACTACAGGGTGGAATTCTTGATCCGGTCCTTCCTGCATTAAAACTGCTCCCACACCACGCTCGGACGCATCTGTGGTTACTAGGAACGGTTTGTCAAAGTCTGGGGCCCTTAGCACAGGGTCAGACATGAGTGTCGCTTTAAGCTGGTTAAAGGCCTTCTGATGCTCTTTGGTCCACTGAACGGCATTTGGCTGTTTCTTTTTGGTTAGATCTGTCAGTGGGGCGGCGATTTGGCTGTATTGCGGTACAAATCGCCTGTAATAACCGGCCAAGCCTAAGAAGGATTGCACCTGTTTCTTTGAGTTTGGGACAGGCCACTTTTGGATAGCATCCACTTTGGCCTGTAGGGGGTTGATAGTTCCTTGACCCACCTGGTGTCCAAGGTAAGTCACTCTGTTTAGGCCTATTTGACACTTCTTAGCCTTAACAGTTAGTCCTGCCTCCCTTATGCGCTCGAAGACTTTTTGTAGATGTTCCAGGTATTCTGCCCAGGAATCCAAACATATGGCCACATCGTCAAGGTAGGCGACTGCATATTCTCCTAATCCCGCTAGGAGACCATCTACAAGTCTTTGGAAGGTGGCGGGTGCATTCCACAGCCCGAAAGGGAGTACATTAAATTCATACAGCCTGACATGTGTGGTGAAGGCTGACCTTTCCTTGGCAGATTCATCTAAAGGTACCTGCCAGTACCCCTTGGTTAAGTCCAAGGTAGAGATGAACTGGGCCCATCCCAGTTTGTCTAATAGTTCATCTGTGCGTGGCATTGGATAATTGTCTGGGCGAGTTACAGCATTTGGCTTACGGTAGTCCATGCAAAAACGTATCTCCCCATCTGGTTGGGAGCTAGAACCACTGGAGATGCCCATGCATTGCCACAGGGGCAGATTACACCCATCTGTAGCATATCCTGAATCTCCTGTTCTATAGCCATTTTAGCTTGAGGAGACACCGAGTAAGGTTGGACTTTAATTGGGTGAGCATTACCAGTGTCAATGGAGTGGTATGCCCGTTCAGTCAGCCCTGAGGTGGCTGAGAACGTCAGCGCATAGCTAGTACACAGCTCCTTGATCTGCTGTCACTGCATACGCCCAAAGATCATGGAGAGGTTCACCTCTTCCACGCCACCATCACTTTTCCTTTCGTAGCAGACACCTTCAGGCCACTCAGCGTCATCTCCTCCCTGGGCTGTAAACTGACAAACCTTTAATCCTCTGGAATAAAAGGGCTTTAGAGAATTAATATAGTACACCTTAGGCTTTCGGTTGAACGTGGGGAATGCTATGAGATAATTAACAGGCGCTCCTGGACCGTGAATGGCCCTTCCCACGACGCTTCCATTTTATGGGCCTGGAGCACCTTTAAGACCATGACCTAGTCCCCTACTTCGAAGGAAAGCTCTCTGGCATGTTTATCATAGCAGGCTTTTTGCTCTTTTTGAGCATCCTTTAGGTTTTCTTTAGCAAGGGCCAAAGAGGTTCGGTGGGTATTTTGTAGATTGGTTACAAAGTCCAGAACGTTAGTTCCTGGAGAAGGTGTAAACCCTTCCCATTGCTGCTTCTTCAACTGTAATGGCCCCTTAACCTCACGGCCATATACAAGTTCAAATGGTGAAAAACCTAAACTGGGATGTGGTACAGCCCTGTAGGCAAAGAGCAACTGCTGCAACACTAGGTCCCAATCATTGGAGTGCCCATTTACGAATTTACGTATCATGGCCCCCAAAGTCCCATTACATTTCTCCACCAGGCCATTTGTTTGATGATGGGAAGGGATGGCAACCAAGTGATTCACCCCATGAGCTTCCCAAAGGCTTTCCACAGTACCAGCCAGGAAATTAGTTCCTGCATCCGTGAGGATGTCGGAGGGCCAACCTACCCTGACAAAAATGTCTGCTAGTGCCTGGTACACACTTTTAGCCCTGTTGTTGCTTAGGGCTACTGCTTCCGGCCATCGGGTGGCAAAATCCATGAAAGTCAGTATGTACTGCTTTCCTCTGGGTGTCTTTGTCAAAAAAGGACCCAGAATATCTACAGCTACTCGCTGAAATGGAACTTCAATGATGGGGAGTGGCTGGACAGGGGCTTTGACCTGGTCTTGGGGTTCTCCCACTTTTTGGCATACCTCACAAGACCGGACATAGGTAGAAACATCCTTGCCCATTCCCTCCCATTGGAATGACCTCCCCAACTGGTCTTTGGTCCTGTTCACCCCAGCATGGCCATTAGGATGATTGTGGGCCAAGCTCAAGAGCTTTACCCAGTACTTAGTTGGCACTACCAACTGTCTCTGAGGATGCCAGTCTTCCTGGTGTCCACCAGAAAGAGTTTCCTTGAATAAAAGTCCTTTTTCTACAACAAACCTGGATCAATTAGAAGAACTGAGAGGCGGTGGGTTGCTCCGGGCTGCCGTCCAAGCTCTCTGGAGGCTTTCATCTCCTTCCTGTTTGATCTGGAACTGTTCCCTTGATGCTGGGGACATCAGTTCCTCATTGGATTGTGGACCTAGGCTTGGTCCCTCTGGAAGCGATGTCAGGGATGGGGCTGTTTCCGTTGACTGTGAACCGCTCTCCACTGGTTAGGATGGTAAATCAGGATGGTAAATACCTTACAGGGTAATCAGATTCAAAACATAGAGAATCCCTCTAGGCAAAACCTTAAGTTACAAAAAGACACAAAACCAGGAATATCCATTCCATTCAGCACAACTTATTTTACCAGCCATTTAAACAAAACAGAATCTAACACATACCTAGCTATATTACTTATTAACTCTTTACAGGAGTTCTGACCTGCATTCCTGCTCTGGTCCCGGCAAAGGCAACACAGACAGAGAGAACCTTTGTTTCTCCCCCCCCCCCCGTCCAGCTTTGAAAGTATCTTGTCTCCGCATTGGTCATTTTGGTCAGGTGCCAGCAAGGTTATCCTAGCTTCTTAGGATAGTTTTTCCCCTGGCCAGGAGGGATTTAAAGGTGTTTACCATTCTCTTTATATTTATGACACGCCCCCCCAAATCACAGATTGGGTGAAAGGCTGGCTGTGATTTCTTCCTGGAGCTCTAGGAGAAAAGAGTTAATAAGACACATGCACCTCCAAATATACTATTAACTGTACAAAGACTAACAATATTTTCCACATCTCAAGGATGATTTTAATCAGTTGATTCTGGGAAACTTTCACGGGAGAGTGCATCAGCCACTTTGTTAGAAGCTCCTGAGATGTGTTGGATGTCGAAATCAAAATCTTGGAGACTTAAACTCCACCGAATAAGTTTTTTGTTATTTCCCATGGCGGTATGAAGCCACTGTAGTGCAGCACGGTCGGTTTGCAGGTGGAAACGCCGTCCCCAAACATATGGGTGTAAGCTTTTCCAGAGTGTAGACAATGGCATAACATTCTTTTTCACTGACTGACCAGTTGCTGTCCCTCTCAGACAGCTTCTTGCTGAGAAACACTACAGGGTGGAATTCTTGATCCGGTCCTTCCTGCATTAAAACTGCTCCCACACCACGCTCGGACGCATCTGTGGTTACTAGGAACGGTTTGTCAAAGTCTGGGGCCCTTAGCACAGGGTCAGACATGAGTGTCGCTTTAAGCTGGTTAAAGGCCTTCTGATGCTCTTTGGTCCACTGAACGGCATTTGGCTGTTTCTTTTTGGTTAGATCTGTCAGTGGGGCGGCGATTTGGCTGTATTGCGGTACAAATCGCCTGTAATAACCGGCCAAGCCTAAGAAGGATTGCACCTGTTTCTTTGAGTTTGGGACAGGCCACTTTTGGATAGCATCCACTTTGGCCTGTAGGGGGTTGATAGTTCCTTGACCCACCTGGTGTCCAAGGTAAGTCACTCTGTTTAGGCCTATTTGACACTTCTTAGCCTTAACAGTTAGTCCTGCCTCCCTTATGCGCTCGAAGACTTTTTGTAGATGTTCCAGGTATTCTGCCCAGGAATCCAAACATATGGCCACATCGTCAAGGTAGGCGACTGCATATTCTCCTAATCCCGCTAGGAGACCATCTACAAGTCTTTGGAAGGTGGCGGGTGCATTCCACAGCCCGAAAGGGAGTACATTAAATTCATACAGCCTGACATGTGTGGTGAAGGCTGACCTTTCCTTGGCAGATTCATCTAAAGGTACCTGCCAGTACCCCTTGGTTAAGTCCAAGGTAGAGATGAACTGGGCCCATCCCAGTTTGTCTAATAGTTCATCTGTGCGTGGCATTGGATAATTGTCTGGGCGAGTTACAGCATTTGGCTTACGGTAGTCCATGCAAAAACGTATCTCCCCATCTGGTTGGGAGCTAGAACCACTGGAGATGCCCATGCATTGCCACAGGGGCAGATTACACCCATCTGTAGCATATCCTGAATCTCCTGTTCTATAGCCATTTTAGCTTGAGGAGACACCGAGTAAGGTTGGACTTTAATTGGGTGAGCATTACCAGTGTCAATGGAGTGGTATGCCCGTTCAGTCAGCCCTGAGGTGGCTGAGAACGTCAGCGCATAGCTAGTACACAGCTCCTTGATCTGCTGTCACTGCATACGCCCAAAGATCATGGAGAGGTTCACCTCTTCCACGCCACCATCACTTTTCCTTTCGTAGCAGACACCTTCAGGCCACTCAGCGTCATCTCCTCCCTGGGCTGTAAACTGACAAACCTTTAATCCTCTGGAATAAAAGGGCTTTAGAGAATTAATATAGTACACCTTAGGCTTTCGGTTGAACGTGGGGAATGCTATGAGATAATTAACAGGCGCTCCTGGACCGTGAATGGCCCTTCCCACGACGCTTCCATTTTATGGGCCTGGAGCACCTTTAAGACCATGACCTAGTCCCCTACTTCGAAGGAAAGCTCTCTGGCATGTTTATCATAGCAGGCTTTTTGCTCTTTTTGAGCATCCTTTAGGTTTTCTTTAGCAAGGGCCAAAGAGGTTCGGTGGGTATTTTGTAGATTGGTTACAAAGTCCAGAACGTTAGTTCCTGGAGAAGGTGTAAACCCTTCCCATTGCTGCTTCTTCAACTGTAATGGCCCCTTAACCTCACGGCCATATACAAGTTCAAATGGTGAAAAACCTAAACTGGGATGTGGTACAGCCCTGTAGGCAAAGAGCAACTGCTGCAACACTAGGTCCCAATCATTGGAGTGCCCATTTACGAATTTACGTATCATGGCCCCCAAAGTCCCATTACATTTCTCCACCAGGCCATTTGTTTGATGATGGGAAGGGATGGCAACCAAGTGATTCACCCCATGAGCTTCCCAAAGGCTTTCCACAGTACCAGCCAGGAAATTAGTTCCTGCATCCGTGAGGATGTCGGAGGGCCAACCTACCCTGACAAAAATGTCTGCTAGTGCCTGGTACACACTTTTAGCCCTGTTGTTGCTTAGGGCTACTGCTTCCGGCCATCGGGTGGCAAAATCCATGAAAGTCAGTATGTACTGCTTTCCTCTGGGTGTCTTTGTCAAAAAAGGACCCAGAATATCTACAGCTACTCGCTGAAATGGAACTTCAATGATGGGGAGTGGCTGGACAGGGGCTTTGACCTGGTCTTGGGGTTCTCCCACTTTTTGGCATACCTCACAAGACCGGACATAGGTAGAAACATCCTTGCCCATTCCCTCCCATTGGAATGACCTCCCCAACTGGTCTTTGGTCCTGTTCACCCCAGCATGGCCATTAGGATGATTGTGGGCCAAGCTCAAGAGCTTTACCCAGTACTTAGTTGGCACTACCAACTGTCTCTGAGGATGCCAGTCTTCCTGGTGTCCACCAGAAAGAGTTTCCTTGAATAAAAGTCCTTTTTCTACAACAAACCTGGATCAATTAGAAGAACTGAGAGGCGGTGGGTTGCTCCGGGCTGCCGTCCAAGCTCTCTGGAGGCTTTCATCTCCTTCCTGTTTGATCTGGAACTGTTCCCTTGATGCTGGGGACATCAGTTCCTCATTGGATTGTGGACCTAGGCTTGGTCCCTCTGGAAGCGATGTCAGGGATGGGGCTGTTTCCGTTGACTGTGAACCGCTCTCCACTGGTTCACTGTGTTGGGGTTCAGGCTCCAGCTGAGCCTCTTGTGTAGGGTTATTGGCTGCTGCCGGTTCCGGTTCTGGGACTGGCTCTGTCTGGGTCTCTGGGACTGGATCCACTACTGCTGTTGCAGACGTTGGCATGGGGTCTGGGTCCATCACCTCTGACCGGGTCCTGGTAGAAGTTTCTGGAACAGAGCTAGGCGGGACTGCTTGCTTAGCCTGGCTGCAGGTGACCATTCCCACCCTTTTGGCTACCTTCACATGATTGGCTAAGTCTTCCCCCAACAGCATGGGGATGGGATAATCATCATATACTGCAAAAGTCGATGTTCCTTACCAGCCCTTGTACTGGAAAGGCAACTTGGCTGTAGGCAAATTGCAAGAGTTGGACTTGAAGGGTTGAATTGTCACTTGGATCTCTGGGTTGATTAAATTGGGGTCCACTAAGGAAGCATGGATAGCCGACACTTGTGCGCCGGTGTCCCTCCACGTGGTGACCTTCTTCCCGCCCACACTCACTTTTCCCTCCGCTCCAAGGGTATCTGGGAGGTATCTGGGCCTGAGGACCTCTGTTGTGATTCCAGTGCAATGAACTGTAATCTGTTGGGGTTCTTGGGGCAGTTGGCCTTCACATGCCCCGGCTCATTACATTTAAAACATCATCCAGCTGACGGGTCACTGGGGCGAGGTGGGTTGCTGGAGAACTGTGTGGCAGGACAATAAGGTGTCTGGAGTATTCCTTGGTGTGCAGTTGGGGCCTTGGTAGTAGGGTGTGGTCTGAGGGTGTCCCTTCTGGTATCTGCTCCAACCAGGCTTGTTCCTCTCTCCTCCCTCCACCTGTTTTGTTCCAGCTTGCCCTGCCTCTCTGGTGGTCTGGGACTGCTCGTATCGATCAGCATAAAAAGCAAGACTTTCTGCTGAGTCCATTTCCTTATCCTATAAATAAGGTTTTATTTCGTCCTTGGACATATTCAGGAATTGCTCCTGAGCTATCAAATCACACATTCTGTCAAAGCTAGTGACACCCGTTCCTTGGTCCCATTTATCTAACAGATCCTTCATCTGGTTTAGATAAGCCACATTACTTAGTCCAGGCCCTCTCTTAAGGGTTAAAAATTTTACTCTGTACGTTTCAGATGTAATTTGAAATTGCTTTACAACCAAATCCTTGAACTTATTATAGTCAGAAGCCTCATCAATAGGCATCTTATTGAATATGTCCAGAGCTCTTTCAGTTAATTTTGAGACCAATGTGGTCATCTTGTGAGCTTCAGGAATTGATGGAGAGTGCACAGTCTCTCAAAGGTGAGAAAATATTCAGCAATATCACTGGATTCATCATACTGTGGACATAGTCGCTCCCATTTGTGGATTGTTGGGGAAGGATGGTTAGGGTTATCCAGTAGATTCCACTCAGCCTTTGCCTTCTCCATCTCCAGTGCATGCTTCCTCTCTTTTTCCTTCTCCGCCTCAACATGCTTCCTCTCCTCCTCAGCATACTTCCTCTCTTTTTCCTTTTCCTCCATTTCTTTTCCCCCAGCCTCCATAGCTCTCCTGTGGGCAGCCTCTTGTTTTTTTTCTACCTCCATAGCCCTCCTGTGGGCAGCCTCCCTTTCCTCCTCAGCATGCTTCCATTCTTTTTCCTTTGTCTCCATAGCTCTCCTGTGGGCAGCCTCTTTGGCTGTTTCCTTGGTTTCTGTCATGTTTGCCTCTCTGTTTTTAATTGACTTTACATCCGAGAGTTAGAACTAAAACAAACAAAAACAAAAAAAACTTGGCTTGTCAAAACAATAATAGGTTGTGCTGTAACCGGATACCGATGTTCTCTGATAGTGACTGTAAGCCTACAGACAAATCCTTTAAAAAAAAACCTAACACCTTTGTTTCCAGGCAAATAGACAGAAAACCCCTCTAATTGCTCTTAGGTAAAAAACTACTTCAGGTCTGTGAAGACTTGTGAATTTTCCTGCAGGAGGTTAACTACCCTGCCTTTAAGTATAGAAAACTCCAGCTCACAAAAGACAATTACCTTTTGTTGTTGCTCTGGCCCCCAAGCAGAGACAAAAAAACTAACTGCTTTCAGCTTAACCTGTTTTCCAGCAGCCCAAAGGAAAAAAATATTTCCTTTTAAAAAATCTGTGCTTCTGGTTGAAAAAATCTCAAATTGATTTCAAAATGAGTTCAAGTTAATCCCACCACTCTGCCACCATGTCAAGGTTCCTTCCCCACTCTGAACTCTAGGGTACAGATGTGGGGACCTGCATGAAAAACCCCCTAAGCTTATTTTTACCAGCTTAGGTTAAAACTTCCCCAAGGTACATACTATTTTACCTTTTGCCCCTGGACTTTGTTGCTGCCACCACCAAGCGTCTAACAGATATACAAGAGGGAAAGAGCCCGCTTGGAAATGTCTTTCCCCCCCACAAAATCCTCCCAAACCCTACACCCCCTTTCCTGGGGAAGGCTTGATAAAAATCCTCACCAATTTGCATAGTTGAACACAGACCCAAACCCTTGGATCTTAAGAACAATGAAAAAGCAATCAGGTTCTTAAAAGAAGAATTTTAATTAAAGAAAAAGTAAAAGAATCACCTCTGTAAAATCAGGATGGTAAATACCTTACAGGGTAATCAGATTCAAAACCACAGAGAATCCCTCTAGGCAAAACCTTAAGTTACAAAAATACACAAACAGGAATATACATTCCCTCCAGCACAGCTTATTTTATCAGCCATTTAAACAAAACAGAACCTAACACATAGAATCATAGAATCATAGAATATCAGGGTTGGAAGGGACCCCAGAAGGTCATCTAGTCCAACCCCCTGCTCAAAGCAGGACCAATTCCCAGTTAAATCATCCCAGCCAGGGCTTTGTCAAGCCTGACCTTAAAAACCTCTAAGGAAGGAGATTCTACCACCTCCCTAGGTAACGCATTCCAGTGTTTCACCACCCTCTTAGTGAAAAAGTTTTTCCTAATATCCAATCGAAACCTCCCCCACTGCAACTTGAGACCATTACTCCTCGTTCTGTCATCTGCTACCATTGAGAACAGTCTAGAGCCATCCTCTTTGGAACCCCCTTTCAGGTAGTTGAAAGCAGCTATCAAATCCCCCCTCATTCTTCTCTTCTGCAGACTAAACAATCCCAGCTCCCTCAGCCTCTCCTCATAAGTCATGTGTTCCAGTCCCCTAATCATTTTTGTTGCCCTTCGCTGGACTCTCTCCAATTTATCCACATCCTTCTTGAAGTGTGGGGCCCAAAACTGGACACAGTACTCCAGATGAGGCCTCACCAATGTCGAATAGAGGGGAACGATCACGTCCCTCGATCTGCTCGCTATGCCCCTACTTATACATACCTACCTACTTATACATACCTAGCTATATTACTTATTAACTCTTTACAGGAGTTCTGACCTGCATTCCTGCTCCGGTCCCAGCAAAGGCAACACAGACAGAGAGAATCTTTGTTTCTCCCCCCCGCTCCAGCTTTGAAAGTATCTTGTCTCCGCATTGGTCACGTTGGTCAGGTGCCAGCGAGGTTATCCTAGCTTCTTAACCCTTTGCAGGTGAAAGGGTTTTTCCCCTGGCCAGGAGGGATTTAAAGGTGTTTTACCCTTCCCTTTATATTTATGACAGGGGCCATGACCGAGATGCACTGCAGTACAGGGTTAAAGTGAAGGAGCTGTGGAATGCTTACTGCAAAGCCCGCAAGGCAAACCACCGCTCTGGTGCTGCCCCTGTGACCTGCCGTTTCTACAAAGAGCTGGACATGATACTTGGGGCGATCCCACCTCCACTCCTAAGACCACCATGGACACTTCAGAGCCCAGTTCAACAAGGCAGGAGGAGGAGGAGGAAAGCGGGACCGAGGGTGCTGAGGAGAAGGGGGACAGCCCGGCATCCCTAGATGCATGCAGCCAGGAGCTGTTCTCAAACCAAGAGGAAGGTAGCCAGTTGCTGTGGCCGGTGCTTGAGGAAGAACAAACACCAGAGGAGGTGCCTGGTAAGCGGCTTGTATTTTGGAAGGAAGTTATTTGGTGCGGGCTCTTGGGGCGAGGAGGGTTGGGGCTGCATGCATGGCTCGATGCGGAATAGGGCATTGATGTGCTCTCACATCGTGATAATCGGCCTCAGTGATCTCTTCAAAGGTCTCATGCAGAAGCTGGGGAATCCGCTTGCGCAGGTTCCTTGGCAGAGCCACTGTGCTCCTCGTCCCAGTCAGGCTAACATGTCTGCGCCACTGTGCCGTGAGGGGCGGGGGGACCATTGCTGCACACAGGCAAGCTGCATATGGGCCAGGGTGGAAGCCACATTGTAGAAGACCCTCCCTTGCTTCCCAGGTCACCCTCAGCACAGTCGCGTAGCCAAGTGGAGGGAAAAGGGGGAGCGATCCAAAAAAAAAAAAAAAGTGCCACCCGCTGCGGCGTTTTTACTCGCTCCGGCGGCCAGCCGGCTGGCCCTTCCTCCCTCGCTCCGGCAGCCGGCCGGAGCGAGTAAAAACGCCGCAGCGGGTGGCACTCCCTCCCTCGCTCCGGCGGGCCGGCCCGCCCTCCCTCCCTCCCTCCCTCCCTCGCTCGGGCGGCCGGCCCGCCCTCCCTCCCTCCCTCCCTCCCTCGCTCGGGCGGGCCGGCCCGCCCTCCCTCCCTCCCTCGCTCGGGCGGCCGGCCCGCCCTCCCTCCCTCCCTCCCTCCCTCGCTCGGGCGGCCGGCCCGCCCTCCCTCCCTCCCTCCCTCCCTCGCTCGGGCGGCCGGCCCGCCCTCCCTCCCTCCCTCCCTCCCTCGCTCGGGCGGCCGGCCCGCCCTCCCTCCCTCCCTCCCTCCCTCCCTCGGGCGGCCGGCCCGCCCTCCCTCCCTCCCTCGCTCCCGCCCTCCCTCCCTCCCTCGGGCGGCCGGCCCGCCCTCCCTCCCTCCCTCCCTCCCTCGCTCGGGCGGCCGGCCCGCCCTCCCTCCCTCCCTCCCTCCCTCGCTCGGGCGGCCGGCCCGCCCTCCCTCCCTCCCTCGCTCGGGCGGCCGGCCCGCCCTCCCTCCCTCCCTCCCTCGGGCGGCCGGCCGGCCCGCCCTCCCTCCCTCCCTCGGGCGGCCGGCCCGCCCTCCCTCCCTCCCTCGCTCCCTCCCTCCCTCGGGCGGCCGGCCCGTCCTCCCTCCCTCCCTCGGGCGGCCGGCCCGCCCTCCTCCCTCCCTCCCTCGCTCCCTCGCTCGGGCGGCCGGCCCGCCCTCCCTCCCTCCCTCCCTCGCTCCCTCGCTCGGGCGGGCGGCCGGCCCGCCCTCCCTCCCTCCCTCCCTCGCTCCCTCGCTCGGGCGGGCGGCCGGCCCGCCCTCCCTCCCTCCCTCCCTCGCTCCCTCGCTCGGGCGGCCGGCCCGCCCTCCCTCCCTCCCTCCCTCGCTCCCTCGCTCGGGCGGCCGGCCCGCCCTCCCTCCCTCCCTCCCTCGCTCCCTCGCTCGGGCGGCCGGCCCGCCCTCCCTCCCTCCCTCCCTCGCTCCCTCGCTCGGGCGGCCGGCCCGCCCTCCCTCCCTCCCTCCCTCGCTCCCTCGCTCGGGCGGCCGGCCCGCCCTCCCTCCCTCCCTCCCTCGCTCCCTCGCTCGGGCGGCCGGCCCGCCCTCCCTCCCTCCCTCCCTCGCTCGGGCGGCCGGCCCGCCCTCCCTCCCTCCCTCCCTCGCTCGGGCGGCCGGCCCGCCCTCCCTCCCTCCCTCCCTCGCTCGGGCGGCCGGCCCGCCCTCCCTCCCTCCCTCCCTCGCTCCCTCGCTCGGGCGGCCGGCCCGCCCTCCCCTCCCTCCCTCCCTCGCTCCCTCGCTCGGGCGGCCGGCCCGCCCGCCCTCCCTCCCTCCCTCGCTCCCTCGCTCGGGCGGCCGGCCCGCCCGCCCTCCCTCCCTCCCTCGCTCCCTCGCTCGGGCGGCCGGCCCGCCCGCCCTCCCTCCCTCCCTCGCTCCCTCGCTCGGGCGGCCGGCCCTCCCTCCCTCCCTCGCTCCCTCGCTCGGGCGGGCCGGCCCCTCCCTCCCTCCCTCGCTCCCTCGCTCGGGGGCGGGCCGGCCCGCCCCCCCTCCCTCGCTCCCTCGCTCGGGCGGCCGGCCCGCCCTCCCTCCCTCGCTCCCTCGCTCGGGCGGCCGGCCCGCCCTCCCTCCCTCGCTCCCTCGCTCGGGCGGCCGGCCCGCCCTCCCTCCCTCGCTCCCTCGCTCGGCGGCCGGCCCGCCCTCCCTCCCTCGCTCCCCTCGCTCGGGCGGCCGGCCCGCCCTCCCTCCCTCGCTCCCTCGCTCGGGCGGCCGGCCCGCCCTCCCTCCCTCGCTCCCTCGCTCGGGCGGCCGGCCCGCCCTCCCTCCCTCCCTCCCTCCCTCGCTCGGGCGGCCGGCCCGCCCTCCCTCCCTCCCTCGCTCGGGCGGCCGGCCCGCCCTCCCTCCCTCCCTCCCTCCCTCGCTCGGGCGGCCGGCCCGCCTCCCTCCCTCCCTCCTCCCTCCCTCGCTCGGGCGGCCGGCCCGCCCTCCTCCTCCCTCCCTCCCTCCCTCCCTCGCTCGGGCGGCCGGCCCGCCCTCCCTCCCTCCCTCCCTCCCTCCCTCGCTCGGGCGGCCGGCCCGCCCTCCCTCCCTCCCTCCCTCCCTCCCTCGCTCGGGCGGCCGGCCCGCCCTCCCTCCCTCCCTCCCTCCCTCCCTCGCTCGGGCGGCCGGCCCGCCCGCCCGCCCTCCCTCCCTCGCTCGCTCGGGCGGCCGGCCCGCCCTCCCGTCCTCCCTCCCTCCCTCCCTCCCTCCCTCCCTCCCTCGCTCGGGCGGCCGGCCCGCCTCCTCCCTCCCTCCCTCCCTCCCTCGGGCGGCCGGCCCGCCCTCCCTCCCTCCCTCCCTCGCTCCCTCGCTCGGGCGGCCGGCCCGCCCTCCCTCCCTCCCTCCCTCGCTCCCTCGCTCGGGCGGCCGGCCCGCCCTCCCTCCCTCCCTCCCTCGCTCCTCGCTCGGGCGGCCGGCCCGCCCTCCCTCCCTCCCTCCCTCGCTCCCTCGCTCGGGCGGCCGGCCCGCCCTCCCCTCCCTCCCTCCCTCGCTCCCTCGCTCGGGCGCCGGCCCGCCCTCCCTCCCTCCCTCCCTCGCTCCCTCGCTCGGGCGGCCGGCCCGCCCTCCCTCCCTCCCTCCCTCGCTCCCTCGCTCGGGCGGCCGGCCCGCCCTCCCTCCCTCCCTCCCTCGCTCCCTCGCTCGGGCGGGCCGGCCCACCCTCCCTCCCTCGCTCCCTCGCTCGGGGCGGCCGGCCCGCCCGCCCTCCCTCCCTCCCTCGCTCCCTCGCTCGGGCGGCCGGCCCGCCCGCCCTCCCTCCCTCCCTCGCTCCCTCGCTCGGGCGGGCCGGCCCGCCCGCCCTCCCTCCCTCCCTCGCTCCCTCGCTCCGGCGGCCGGCCGGCCCGCCCTCCCTCCCTCGCTCCCTCGCTCCGGCGGCCGGCCCGCCCTCCCTCCCTCCCTCGCTCGGGCGGCCGGCCCGCCCGCCCTCCGTCCCTCCCTCGCTCGGGCGGCCGGCCCCGCCCGCCCTCCCTCCCTCCCTCGCTCCCTCGCTCGGGCGGCCGGCCTCCCTCCCTCCCTCGCTCCCTCGCTCGGGCGGCCGGCCCGCCCTCCCTCCCTCGCTCCCCTCGCTCGGGCGGCCGGCCCGCCCTCCCTCCCTCGCTCCCCTCGCTCGGGCGGCCGGCCCGCCCTCCCTCCCTCGCTCCCTCGCTCGGGCGGCCGGCCCGCCCTCCCTCCCTCGCTCCCTCGCTCGGGCGGCCGGCCCGCCTCCCTCCCTCCCTCCCTCCCTCGCTCGGGCGGCCGGCCCGCCCTTCCTCCCTCCCTCCCTCCCCTCGCTCGGGCGGCCGGCCCGCCCTCCCTCCCTCCCTCGCTCCCTCGCTCGGGCGGCCGGCCCGCCCGCCCTCCCTCCTCCCTCGCTCCCTCGCTCCGGCGGCCGGCCGGCCCGCCCTCCCTCCCTCGCTCCCTCGCTCCGGCGGCCGGCCCGCCCTCCCTCCCTCCCTCGCTCGGGCGGCCGGCCCGCCCGCCCCCCTCCGTCCCTCCCTCGCTCGGGCGGCCGGCCCGCCCGCCCTCCCTCCCTCCCTCGCTCCCTCGCTCGGGCGGCCGGCCCTCCCTCCCTCCCTCGCTCCCTCGCTCGGGCGGCCGGCCCGCCCTCCCTCCCTCGCTCCCTCGCTCGGGCGGCCGGCCCGCCCTCCCTCCCTCGCTCCCTCGCTCGGGCGGCCGGCCCGCCCTCCCTCCCTCGCTCCCTCGCTCGGGCGGCCGGCCCGCCCTCCCTCCCTCGCTCCCTCGCTCGGGCGGCCGGCCCGCCCTCCCTCCCTCCCTCCCTCCCTCGCTCGGGCGGCCGGCCCGCCCTCCCTCCCTCCCTCCCTCCCTCGCTCGGGCGGCCGGGCCCGCCCTCCCTCCCTCCCTCCCTCGCTCGCTCGGCGGCCGGCCCGCCCTCCCTCCCTCCCTCCCTCCTCGCTCGGGCGGCCGGCCCGCCCTCCCTCCCTCCCTCCCTCGCTCGGGCGGCCGGCCCGCCCTCCCTCCCTCCCTCGCTCGGGCCGGCCGGCCCGCCCCTCCCTCCCTCCCTCCCTCCCTCCCTCCCTCGCTCGGGCGGCCGGCCCGCCCGCCCGCCCTCCCTCCCTCGCTCGCTCGGGCGGCCGGCCCGCCCTCCCGTCCTCCCTCCCTCCCTCCCTCCCTCCCTCCCTCCCTCGCTCGGGCGGCCGGCCCGCCCTCCCTCCCTCCCTCCCTCGCTCGGGCGGCCGGCCCGCCCTCCCTCCCTCCCTCCCTCCCTCCCTCGCTCGCTCGGGCGGCCGGCCCGCCCTCCCTCCCTCCCTCCCTCCCTCGGGCGGCCGCCCGCCCTCCCTCCCTCCCTCCCTCCCTCCCTCGGGCGGCCGGCCCGCCCTCCCTCCCTCCCTCCCTCCCTCGCTCGGGCGGCCGGCCCCGCCCGCCCTCCCTCCCTCCCCCCTCCCTCCCCTCGCTCGGGCGGCCGGCCCGCCCTCCCTCCCTCCCTCCCTCGCTCGGGCGGCCGGCCCGCCCTCCCTCCCTCCCTCCCTCCCTCGCTCGGGCGGCCGGCCCTCCCTCCCTCCCTCCCTCGCTCGGGCGGCCGGCCCGCCCTCCCTCCCTCCCTCCCTCCCTCCCTCGCTCGGGCGGCCGGCCCGCCCTCCCTCCCTCCCTCCCTCCCTCCCTCGCTCGGGCGGCCGGCCCGCCCTCCCTCCCTCCCTCGCTCGGGCGGCCGGCCCGCCCTCCCTCCCTCCCTCGCTCGGGCGGCCGGCCCGCCCTCCCTCCCTCCCTCGCTCGGGCGGCCGGCCCGCCCTCCCTCCCTCCCTCGCTCGGGCGGCCGCCCGCCCTCCCTCCCTCCCTCGCTCGGGCGGCCGGCCCGCCCTCCCTCCCTCCCTCGCTCGGGCGGCCGGCCCGCCCTCCCTCCCTCCCTCGCTCGGGCGGCCGGCCCGCCCTCCCTCCCTCCTCGCTCGGGCGGCCGGCCCGCCCTCCCTCCCTCCCTCGCTCGGGCGGCCGGCCCCGCCCTCCCTCCCTCCCTCGCTCGGGCGGCCGGCCCGCCCTCCCTCCCTCCCTCCCTCGCTCGGGCGGCCGGCCCGCCCTCCCTCCCTCCCTCCCTCGCTCGGGCGGCCGGCCCGCCCTCCCTCCCTCCCTCCCTCCCTCCCTCGCTCGGGCGGCCGGGCCCGCCCTCCCTCCCTCCCTCCCTCCCTCCCTCGCTCGGGCGGCCGGCCCTCCCTCCCTCCCTCCCTCCCTCCCTCCCTCCCTCGCTCGGGCGGCCGGCCCGCCCTCCCTCCCTCCCTCCCTCGCTCGGGCGGCCGGCCCGCCCATCCCCCTCCCTCCCTCCCTCGCTCGGGCGGCCGGCCCGCCCTCCCTCCCTCCCTCCCTCCCTCCCTCCCTCGCTCGGGCGGCCGGCCCGCCCTCCCTCCCTCCCTCCCTCCCTCGCTCGGGCGGCCGGCCCGCCCTCCCTCCCTCCCTCCCTCCCTCCCTCGCTCGGGCGGCCGGCCCGCCCTCCCTCCCTCCCTCCCTCCCTCCCTCGCTCGGGCGGCCGGCCCGCCCTCCCTCCCTCCCTCCCTCCCTCGCTCGGGCGGGCGGCCGGCCCTCCCTCCCTCCCTCCCTCCCTCCCTCGCTCGGGCGGCCGGCCCGCCCTCCCTCCCTCCCTCCCTCCCTCGGGCGGCCGGCCCGCCCTCCCTCCCTCCCTCCCTCCCTCCCTCGCTCGGGCGGCCGGCCCGCCCTCCCTCCCTCCCTCCCTCCCTCGCTCGGGCGGCCGGCCCGCCCTCCTCCCCTCCCTCCCTCCCTCCCTCGCTCGGGCGGCCGGCCCGCCCTCCCTCCCTCCCTCCCTCCCTCCCTCCCTCCCTCGCTCGGGCGGACGGCCCGCCCTCCCTCCCTCCCTCCCTCCCTCGCTCGGGCGGCCGGCCCGCCCGCCCGCCCTCCCTCCCTCGCTCGGGCGGCCGGCCCGCCCGCCCCGCCCTCCCTCCTCGCTCGCTCGGGCGGCCGGCCCGCCCTCCCGTCCTCCCTCCCTCCCTCCCTCCCTCGCTCGGGCGGCCGGCCCGCCCTCCCTCCCTCCTCCCTCGCTCGGGCGGCCGGCCCGCCCTCCCTCCCTCGCTCGGGCGGCCGGCCCGCCCTCCCTCCCTCCCTCCCTCGCTCGGGCGGCCGGCCCGCCCTCCCTCCCTCCCTCCCTCCCTCCCTCGGGCGGCCGGCCCGCCCTCCCTCCCTCCCTCCCTCCCTCGGGCGGCCGGCCCGCCCTCCCTCCCTCCCTCCCTCGCTCGGGCGGCCGGCCCGCCCTCCCTCCCTCCCTCGCTCGGGCGGCCGGCCCGCCCTCCCTCCCTCCCTCGCTCGGGCGGCCGGCCCGCCCTCCCTCCCTCCCTCGCTCGGGCGGCCGGCCCTCCCTCCCTCGCTCGGGCGGGCGGCCGGCCCGCCCTCCCTCCCTCCCTCCCTCCCTCCCTCGCTCGGGCGGCCGGCCCGCCCTCCCTCCCTCCCTCCCTCCCTCGCTCGGGCGGCCGGCCCGCCCTCCCGCCCTCCCTCCCTCCCTCCCTCGCTCGGGCGGCCGGCCCGCCCTCCCGCCCTCCCTCCCTCCCTCCCTCGCTCGGGCGGCCGGCCCGCCCTCCCGCCCTCCCTCCCTCCCTCCCTCGCTCGGGCGGCCGGCCCGCCCTCCCTCCCTCCCTCCCTCCCTCCCTCGCTCGGGCGGCCGGCCCGCCCTCCCTCCCTCCTCCCTCGCTCGGGCGGCCGGCCCGCCCTCCCTCCCTCCCTCCCTCGCTCGGGCGGCCGGCCCGCCCTCCCTCCCTCCCTCCCTCGCTCGGGCGGCCGGCCCGCCCTCCCTCCCTCCCTCCCTCGCTCGGGCGGCCGGCCCGCCCTCCCTCCCTCCCTCCCTCCCTCCCTCGGGCGGCCGGCCCGCCCTCCCTCCCTCCCTCCCTCGCTCGGGCGGCCGGCCCGCCCTCCCTCCCTCGGCGGCCGGCCCTCCCTCCCTCCCTCCCTCGGGCGGCCGGCCCGCTCTCCCTCCCTCCCCTCCCTCCTCGCTCGGGCGGCCGGCCCGCTCTCCCTCCCTCCCTCCCTCCCTCCCTCCCTCGCTCGGGCGGCCGGCCCGCCCTCCCTCCCTCCCTCCCTCCCTCCCTCGCTCGGGCGGCCGCCCGCCCTCCCTCCCTCCCTCCCTCCCTCGCTCGGGCGGCCGGCCCGCCCTCCCCTCCCTCCCTCCCTCGCCTCCTCGCTCGGGCGGCCGCCCGCCCTCCCTCCCTCCCTCGCTCCCTCGCTCGGGCGGCCGGCCCGCCCTCCCTCCCTCCCTCGCTCCCTCCCTCGCTCGGGCGGCCGGCCCGCCCTCCCTCCCTCCCTCCCTCGCTCCCTCGCTCGGGCGGCCGGCCCGCCCTCCCTCCTCCCTCCCTCGCTCCTCCCTCGCTCGGGCGGCCGGCCCGCCTCCCCTCCCTCCCTCGCTCCCTCCCTCGCTCGGGCGGCCGGCCCGCCCTCCCTCCCTCCTCGCTCCCTCCCTCGCTCGGGCGGCCGGCCCGCCCTCCCTCCCTCCCTCGCCTCCCGCTCGGGCGCCGGCCCGCCCTCCCTCGCTCGGCGGGGCCGCCTCCCTCGCTCGGGCGGCCGGCCGCCCTCCCTCGCTCGGGCGGCCGGCCCGCCCTCCCTCGCTCGGGCGGCCGGCCGCCCCTCCCTCGCTCGGGCGGCCGGCCCGCCCTCCCCCTCTCTCGGGCGGCCGGCCCGCCCTCCACTCTGAGATAGCGCGT